>NC_041224.1:182597552-182628800 GCF_002837175.3 Physeter macrocephalus | reverse complement strand
CGCAGGATAATCATGTGTATTCTCTTCTCCGGCCCTAGAATTAGCCATTCCTCAGAAGAGTTGTGAATCCTTTTCTGGAGAATAGCATTAGCAACCAGTAGAGTGGGTATTAGGATACTAATGCTGGTGTCCTGTCCACTGGGGGCATTGCCTCTAGATCCTATAAGCTAACAGACCTTGGAACGATATCTGTGTGCACTACCCCACATATACACACACGTCTGCAACTATCTCTGTATCTCACCTTCTGACCTCTGTTAACGTAAATGTGAGATCATTCTTACATCTCCGATCCTAGTGCAACATCACATGAGTACATCCAGGCTTACGTCCTTGCTTGTCTGTTACTTTCCATCTAACAGTGAGAAGCCTGGCTCCACCGACGCCATCCAGCTACTAATTGTTCAATTCCACAGGCAGAGTCTTAACAGAATTCCTAGCCTGACTCCTGATGGAAATACCGGTATCCACCAGGCTCTAGTGCTTCTGTGCAGTGGCTCAGAACTTAGCCTTCAGACTCCACTCGTTTCCAAAGTCACTTAGGTCAAAACCTATGTTCCCACCTTCTTCATCTTTCCTGGAGAAATGCCTGGCAGAGTATTTGCCTCAGCACAGCGCAAGTTAGCCGTTGTATGTGGCTCCTCACAGCATCAGGTTGTTCACCTAAGTCCTCATAAAGTTCACTGAACCCAGCGGTGAAGATTTAGAGAACCCTCTGGAAAAACAATGTCAAAGGGGGTTAATCCATGTCTCATCTTTGGAGCGTTACTTTTTTAAGGGCCAAGGGCAGTGATTCTGGCCATGTAAGTCCACTTTCTTGACAGATGTTTCCTTGAGTCCCTTTTTGGTCTAGATGACAATGCTGCAGTCACCCTGATGATGGAGGATGGTAGCGTAGGTCGTTCCAATGAGTACCCCAGAGTTTCTGGAAGCAAGTGGTTTATCTGCTGTAGGATGATTCCTGATTCTGATGCAATCCGTCAAGGAATAATCTCAGTTGTGCGCTCCTTTACCACGTCGTGGCATTGCATGTTAGTTGCATGGCACGCGGTCCAGGCCCTCAGCATCAGACCGTCCCCCAAAGGTGGGAGTCTTGGATAAAGCTGGAGGCAGGTCTATGAGATCCAGCTGGAGTGCCGCAGGGCCGAGGCGGGCCCAGGAGGGCTCCCTGACGCAGGCTGGCTTCCCGCAGTGATGTGCTCAGATTCACACGCCACGTGTTGGCAAAGAATGTGGCCCGGGGTTTGTGGACAGTGACCATTTGTGGGTGCAGAACCTCCTGTCTTACAGCTTCTTTGTTTTCCCCATCTGCACGGGTCCCCCGCGCTCAGGATAAGTGCCAGACACAACATCAGAAGACAGGGAGCCACAGGAAGTCCCCTCGGCTCGGGTGTAATGCGTCTGACCATTGTTTCCACCCTTCTGAACATACGCCCCTGTCTTTTCAGCGTGTGGGGAAGCTACCTGTTCACCAGGGCTCTCCGTCAGGGATAAAGGCAGGTTCCTGAACTGGGTGGGAAAGGATGGGGGTCCATTCTTGGCTGTGTGTTTAGCAGCCCTGTGGGCTCCTTGGCTCCCCAGAGACTCAGTGTCGGCCTCCCGAGTATGTGCTGGAGAGGGACCAGTAGTAACCTTAGCAGGAGCTGAACAGCCTGTAACAGGGCAGCCATCGCACGCCCATGGGCGATAGGAGAGCCGGCAGGGCCCGTGGGGTTTCCGGAGGGGCCCGCGGCAGGGCAGACTCCAAAGGCGCGCCTGCCGCGACTGCAAACCGTGGCCGCCTTCCCTCTGACAATGTGTGAACCCCAGGAAGGGCTGGGAGCTCGGGGTCTGGGGCAGAGAGCGTGCTGAGAACGTGCGCGTGGGGACCTGCGGCCGGCGAAACCGGCTATTGTGTTTCCCCCGGATGGCGTTTACATTAGCGGTTGCAAAATAGAAGTCGGGGTTGACGGAGGGGTGTCCTAGAGATCCTTTCTGTGGCTGCAGGGAACCCTGTGGAAGGGGCTGGGTCTCCCTCCCCAGCAGGGGTGGGAGTCGCAGATCTAGAGGGTGAAGGGAACCTAAGAGGATGGAGACGTGGGCCAGGTGGGCGTCTCCTTCAAGGAAAGTAGGCATGAGAGCTTTGGTCTGAAGGCAGAGCCGTAACAACCCTCTCTCAGATCAGAAGTCAGATGTCCTGAAGCCTCCTCTTGGTTCAGATGCCTGTGACCGTCCTCCTGGGGTCGTGATTCCCCTCAGAAGCTGAGCTGCAGCCTTTGTTTTAATTTGGCACCAAGGTTCCTGGGGCCCAGGTTCCAAGCCTGTTGGAAATGCCTGAGTGGCTCTGACCCTTCAACATACTGCCCGACCCCCACGGTTCCTCCTTCCCTCGCTTGGGGCCAGGCGCAGCGCGCAGCTAAAGCACGGCCTCCCCCAGGACTCCAGACCATCCCAGACCCTTCAGGGATGCTGCTGGCCCCAGAGACCAGGGCCACAGTCAGGCTCCGGAACAGCGTGCTCTGGGCTGTGGGCCGGCTCTCGGTGCTGGGACTGCGGGGGCCGGAGCCGGCTCAGGAGGGAAGCTCTCCTCCTCCTGAGCTGCAGGAGCCTGGTATGTTAGACGTGGCTCTAGGAAGTGACTTCTGCTCCTGAACGTTCTCCTGGGAGGGGGCTGAGCGGGGCCATGCACCCCCAGGCTTGCCCGGGAAGCGTCAAGAGCCATGAAGGGGCATAGGGCTCACTCCTAACTGGGGCGGAGGGAGGATGCAGGGACCCGCAAGGCCCTGAGGGTTGCAGGAAAAAGCATCTCCTCCACCCTGGTGGAGAGGCAAGGCCGGCGTGAGTGGTCACCCAGACAAGGGGCCCGGGTGCCACACGGCTCTCCTCTGGCCCTCGCTCTCAGGGCCAGTGATGCTGGCCGGGCACCTGAACTCTTAGCTTCCCTGGTGCCTGGAGGCCACATGCCCATGGGCGAACGGCTCACATGTGGGAGTGGCCAGACGCAGGAAAGGGCATCAGTTGGGCACACAGCCCCTTGGGGGCCGACTGAAGTCAGGAGGGCAGTGAAGATACCAGGCCAGGTCGCCGCCACCCCAACAGAAACCTGAGAGGGCAGGAAGGCAGCCTGAAGAGGACCCAGAGAAGATGAGCCCGGCCATCCTGGGGGACCCACCGGGACAGGCCTGGAGCCCACTGGGAGGGCTCCCAGTGAGCAGACCCCTCTCGGGACAGG
This sequence comes from Physeter macrocephalus, assembly GCF_002837175.3. Lineage (NCBI taxonomy): Eukaryota > Metazoa > Chordata > Mammalia > Artiodactyla > Physeteridae > Physeter > Physeter macrocephalus. The sequence goes on along the minus strand of NC_041224.1, from coordinate 182,625,589 downwards.
CCGAGTCTTTCGACTGTCAAGGCCAGGGCCCAGGGCCGGCGGCCCCGCTGGGTTAGGCTCTGACTTGCGAGGGTCTCTGTTGAGGGGCTCCTATAGGGAAGGAGGTCAGCAGTGAGCTCACCTTTGCCCCTTCCTCAGTCCGTCTGCTGCACGGTCCCTGCTGGCCCTTTGGGAGAGCCCCGCTGCAGAATGTCCTGGAAGCCGCAGGCCCATGAGCCACGCACAGCAGGAGACGCTCTGTGAGGGCCGAGCCAAGGGACCCTGGGTCCCTGGAGCACAGGAGCTGCGAGGACCCGGCCTGAAGCCTGCCCAGAGAGCGGGTCTGGGCATCACTGGGGGTCGGCACTGCATGGGGTGGCTGCCCGCATGTGGCAGCCCCACTGTCCCCTGACAGCCAGGGGGCTGAGTGCCTTCCGAGTCCAGAAACTACGAGTGACCCATGGACAGAGCAGTGACTCAGATGCCCGTTTTCTCATTCCTGGGTGACCTCTGGTCCCTTCTACGTTAGACGCCTTACATGTGTGTGGGGGTCTGTGTGTCAGCGTCTGTGCGTGAGTGTGAGTGTTAGTGTGCTCCAGGGCCGAGTGTGAGTGTGCTCCAGGGCCGAGTGAGTGTGCTTCAGGGCCGAGTGTGAGTGTGTTCCAGGGCCGAGTGTGAGTGTGCCCCAGGGCCGAGTGTGTGTGTGTTCCAGGGCCGGGTGTGAGTGTGCTCCAGGGCCGAGTGTGTGTGTGTTCCAGGGCCGGGTGTGAGTGTGCTCCAGGGCCGGTTGTGAGTGTGCTCCAGGGCCGGGTGTGAGTGTGCTCCAGGCCCGGTGTGAGTGTGCTCCAGGGCCGGGTGTGAGTATGTTGCAGGGCCGAGTGAGTGTGCTCCAGGCCCGGTGTGGGTGTGTTCCAGGGCCGGGTGTGTGTGCTCCAGGGCCGAGTGAGTGTGCTCCAGGCCCGGTGTGGGTGTGTTCCAGGGCCGAGTGTGAGTGTGCTCCAGGGCCGGGTGTGAGTGTGCTCCAGGGCCGGGTGTGTGTGTGCCCCAGGGCCGAGTGTGTGTGTGTTCCAGGGCCGAGTGTGAGTGTGCTCCAGGGCCGAGTGTGTGTCCGGCCTCTAGGCAGAGTGTTTTGACACCCCCATGGGAGGCCAGCCTGGCGTCCGCGGCCTCGGGGCCCAGCAGTCTTGGCACTCGCCTCTTGGGTGGACTCTCTCCTCTCTTTCTTCACAATTCCTAGCGGTAGAAGCCTTTAATATCTCCAGAGGGCTTCTAAAACTCCGAGATGGAAGGCTCTGGAAACACTTACCCAGCTCCACCACGGCTCCAGGAAGTCAGACCCCCGGGGACCAGCGGGGCTGGCTGGCCGAAGCCTGGGCCCACAAGGGAGGAAATAGTCCAGAGGGGATCCCACCACTCCCCGCAAAACCACTCCTCAAAATCGGGGCGGGCTCCCCTGGCCCAGGGCCCCGGCTCCGCACCTCCTCCTGGACTTGGCTGCCCTTCCTCATAGGTGCCAACCCGGTCCCCACCACGGGGGCCCAGCGCTGCAGTCCAGGAGGAAAGCCCACCCTGCGCAGGGGCCCCCAGGACAGGCCGCACTGCTCAGCACGGGCCGGGGGGACAGGCGTGGACGCTGGGGAGAGCCACAGCAAGCAGCCGCAATTGCCCAGGAGAGCTGCAGCCCCTCAAGGCCAGAGGTCAGGGGTCCTCAGCTCGAGGAGCCCTGCTGGTCACCTGGTGGCTCCAGAGGTGTCCTGAAGGAGCTGAGGGGAGAAGCACGCCCTCCCCAGACCCCCGTGGTGGTGCCAGTGGGAAGCCCAAGGAGCAGCCGTCCACCAGACCCGGGGGGAGTGGCCAGATGCCTCTGCTGTTCCGTCAGTCACACCGTTGGCCACAGACCGCAGGACCTGGAGAGCCGTCCGTCCAGACCCAGCGGAGGCTCCGTCATCCACACTCCGAGCCTGAACGCGCCGTGAACCCTGCCCTGGACTCCATGCACCTCTGCCACTGGCCTGCTCCATCCCCGGCCAGAGCCAGCTCTAACCATCTGCCCGCACTACCATCTTCACGTCGCAGCCTCCATTCTCCCATGGAGACCTGGCTCGGTGGGCAGCTGGCGGGCGACCTTGCGCTGGGTCCCTTGCTGCCTGTGCCCAGCCTGTGGAATGATTAATCACCATAGCAATCACGGCTCCATGGGGATTCATGGTGAGGCCCCAACGAAGTGACCCACAGGCACTGGGCGTGGTGTCCAGCCTGCACGGAGCACTCAGCCACGCAAGCCGTTCTTGTTAAACTACTGCCACCACATTCCTCCACCCTGAGCATCCTTCGTCTGCTGCACCTGACATAACCGCCCCAACCCAAAGCTCCGGAAGGTGTGCACCCACCCCCAAGAGGGTCCATGCCTGTGGAGCCAAAGCCCAGCCTTGGGATTCACCGCAGCAGTCGTGCCCCTCTAGCAGGACGCAGGAGGACACAGCACACGTCTTCAAGCTGGGGTCGACCTGCTCCTCTGGACCTGCTTCACTGCGGTCCGCAAGGCGGTGCTTCACCAGGCAGCCAGCAGCCAGCAGCCTGTCCATCCGCCTGTGTCTGGAGTGCTGGCCCTGAGACTCCGCCCCACTCCTGGGCTCTCCCGCCCCTCCCCCCCCCCCCCCCCGCGCCCGCTCCCACCCGGCAGGCTCTGCTCCTGGTGCCCTGGACACAGCGCATGCTGGGAGGACCAAGCAGGCACAGAGCACCGTTGTTAGCACAGCACGCTGACAGTGTCAATGACGTCACGCGGAGCGTTCCTTTCCTAGCAATAGAACGTAACAAAAGCGACTCCGGAGGCTCTCCCGCACGTCCCCCCCCCCCCGCCGCGCCCGCTCCCACCCGGCAGGCTCTGCTCCTGGTGCCCTGGACACAGCGCATGCTGGGAGGACCAAGCAGGCACAGAGCACCGTTGTTAGCACAGCACGCTGACAGTGTCAATGACGTCACGCGGAGCGTTCCTTTCCTAGCAATAGAACGTAACAAAAGCGACTCCGGAAGAAGTGGAAATCGTAATTAGAGCGCTAACCCTCAGGAAAGCATTCAGATTATCGGGTGTGGACTACCTGCACAGGCCACTCCGGGCCCCGGTGGCTTTGGGGTGAGCTTTCAGACTTTCACAAAAGTGGCCTGGGCCACGTGTATGAACCCTGCTCCAACGCCGCCAAGAGGAGAAACACGGGCTGGTTTACAGATCGGCCAATAGCCAGAAGTCATAAACGCAATTCTAGGGAGCTGAATTCTGTCCGGTTCATTGAACAGACTCAGACCAGACGTTAGGAGCCACGTCCAGCGCACCCCAGCGTTCAGGCAAACAATGGCCTGCAAGCTCCCCAACGGAAAGAAGCCCTGCGGGCCCACGTGGACGCCGCGGGGGTCGCCCGTCTCCTCTCCACGCTTGAGGTGGCCCTGAAAAGTTGATGAGATAAATTTCGTATTTGAGACAGGGCAGGAAAACTTAAGCACGGTGTGTTCCCGGCCCATACTAGCCCCTCCCCGAATGTGGGCATCTGCGTCACACCTTAGCCAGATCGGCCCGTCCGGGAGACACCTGGGCTCCGCTGCCCGAGGCCCCCCGGCCAGGTGGGCGGGGGAGGCTCCCACCCTAGAGGCGGCAGGTGGGACGATGACCCCGTGTCCATGCCTCGAGGACAGCCGGTGACACAGAACTCCCAGGGAGAGCCCGGAGCAGCAGTGGCCGTGGCAGCAAAGTCAGGCTCAGGCAGGCCCGGTTCAGGCCGGAGCCTCCCGGCGGGCCACCTGCTGCGGGCGTGAGCGCCGGGCCCCAACCTCCCAGCATCACCTCCGAACCCCGGGAGAAAGCTGGAGACACCGTGCACCCAAGAGGAGGCTCTTTCCGAAGGGTCGGCCTGCCGGGCTGGGCTCCTGGTCGGTGCCCGGCCTGCAGCTCCACACGATGCGCGGGCGTCCCGAGTGCCTGCGGGCAGCAAACACAGGAGCCCACGCGGATGCTGGGCCGCATCCAGCACTCCCAGGGCCTGGCTCCCCCGCCCCGAGGATGCAGGCGTGGCCCCCGCACCGGCGGCAGAGAGCCTGGAGTCGAGGTGCCTCCGTCATGCTTCGGCCGCGCTGCACACCCACAGGGCTCGTCTGTCAGCGGCTCTGGCCGTGACTTTCCCCCAGAAGCGCCGGAGGCTCAGCCTTGCCACTCCTCAGCTGCCCAGGCCCCTCAGCCGCAGAGAGAGACACGGAGCCCTCCGTGAGGGCGGGGTCCTGACCCATCCCCGCCTCCTTGCCGGCCGGCGGACACCGCGGCCTCACGGCATCTGCACGGCCACCCTTCCTGGTCCCTCGCCGGAGCCCCTGGAGCCCCACTCCTGCTTCTCCTGTGACACACCGGTCACCTCTGCTCGGCGGATGGGCCCAGCTCTCCCCTGCTGTCAAGAGTGACTGAATAAAGGCTGTTTCCACCACTTTCACGTTAAAGGCCCACGGACGGTAACTGCGTGAACGGCTGGCTGGGACAGTGAACGCGGAGCCCATGCTGATGAGACCCTTCACAGGCCGGCCCTCAGGCCGAGCCCGGCCTGCCGCGGCCCAAAGGCTGCAGGCCAGGCCCCGACTCACCTGGACGTCCGGCCTCCTGGGGGGCAGGTGCCCTCGGCAGGGGCCGTGAGGATCCCCGAGGAGGAAGGGCACCTCTCACTCGGAGCTGGGGAACAGCACTGCGGAAGGCTGATCTCCAGAGACACCCCAGCCGACCACGGAAACACCGCGTCACGCCCGGGAGGGCCCCCCGCGGCAGGTGCTGAGAGGTGGGGGGGAGAGCCCTCCACGCGCCCACAGACGGGAGACAGCCTCTCACGTCAAGTCAGCCGTCCCGGGCCCCAGTCGGCCGACAGGTGTCACAGGTTTGAACCCAAACCGCCGGCGGCTTCCAGCAGATGCGAGACGAGGGCAAGGGGTGCCAGACACTCACTGGTCACTCCAGGGACAGGGAAACTCTGAGGGGGGCCCCGGAGAGCAGGAGGGACACACCCAGAGCACCCCTGAGCCAGGCAGACCGACGGCCACACGGACCTCGGTGGACAGCAGGGTCGCCTGGGCTGGAGAGGGGGTGCCATGGAGGTTTGGGTCAGACCCCGCCCCCTGCTCACCCCCCAAACCCACTGGAAACGCAGGGTCCCCTCCTCAGAGCCGGCCCGAGCCAGCAAGGGCAGCCCCGGACGCACGGCCAGGGGCGGGAGGATTTTGAGGGGGCGCGTGTCACCGTGTTGGTACTGTAGTGGTGGTTACTGCTACACCCACAGTGACACAGCCCCTGTCCTAAAGCCCCACCCGCACACGCTCACAGGAAGCGGAGCTTGGCACCGCGCCCCCGGCGCCTGACCGGGAAGTCTCCCCGACGGGGTCCGAAGGCAGAGGAGAAGGACACCGAGCGAGACGGGGGATGCGAGGGAGGGCTCGGCGTCACTTCGTGCGGGCGTGGATGCGCAGACCCGGCCCGAGACCACGGGAGGGCGGGCGAGAGGACAAACACCTGCACGCTCTCCCTCCTCACCGGTTACCACCTGCAGGCACTGCCTGTGGAACGGGGGCTTAAACTCATGGAAACGTATTCTTAAAACTCGATGCCTGCTGGCTTCCCTGGGGGCGCAGTGGTTGAGAGCCCGCCCGCCGATGCAGGGGACGCGGGTTCGTGCGCCGGTCCGGGAGGATCCCACGTGCCGCGGAGCGGCCGGGCCCGTGAGCCGCGGCCGCTGAGCCTGTGCGCCCGGAGCCCGCGCTCCGCGACGGGAGAGGCCGCGGCGGTGAGAGGCCCGCGTACCGCAAAAAAAAACCCGAAAACAAAAAACTCAACGCCTAACGGTGCTGGAACTCTCACCAAGTCCGGGACCTGCAGCTTCTGCCCCCTTCGGGGCTGAGGCCTGGGGCTCGGCCCACCACCAGGGGACACATGGGAAGGGCCTGGTGCTCGGCACCACCTGCTGAGACCCCTGAGCAGAGGCCCAGCCGAGGCCCCTTATGTGGGGTCACCAAGGTCCAGATGAGGCAGCAGTTCCAGAGAGCACCCCCCAGGGACTGAGACTCTCAGAGACGCTGGCAGGGCAGGGGTCCCTGTAAAGGGCCAGCCCTCCAGCCCCGGCCCCGGCCCCAGGCCCGGGCACCCCCAGCAGGTGGTGCTGCGGTGGGACCAGGTACAGAGCAGCGTCCACATTCCAGAGGGGACACCGCAGAGCTCGCCAGAGCTTTCAGGCCTGCTGGAGATCAGTCACCCCTATTCACCCCGGAACGGATGTCCAGAGGCCACCGACTCGGCCGTGCTCCAAGGTCTGGAGCTGTGAGGGCTCAGAAGGGATGCGTGGACTCGGGGAAGGAGGGCCCTGGGCCCGGGGGCTCTGGACGCCCCGGTGGTCAGGGCAGGGGGAAGTGGGGCCCGAGACGAGAGGCCACTGGGCACCCCTACACGCCTGCTCTAGGTCCTGCTGCAACCGAAAGGCCTGACGCTGCTCAGAGCTGCATCTGGGGACAGGCAGGCACACCTCGGACCCGGAGCCCCAGGGTTGGCGGCAGCAGGAATGACCCCTGTTTTGCTCCTGGCCTTCCTGGGCGGGGGAGGCACCTGCTGGCCCCAGGGGTACCAAGGGCCCCCAGGTGACCCGTACGGCGTGTGAGGACAATCTGGCAACCCAGGAGCCCGTCACAGTGGGTTTGGCTTCCAAACCGGACGCTGACACCAGCTCACTCAGCAGTGCCCTGCCTCGGAGCCTCAGGATAGAGCTGGGCGTGGTCACTGACCACTGACGGGAGAGGCCTCCACGTGCTCCCAGCAGGACACGTGCAGCGCCACGCCCATCCCACAGCTTCCCGGGGCTCTGCTTCCACCTGACGGCCCCCCAGCCCGGCCCCCGGCAGCAGGGATTGGGAGCGGGTCTGTGGCACTGTGGTGGCGTAGCTACTCGTATGGGTGTGGCTATTATTATACCCACAGCACCACAGCACCCAACAGAAACCCCGCCCCGGGAGCCCGAGCCATGGCCCCGTCCCCAGGATTTTGAATGGGGCCACATCACCATGGGTACTACGGTGACCACAGGGAAACAGCCTGTAACACAAACCCACTGGGGCGGAAGCCCAGGGAAGGCCCCCAGCACGGTGCCCCCTTGACGCCACGGGCAGACTAGTCACCATCCCCTGGCTCCCATCCAAGCCCATCAGACCATGAAGCCACCCGGGTCTCAGCCAGACACGCTCTGAAGGCTGCGACCCTGCTGGCCCTCACAACACCAAGAAAGTCTCAAGGCCACTGTCCCCTGGCATCTGGCCAACAGCTTGGGAGCTTCCTCCCTGAGTCACCTGGGGGCCACAGCTGGAGACACAAAGACCCCACTCTGCAAGGACCCTGTGAGCCCCCAAGTCTGGGCAGAGGTGTCACAAGGGAGGGGCCGGGCTGGTGGGCTGGCACTGCCCCTGCCACTCGGAGACTGTGCCCTCAACCTGCCCCACACCCCACTGCCCCCCACATCCGCACCACCCGCGCCCCACCGCAGCCCACTCTCCACATGTTGCTCCGAGCAGGCCGGGAGCCCTGCCCTGTGGATACAGGAATATGGGCAGGGTCTCTCTCCTTCGGGGGCAGCTGATTGAATTCGGTTTTGGAGCCATTTCTTCCAGAAGGGTAGACCCACCTGCCCATGTCCCTGGGACTGGCCCGGCTAGACTGTCTACCCAGAGCCCAGCAGTCCTCCTGGCCTGGCACCTCCCCCTGCGGCCCACCCAGGACCCTCGCTGCACACTGGCTCACAAGAAGCCCTCCAGAAGTGGTCGCCTCCCAGACACCCTCCCCCGCCCGTCCTCAGCCAGATTCAGGCGCAGACCCCGAGCCTGTGTGAGACCACCTGCAGGAGAGGGGCCAGCCCCCCAGCGACCCCTGAAAGGACTAGGGGTGCGCCCACTCCATGGAGGCTTTTGCTTCCACCCACGGCTTCAGTGGGGGCCCCACGTCCTTGCTGGGGACACGGTGCAGACCACCCCCCGACCACGCTCGCGGGGGGTGCAGGGGGGGATGTGCTGGGCACCAGTGGGGACAGCCCCGCTGGATACCTGCATCCGGGGCCTCCAGCAGGGAAGGGCCTGTGACCACCAGCAGGGGCTTTTTGCCAAGGTCCCTACTACTGTGATACTATGGTTCCTACCACAGTGACAGACGGGGCAGCAAAAACCTGCTGGTCGGGGCAGCGGGGCCTCAAGGCCCAAGGGTCACAGCCCAGACCTTCGGTGTCCAGGGCCACTCCTGGCTGGCTCGGCCCACGGGCTTGCGTCCAAGCACGGCAGCCGGAGGCTTCAAAGGGCTCTAGGCGACTACGCCGAGCCACAAGCCCAGAGCCCAGCCAGCTGGCAGAAACCCCCTGGCGAACAACACCCGCACCCGAAGGAGCCAGGAAGGACAGAACCCAGACCGGGCAAACCATCAGGTCAAGTTCCCAGTGGGCAGGACCCCTAGATACCCTCCTAACTCTGCTGGGAGCTCGGAGAAGCTGACAGGAGTGGACGCTGGAGCTGGGCCTGTCCTCAGTTGCATAGGAGCTCGCCAGCGGGCAGGTGGGTAGGGTTCACGGCAGGTGGGAGCGCCTCTCAGCCTGCTGCCAGCCCCGAGGCGGGGGGGTCTGTTTCCTGGCCTGGCCCAAGGGGGGTCCAGGGGCCTCTCCCTGGGAGCGGGGCTGTACAGGCTCCTGGCGTAGCCGAGTGTCTCCTGAGGTCACGGCCAGGAGGTGCGCTGCACCAGGAGCTTTGCCCAGAGTGAGCAGCCTGTGGCGAAAGCCCCTCGGAGGAGCGGCCCACCTACGTTTCCCTCTGAGCCCACAGCGTGGCTGCCCACCTGCCCCCCGCAGGCCCTGCCAGGGTGCTTGAGCTGGGCTGGCCTCCCCTCCGGCCAGGTTCCTGGTGCAGGACGCTGTCCAGGGCGCCCCTGCTCTGGGCCTCCGCTGCGCTTCCTGAGGTCGCCCGGCCCATCCTCTGCAGGCTCTACGTCCAGGCTTCCCTTCCCAGGGGCCTTGTCCCCAGTACGGGGCCTCCGGCCTGCCCTGCTGGGCAGACCTTCCTGGGAGGGCGGCTGCAGGGATTTTTGTCACCATGGGGGTGTGTCTCCGCGTCCCCTACGCGACTTACAGACGTGGCAGCGAAGCTGGAGCCCAAGCCCTCCAGAAGGGCAGCCTGAGTCAGGCCATGTCACAGGCCCAGCCCGCTGGCCCTCAGGTGGCAGCAGGGACTGTCCCTCCCCAGTGCCTATCTAGAGCCACGACCTGCCCCCTACTGCTCAGGCTGGGGCACCCTGCGCCCCTGCCCACCGCACCGCCTCTGCTCCTCCGACCCAGACAGCCGCCCCCGACAGGATGTGCTTCCCAAGCCTCCCCGCAAAGGCAGGCACGGTCCCGGGGGGCAGCCCAGCCTCCCGTGTGGCAAACACAGGGTCCCTCAGGGGCTGCCCACCCCATCCAATGCCCCTCAGACCCTGCAAGCAGGGCATCAGGGCGCCAGCTAGATGGCCACCCAAGCCCTGAGCCCCACCGTGAGCCCCTCCAGCCCACCCCAGCCTCCCACAGGCAGAAGAGGCCTCGCTGGCCAGCCCGAGGCCCTGGGCAGCAAAACCTGCACCTCCATGTCCAGTTGGCCCAGCTCCCTCCTAATGTCCAGCTTGAGCCCACGCAGGCGTCCTGAGCATCACCTCTGCCCTCCCAGCCCGCCCCAGGGGGCTGCAGGCTGCAGCCGCCAACGCCCACCCCAGTAACAGGGCACACGTCCGGTCCCAGGGCAGCTCCTGGCTCCTCTGAAGCCCTGGTGGCCTCTGCTGTGTCCAGACGCCTGGACCCGCCCTGTCCTGAGGAAGGTCCTCCCACTGGCCTCCGGGCCTCAGGCCCTGGTCGTTGTCACAGCCGGCTGGTTGCCACCCCCCGCCCCACCCCAGGCCTGGCAGCTTGCCCCTTTGCGTCTGGGGCCCTGAAGGCCACTGACCTCCGGCCTCTGACCCTGGAGGGATGGACTCCCTCAGGCTGGAGGCCCGTGCTCCACAGGGGAACCCCAGGACTGAAATCACACAGGCTGTGGCCCGGTCGGAGGAAACCAGGAGGGCGCGGCCGGGGCACCCACAGGCAAATGTTGAGGGGCCAGCAGCACAGGGCCAGTGCCCGTGAGCCAGCACAGAGCTGGGGTTCGGACCTCCCAGGGAGCCAGCTCAGGGGGTAGCCCGGCACCGTCCACAGTGAGAAACTGAGGCAGGGCCAGGCCTACCCAGCCCGCGAGGAAGGAGGCTGGCAGCCCGGGCAGGCAGGTGGGGCCGGGGCCCTGGCGGGACAGGGTGGGCTGCTGTGTGCGTCCCGCCAGGGCCGGGGCGCAGCCCCTCTTCCTCCCCTTCCGCCCGTCTGCCTGCCCCTCCTTGTCTCCAGCTGCACCAGGGTGCCCTCCGTGGGGAGGGGAGGTCGCGGAGGGTCTGGTGGCAGGGTCTCTCGCGGTGAGACCGCGGCGCCGGGAGCCACTGCAGCTGGCTGCACAGCCAGAGCGGCTGGCGCCTCGGGGAGCTGAGGCCCGGTGGGGACCGCGCAGGGCCCCTCCCCGCCGACCCCCGGGCGCCGGCCCGCCGCCAAGGCCCAGCCCCACTCACCCAGCGCCTGGCAGGGCGGGGGTGGGCGGAGTGCAGTGGCCGGGCCGCTGGGGCGGGGAGGGGAGTCCGCCTGCAGATGCTCGCCCCACCCAGGAGCAGGCCTGGCGGGGGGAGAGCGCGCGGAACTCGCCCACGGGGGGAGCAGCCCCACAGTGTGCCGGGCCAGACCCCGAAGCGGCGCGTCAGCCCTCTGCGCCCCTGCCCTCAGGACCGCTCCCTCGGCTGGCGTGCTGACCGGCCAGCCGGGCGGCAGGCCCCTGGCTTCGGCTCGGACCCCACGCCCCAAGGAGGCCCGGAGCCCGAAGGCCGCCAGACCGGGGCTCGGGCAGCCGCTCGGGTCCGGGATGGCCACGCCTCGCGCCTGAAGGCGGACGTTCCGTAGCCGCAGGCTGGGCTGGGGCCAGGGCCATCTGCCCGCCCCCCGAGGGCTCGTCCCGACGGGGACCAGGCTGAAAGCACCCGGGGGCCCCGCGGGACACCACCCTGCGGCAGATGCCGCGCGCCCCAGCCGGGGGGTTTCTGCTCCTGTCTGTGCCGCCGTGGTATAGCAGCGGCTGGCACCACAGTGCCACGCTCAGGGCCAGAAACCCCCGCCCCCAAGTGGCCCGTTCGCGAGGAGCCTGCCCTCTGGATGTGGGGCACAGCCCCGCCCTACCGGCCAGCAGACACCCGCCCACCCTCAGCCTGCGTTCGCAGGGGCAGCGACAGCCTGGGGAGGGGTCCTGGGCCCGGAGGCGGGCTGCCCGAGAGGACACGCAGCCGGCGGGTCCCCCAGCAGCTTCCCGCCACAGGGCCCCTGGCGGAATGGAATTGGCGCAGGCCTGACGCGGGGTGGCCCTCTGGCTGGAGCTCACATTGCCTCGGGCCACTCGTGAAACCTGCCCACGGGGGGAGTCCACAGGCTCAGAGGCCCAGGCCCTCGGCCCCGCCCTGACAGGAGACCCCCAGCCCAGCGCAGCAGCGCACCCTTCATGGCGGAGGCCTCGAGGCCCAGAGCGCGACCGGGGGTGCTGAGCAGCCCTGGGTCACGCTGGAGCAGATGGGAACGACACCGTGAGAGAAGCTGTGGCCAAACCGGCCCCCAGGCCTCCGGGGACCCAGCCCCGGGCCAGAGGTCAGAGGGCGGAGCGCAGCCAGCCAGGCGCGGTCCTCGGACCCTGGAGCGACCGCAGCACACGCCCCCCGGTGCCCCGTTTCGCGGTGAGGTCGGGGAGCTGGGCTAGTCCATGGGGTCCAGGACGTGTCCCCGTCCTCCCTCCCGCTGTGGCTCCGGAGCCCTTGGCCAGAGCCGCCGGGTGTCACATCCTGCCACCACTGACCCCTCACAGACACCCCCAGGAGACCCAGAGCCGGACTGGCCCCGTGCGCCCGCCAGAACCACAGCCCTCCCACGCTCTGCCCGCTGCCCGGGGTCGGCAGGGCCGCTGGCTCACGGGGAGCAGACTTGGAGGGCTCCACCACGGGCTGGAGCCCAGCCAGCACTCAGGCCCCTTTTCAGAAAGTGGCCCTGGGAAGACCACCCCACCCCGGGAAGAGACCCTTCCGCCCTCCACGCCCCCACACAGGAGACCCAGAGCCGGACTGGCCCCGTGCGCCCGCCAGAACCACAGCCCTCCCACGCTCTGCCCGCTGCCCGGGGTCGGCAGGGCCGCTGGCTCACGGGGAGCAGACTTGGAGGGCTCCACCACGGGCTGGAGCCCAGCCAGCACTCAGGCCCCTTTTCAGAAAGTGGCCCTGGGAAGACCACCCCGGGAAGAGACCCTTCCGCCCTCCACGCCCCCACAGCCGAGCCTCCGGGCCTCCCCTGGGTGGGGACCTTCCTCCAGGCGGTGTCCTCCACAGAAGCCCCACGACACGGCCCCTCCCAGGTACTCACGGGCCTCTGTCCCAGCTCTGGGGACTCAGCCATGCCAGGCAGCCGGGGTACCCCAGCCCACAGCAGGACCCCCAGAAGCCCGAACCCACCGTGGGTCAGGGCAGGGCGGACCCTACGTTCACAGGTGTGCCCACCTACGTGCGCCCCCCCATCACCCCCGAGCCAGTCTCCAGGAGGGTCTGGAGCCCCCCTCACGGTGGAGCTCAGGGCGGCACTCACCGAGCTCCCCTCCTGGGCGAAGGCCACGAGCCGGGCCCCGACGGCCAGCGCTGGTCCCCGGTGGGCAGGCAACCTGAGGACAGCCAAGCCCCAGGCAGCCTGTTCCCTGTGCGGCCGCCCATGCCCACCCGGCTGCCCGGCACGCGGGAAGCAGATAAGCTCCAAGCCAGCTCAGGTGTCTGACCACAGAGCCCTTTCCTGCCCGCCGCTTCCTGCCCTGCCCCACCCGCGATACACACAGACCTGGGAGGCTCTCAGATAGTTTCAACAGAGGGCTGGGATTGCCCTGCGCAGATTGCCCTGTTTTCCTTCATTCTTCACTCATTCATTTATTCATCATCCCAGGGTGCCTGAGCGGGGCCCGGGGTGTGGCAGCAGCTGGGCACAGGCCACGCTGCACTCTGCGCACTGGTGCGGCACAAGGCCGTGAGCGGAGGTGCAGGGCAGGGCTTGGAGCGTGGGTCTCCCTGCCTGATCTGGTCTGGGATCAGTCAGGGTGACTTCCTGGGGGAGGCGGCACTTTTAGCTACAGTTGGAGGGAAGGGGTATCTAGGACTTGGTGACAGGACAGAGGGATACGGACAAGGACACGCCAGAGCTCTGCCTGCACAGACGGGCCCTGGGGAGGACGAGGAAACTCAGCTGGCAGCACCAGAGGTTCACAGCTCCAAGACCCTACGCTCAGCCAGAAAGAGCCCCCAGCAGGGCAGGGGCTCCTCAGACCCGACCAAGCCAGCGCTCCTGACCCTGGGCGCTGGAAAGGGCCCGAGGGAGGGCTGGGAGCACAGTGGGGACGCCTAAGCTTCCCCACGCCCGCGCCGGGTCCCTAAGATCCGCCCCGGAAAGATTGAACGCACCAGATCACCCAGAATCTCGTCGAAATGCAAAAACAGATGCAGCATTCGGGCGGGGGCAGCCCGGCGACCCTGAGCCGCTGGTCCACAATGAAGGGGGCTCCAGAGAGCCCTGGACGCGCCTGGACGAGGACACACTGCTTGGACAGCGAGAGTGCCAGGAGGGCGGCTGCGGAGGGCGCCATTCCCCACCTGCCCCAGCCAGCCACCGGGAGGTCCCCGCCGCCCCCAGAAGACGCGGCCCCCACCCAGACTTCACACCCCACGGCAAAGCCCCGAAAGCTCCCTCCCTGGCCGCACAACCATTCGCCTGGAACCGCACGCCGACCTCCCAGAAGTCCGGGCAGTGACCCCCGCCCGGAGGAGCCAGGGCACACGGCTGCCCCTTCCCTCCTGTCCAAGACCCCCACCCTCCCTGGAAGCCACGGCCTCAGAGCGACACTCACAGTCACTCTCACACTCACATGCACGTGCACGCACCCCCACGTGTGCACGCACCCGCACGCACACACGCTCACACGCACACACGCACACACGCTCACACGCTCACACGCACGTGCCAGCCGCCCGCCCCTCCCTGGGCCCTGGAGGGCTGCTGCTCTGCTCTCCTCTCTGTCTGTCACCCGCGTGTACGCCCTCAGGTCCTGGCCCCGTCTCACCAGTCCTGTCCTCCTCTCCCTCCAGCCTGCCCCAGGCCAACCTCTGGACCCCTCGGCACCCACCGCTCTGTCCCCAGAATCGCTGCTGGCATCACCCGACCCTCGCCCGCCCACTCCCCTCTCTGCAGCTCCTTCCCTACGGCACCCGTGACCCGCAGCCCTTCACCTTTACCCTCGCCACCCCTCACGTCCTCACTTTTCTCTCCCTGAACCCCCTCCACTGCAGCTCTCCTCCCTGCACCGGTCCTGGGGTCTCCCTGCCCAGCAAGGCCAACGCCCCTCTCCACTCCCCCCCGCCTCGGCGTGGTCCACACCAGGGACCCTCACTCCGCCTACAGCTCCTGCTTCCTCTGTCTCTGGGGCAGACTGTCCTCGTGCCTACCCGATACCCACCCTCCCCTCGTCCCTCCCGACGCAGCCCAGACTCCTTGGCGGCTAAGGGCAGCCACATGACCCTCGTCTTGATAGTGAGATGCAACTGGGGTCCGGGGGTAGGGCTTCCAGAGTGCGGTTTGCTGTCTGCTCGTCCTGGGATGCAGATGCAGCGTCTGGAGATGAGCAACCCCTTTGCGCACCAACTAAAGTCAGCAGACCTAAAATATAGACACAGCCTTGGTCCGCGATGGTGTTTTGAGACGCCTCTGTTGTCACACGGGAGGAATCAGCTCTATCTGGGTCCGCCAGAGTAGCGGGGCTCCTGCTTTGCCCACCCGACTGAATCCACTGAAGAGCTCCGCAGCCACCCTCCCGAGTCCCAGGCGGCCGCGCCTGTTCGCCCGGCTGAGGCCCTCTTCTAGCTGACCAGAATAATAGAGGAGCGTTCCCCACCCCCACCACCTCAGCCACCAACGTGCTTGCGCGTGTGCGGGGCCCCAGGGAGGTCGCCCTTGCAGGCAGCCAACAAGGTCACAGCCACACCAGGCGAAAGGTAACGTGATTCCGTAAGAGAGAGTACAGTAAGTCCCCTACATACGAACCTTCAAGCTGTGAACTTTCAAAGGCCGGAATGTGCGTCCCCACGTCCCGTATCACGTAAGTTAGCTCACGAGACTGGCATCCGATGCCACGTGCGTGCATCCTCTAGAAGTGGTTGCGCTTTTGTGTACTTTACTGTACAGCACTGTGCAGAGTACAGTAGTACAGGATCTTTATTTCAAGCCCAGGGTGTCTGGAAGTAAGCGTAAAGGCAGCAGTGTATAGCCGATTGTGTTAGCTGGGTACCTAGGCTAACTTTGTTGGACTTACGAACAAATCGGACTTACGAATGTGCCCTCAGAACGAAGCGCGTTCATATGTAGGGGACTTACTGTCCTTGGGGTGCACACGCCTGCTATCAGCGTAACACAGAAACAAGGGTGGGCATCTATTTGAACTTATAGATTATGTGGTATTTGTTTCCTTTTTGTTAAGTGAATGTTATTACTTAATCAAAACACTAGGACTAGTGCCAATTAGTGGTAATAGCAAGACTAATTAAACCAATGGTATGTATAAAAATATAACAGTATTTTTATCACGTCTCTTCCGACCTCTGATGTACCAGTTTATTGTAACGGTTTTTTTAACTCTCTAGAGCTTTATTTACATTTTGCAGGCTATATTAGTGTATGTCCTTAAGACACCTAAACGCAAGACTTTTTCAAAGGAGAAAGTGAATACGATAGGGTTAATTAGGCGGATATTATGTACATTTAATAAAAAAGACAAAGACGCGTCTCTGTCCCACGCTGACAGTTTCACCCTCTCTGTTTCCTTTTCCCACAACATTTCTGTGCTGCCAGCCCCAGGGGACCCCCTTCTCTCTCTGCAGCACTAAGACTTCGGGTGGGCAGCCATCAGACTCACGACGACTTGACCCTCCTCTGGTACACAGCTCAGTTGCCCCGATGCCCGGGGCATCCAGCGAGCTGACGACGTCGAGCCTCCTGGCCAAAGCGTCTGAGTGCACAGCCCTCAGGTCCCGACTGAGTGGCATGGCAGGTCCTTGGAGCTGCAGAGATGGTTTCCAGCTCTTTGTGTCCAAGGCCAGCATTGGTGCCGACTGTCCATCGGCCAGGTCCTTCGCATTTATAAACGCTTCGCGTTGGATGGCCATCGGGCATCTTCCCGAATTGGACCCCTGGAGTTTCTCAGAACAAATGGGTCGAAAGCACAGAGGTCCCTTGAACCTCTGAAATCCAGCTTGGATCCCAAATAAGTCATGGTTTCGGTAAAAGATTCTGGGACGTTCAAGTACGTGAGCTGCTTCCTGCTCGGTCCCGGCCTCCATGGCGTCTGCTCTCTGACCCCATCCCCTGTGGCAGGTGCCCTCTGTCCCCTCTACTCCCTCTCTCGTCCCCGATGCTGACCAGGCCACGCCTAGGACAGCACGTGCCCTCTTTCCTCTCTGCAGGCATCCCTGGTCCTCTGGCTCTAATGCCATTTACAGGCTGAAGAGTCCCAAAGAGAGAGCTGCAGCCCCGAACCTGGTGGACTGCACACCACACACCTACCCGCTGTGCTCCTGGGCAGCCGGGGCGGAGCTCGCCACTCCCGCCGCTGGCCGCCTTCTGAGGACCCACACGGCCGTCTGCAAACAGCCTGCCTGTCCACCCAGCGCCTGCCCTGCACCCAGCTCCTCATGAGAGCGCAACGGGCCTTCCAAATCACTCACCTGGCCCCCAGCCTCGGGGCCCTGCAGCCCTGCTGTCTCAGAGAAAACCCCACAGACCCTCCTAAGGCCACCACACTGGCCACACGGCTCTCACCTTTCCCAGAAAAGATCCTCCCGGGGGTGTGGCACTGGGCACTGGGCACACCACCTGCCAGTTGCAGGGAGAGGCAGCCAGGAATCCAGAACCAGTATTCTGAGATGCAGCTCAAAACAACGTTTCAGAAATTGCTTTAAATCCCCAGAAAAAAAAAAACAACAACAACAACCAGGGCCATCCTAAACAAATGGACTTTCCTGGAGTTACTTGACTTCAAAATAAGCAAAGCAAGCACCTACACAGATCAGACCATGCGTAAGAGGGGAACATTCTGGCACCACTTCTTTTAAAAACAGTTTATCAAAGCCTACAAAACCCTGTTGGAGAAAAAATACAATCCAAGACCCTTACGCCCAAAAAACTAGCAACTAGCATTCAAATATATTTTCCACAGGCATGAACTTGGGGGACTGTCCCCTTCCCAACTGAATAAACTATATATATATTTAGTTATGATGAAATATAATTTTATCTTCAATAGTCTATATTGTACATATCGAATATATATGAATACGTGTATATACACACATACATTCAATATTCAGTATGTATAATGTAGACTATTGAAAATTAAACTTATTTATTTGAATAAAGACAAACATTATCCAACCAAGACAAAAATGGAAAGACTCTGACACAAAAGAAATAACCATTTCAAGTACAACTTAAGAGCCGGCACTGTGGCGTAAGGAAGAGAGAAGGATGCTCGCGGCCTGGGCACGCGAACCTGCCACCTCCACGCACAGCAGCCGGGTCTGGGTGACCAGGCGCTTTATAGCGTCTAGAGCAAGTGCAACAGCACAGAAGGAGCAAAGCCAGCGGGAAAGGGGAAGGGAGGCCCGGACGTGGGGAGAGCTTGATAAGGCCTCTCGACAGGGGTGCAGACAGAGCCCGGGGGCCACGGTCATCCCCAGGACCACTGCATCCGAGCCTGAAGGAGCAGCAGGGGGTCCTGGGCTGGGCTCCCCAGAGGCCCCCACTCCTTGCCAGGGAGTGAGGCCAGAATGTGGGACCGGCCTGGCCTTGAGGTCCACACCCCAGCCATGAGCAGCCTGTGCTCGGCATGGCACCTCCAGCTGCCTACCAGGCCAGAGAAGGTGAGGAGATGGGCTGAGTCACAGAAACCCCTGGGGGGTTCGAGACCTCCTCCAGGCCCTCCTCCCCCACACAGCAGTTCCCCCTTTTGTTCTCAGAATTTGTGCAAAAGCAAAGCGTAGAATTTTTTAATGGAAACATGCATTTTTTATGAAATTAGGAAAGCTGATATAACCCACAGAATCCAAAATGTATATTAAGGAGCAAATATCACCTGACACCTGTCAGAATGGCTGTCATCAAAAAAGACCACAAATAGGGGCTTCCCTGGTGGCGCAGTGGTTGAGAGTCCGCCTGCCGATGCAGGGGACGCGGGTTCGTGCCCCGGTCCGGGCAGATCCCACGTGCCGCCGAGTGGCTGGGCCCGTGAGCCATGGCCGCTGAGCCTGCGCGTCCGGAGCCTGTGCTCCGCAACGGGAGAGGCCACAACGGTGAGAGGCCCGCGTACCGCAAAAAAAAAAAAAGACCACAAATAACAAGTGTTGGCGAGGGTGGGGAGAAAAGGGAGCCCTCGCGCACTGTCGGTGGGAATGTAAACTGGTGCAGCCGCTGTAGAAAAAAACAGTATGGACGTTCCTTGAAAAACTAAAAATAGAACTACCAAATGACCCAGCAACCCCATTTCTGGGTATTCACACAAAGAAAACAAAACTAACTTGAAAAGAGATCTGCACCCCAGTGTTCACAGCAGCACTATTCACAACAGCCAAGACGTGGAAACAACCTAAATGTCCTTCAACAGATGAATGGATAAAGAAGATGTGGTACATATATATACAGTGAAATATTACTCAGCCATTAAAAAAACCCCTTATCTTTTGTGACAACATGGATGGACCTAGAGGGTTTTATGTGAAGTGAAATAAGTCAGAGAGAGAAAGACAAATACCATGTGATCTCACTTATGTGTGGAATCGAAACACACAGAACAAATGAACAAACATAATAAAATGAAAGAGACTCAGATACAGAGAACCAAAAGGTGGTTGCCAGAGGGAAAGGGAGAGGGGAGGGGGCCAAACAGGTGAAGGGGAGTTAGAGGTGCAGACCTCCAGTTACACAATAACTAAGTCAACACGAGGAATATGGGCGGTGGTATCGTAATAACTTTGTGCGGGGCATGTGGTTAGTAGTCTGACCGTGGGGTCACGGCCATCCTTAATGGACACGAACGTCGAGTCGCTCTGTGGTGCACCTGGAGCTGACACAATGCTGCACATCAACTACATTTCAATAAATAAATAAATGGGCCAAAAGCAGCTGACATCGGGCAGAGGCCACATAGGAGGAAGCACAGTGCTTCCCAGAAGTCGCTGTTCCGGGTGGATCTTCTCCAGCTCCCGTGTCCCACCCAGTATGTGGATGGAACCAAGCGAGCGGGTTCCTTGGAGGACCAAGCAGAGAGAGGCTTTATAGCTGGCAGCCAGGCAAGGAGACAGGAGGCAATGCATTCAGCTTTGTCTCCGATGGCTTGTGAGAAGTGGGGAGGGGGAGGGAAGGCCCTCGAAACAACCGGTGGAAAGTAAAGGTCAGTTTCACGGGGTTCTCTGCACAGGTGTGGCCGCACTTCACGCTCTCTGTGGGTCGCAGGTGCAATCTGGGGGTTGCGTGTGCAACCATGTGTCACGCGCGGTGGGTTTTCGGCCTGCGGTGTCCAAGGTTCACCATCGGTCATCCTAGCCCCTCGGGATGCTCCGTCCGAGGGGCTGTCAGCAGATTTCCAGATCTGCGGTTTGCTTTCCCCCGTGTTCTGCAAACCAAGCTTGGAGGTCTCCCTGAATCACTTTGTTTCTACCTAAGGGCCTTGAGTGTTTAAGGCACGGGGTGTGGTTTTGAAACCGAGTCCCCCTAAAACCGATTAACCTCTCTATCCAAAATATCATTCCCTTTCTTGTCCAACACCTGCTCCCCTCAAAATTGATGAGTAACCAGAAAAAGCGGGATTAAAACCAAGCAGGACCCTGTGGGGCTGTCCCAGGTACAAAAGCCTTTTCTGTGCCGCCATTTCTGGTTTGTAGGGAAAAGGCTTCAGACTCCTACGCCTTCCCTGAGCTCCAAAAGGCAGATTCAGTTACTAACCAGGGAAGTAAGAGAATGCAGGAACAAAGGAGGAGCAGTCAGGAAACGACAGGGTCCTGGCTCCTCCTCCAGGGACACACAGAACAATAAACCCTTGAGCTCTTCTGCAGGAACTAAGGCCCCCACCCAGGTGGAGGATGGTAACTCCACGCTGAGCACAGACTCTGGAACACCAGGCTGTTCCCTCACCACCAACCAACCAGAAGAAAGCCACACACCCTGCAGCCCTCCCCTAAATTTTCCCTATAAAAATGCTTCCCCAAGAACCACCGGGGAATTCGGGCTTTCTGGGCACGAGCCACCTCATCTCCGTGCATGGCCCTGCAATAAACCTTTCTCTGCTCCAAACTCCAGTGTTTCAGTTTGCTCGGTCTCGCTGTGCGTTGGGCACACGAACTTGGGTTCGACGACAGTTTCAGAGCTAGTATTACCTTACTTCAGGATGGAGAGGATTGGAAAGAATTAATTGAGGCAGCATTCAAAATGACCAAATCATCCATGAGAGAGAAGACTGGCTGGTCCTGGATTTCTCAGCAGCCGCATTCAGCACCACTGAGCCATGAACAGCACCTGAAGGATACTCAGGGGAATGGGCGTCTAGGAGTTTATATATGCCGGTCTGTCCTCCAAGCATAAAGACCCCTGAAGATGTGGACACAACACATCCATCAGCAGATGAATGATACAGAAGCAGTGGCACGTGTGTGCAATGGAATACTATTCAGCTGCAAGAAAGAAGGAAACCTGCCATTTGTGACAACATGGATGGACCTTGCAGGCATTATGCTGAGTGAGACAAGTCAGACAGAGAAAGACAAATACTGTATGATCTCACCAATACGTGGAATCTTAAAAAACCAAATTTGTAAAAACAGAGTAGAAAGGTGGTTGCCAGGGACTGGGGGTGGGGGAAATGGGGAGATGTTATTTAAGGTACAAACCTGCAACCAGTAGGTGAATAAATCCAGGAGATCTAATACCCAGCATAGAGATTATAGGCAATAATGATGTGTTATAGTTTTGAGAGTTGCTAAGAGACTGGATCTTAATTGTTCCCACCACAAAAAATAGCAATGAAAATTGTCGAGGCAAAATTAATTAGTCAATCTAAGAAAGAAGTGGAAATTTTTATTCGAGCCAAATTCAAGGATTATAACCCAGGAAGAGCAACTCAGAAATCTCTGAGAACTGTTCTGCCCATTAGAAGTCAAGGCACAGTTCTATAAATTTTTTGAGACAGAAGGCTGTACGTCAAATGACGTATTATTGACAGTTTACATAAACCAGATCTAAGCGTCATCCTGGCGAGTCATGTGACCCCTTACAAGATCAAGAAGGAATGTTACCATTTGAGGAGTTGGCTTGTTGATGCTAGGAGAAAGTTCCTCTTTATGGTTGAGCAGGTATTCCTGCTGATGGGGGAGGGGGAGGTCTGGTCGATGCCTAATGCAGACACACAATGCACGGTGCGGGAAGTGAGGGGGCCAAAGGGCAGAGTAGAGTTTTTATGTTCAAATTTGTCTTGTCTTGCCGTAAAATATGAATTTTATTTCACATAATTATGTGAGGTGATAGAGGTGTTAGCTAAGACTATGGTGGGCCTCATTTTGCAAATATGTAAATGTCTCGAATCCACACGTGTGCTCCTTAAACTTTCCACAGTGTTGTAAGTCAGTTACATCTCAGTAGGTTTCCATGACCCCTGCATGGTGCAGCCACCAGTGGAAAAACTTCAGCCACCAAAGAAGCCCAGAGAAGCTGGGGCCAAATAACCTGCAGTGGGTACCCTGTGCAGTTTAACTCTGAAGTAGAGCAAGAAGGAAACGGTACAACGCCCTGACAAGGCAGAAGGTTCACAACCGTCGAGAACTGGGAGAAGGGAAAGGAACTTGGGCGTTAGAGGTCTTGTGAATTGTTGCCTCACTGCTAAGAGCTGGGCATCAAACATCAGTAAAGCCAAACCAGGGGCTAGCAGCCAAGCGTGTGAGGCAGTGTAAACACGTACTGAGAACATGGCCTCGCGGACAGGACCCACATGGTGGGAGGGATGGGGGAAAGGGAAGAAGAGGAGCCCGCCCACTCACCTTTCACACGTGTTGGGCACTGAGCCACGCGTGCCATCTGAGGAAGCAGCACAGAGAACACTGGGGAAGGCGACCACCGCACACACAAAGCAGCAAAGAAAGACAACCTGAAGCGCACAGCTGCTCTGGGAAATTTACAAAGAGAAAGCATGGGGACTTCCCTGGCGGTCCAGTGGTAGAGAAGCCACCTTACAGTGCAGGGGATGAGGGTTCAATCCCTGGTCAGGGAACTAAGATCCCACAAGCCATGGGGCAACGAGGCCCATGTGCCACAACTACTGAGCTCGTGCACCTCAACTAGAGCCCACGTGCCACAACTACAGAGCCCGTGCGCCACAACTAGAGAAGAGAAAACCCGCAAGCCACAACTAGAGAGAAGCCCACACACCACAACGAAAGATCCCACATGCCTCAACAAAGATCCTGGGTGCCGCAACTAAGACCCAATGCAGACAGAAATACATAAAATAAATAAATAATAAATAAATCTTAAAAAAATACAGATAGAAAGCATGGCATAAAATGGTAAAACAGGATTGACACCAAACACATCCTTCTGTCTTATCAGTACATGTGAGTGGTCCTCACACGCCTATGAAAAGGAAGAGACTTTCAAACTGGACCATCAAACAAAACCCAACTCTGATAGCACATGAGCATGCCACAAAAAATGAGAAAAGTTGGAAGACTTGAGTAAATGAATACCAGGAAACTTCGGCTGTTTTCTCTGTGATAAAATGGGAAGCTCCATGTCCTGGGCAGGTGACGCTCCTTGGATCACCTCCTGCCCGTCAGGAGAGGAAGTCTGTCAGCAGCACCCCCGCTTTTGTACCAGGTCTTTCACTTCCGCTTTTAATTCCACAAGATTCTAGAAAGCAGGACACTGTTATCTGTCTTTTTTTAAAAAATATAGTTGATTTACAACGTTGTGTTCATTTCTGCTGAACAGCAAAGTGATTCAGTTACACATAGATATACATTCTTTTTCACATTCTTTTCCAGTATGGTTTATCACAGGATACTGAATATAGTTCCCTATGCTCTACAGTAGGACCTTGTTGTTTATCCATTCTATTTATACTGGTTTGCATCTGCAAATCCCAAACTCCCACTCCATCCCTCCCCCACCTGCCCTCCCCCTTGGCAACCACAAGTCCTTCTCTATGTCTGTGAGTCTGTTTCTGTTTTGTAGATAAGTTCATTTGTGTCATATTTTAGATTCCACATATAAGTAATATTGTATGGTATTTGTCTTTCTCTTTCTGACTTATTTCACTTAGTATGATAATCTCTTAGTCCATCCATGTAGCTGCAAAAGGCATTATTTCATTCTTTTTGATGGCTGAGTAATATTCCAGAGTATATGTGTACTACATCTTCTTTATCCATTCATCTGTCAATGGACATTTAGGTTGCTTCCATGTCTTGGCTATTGTGAATAGTGCTGCTATGAACATAGGGGTGCATGTACCTTTTGGACTATAGCTTTGTCTGGATATATTCCCAGGAGTGGGATTGCTGGATAATATGGTAACTCTATTTTAGGTTTTTTGAGGAACATCTATACTGTTTTCCATAGTTGCTGCACCAACTTACATTCCCACCAACAGTGTAGGAGGGTTCCCTTTTATCCACACCCTCTCCAGAATTTGCTATTTGTAGACTTTTTAATGATGGCCATTCAGACTGGTGTGAGGTAGGACCTCATTGTAGTTTTGACTTGCATTTCCCTAATAATTACCGATGTTGAGCATCTTTTCATGCGCCTGCTGGCCATCTGTATATCTTCTTTGGAGAAATGCCTGTTTAGGCCTTCTGCCCATTTTTTGATTCTGTTCTTTGTTTTTTTGGTTGTTGAATTGTTTAGGCTGTTTCTATATTTTGCAAATTAAGCCCTTGTCAATCATATCATTTGCAAATATTTTCTCCCAGTCTGTATGTTGTCTTTTCGTTTCGTTTATGGTTTCCTTTGCTGTGCAAAAGCTTGTAAGTTTGATTAGGTCCCATTTGTTTATTTTTGCTTTTATTTCTCTTATCTTGGGAGACTGACCTAAGAAAACATTTGTACAATTTATGGCAGAGAATGTTTTGCCTGTGTTCTCTTCTAGGAGTTTTACGGTATCGTGTCTTATGTTTAAGTCTTTAAATCACTTTAAGTTTATCTTTGTGTATGGTGTAAGGGTGTAGTCTAACTTCATTGATTTACATGCAGCTGTCCAGCTTTCACAGCACCACTTTCTGAAGAGACTGTCTTTTTTCCAATTATATATTCTTGCCTCCTTTGTCGAAGACTAATTGACCATATGTGTGTGAGTTTATTTCTGGGCTCTTTATCCTGTTCCTTTGAGCCACATGTTTATTTTTGTGCCAATACCATGCTGTTTTGATTACTGTAGCTTTGTAATATTGTCTGAAGTCTGGAAGGGTTATGCCTCCTGCTTTGTTCTTTTTCCTCAGGATTGATTTGGCAATTCTGGGTTTTATGCTTCCATATAAATTTTACGATTATTTGTTCTAGTTCTGTGAAAAATGTCATGGGTAATTTGATAGGGATCCCATTAAATCTGTAGATTGGTTTGGTTAGTATGGCCATTTGAACAATATTAATTCTTCCAATACAAGAGCATGCGATAACTTTCCATTTCTTTGACTCATCTTAATTTCCTTTATTAATGTTTTATAATTCTCAGCAGATAAGTCCTTCACCTCCTTGGTCAGGCTTATTCCTAAGTATTTTATTTTTTTGGATGTGATTTTTTAAAGTATTGGTTTTTTTTCCTTTCCCTTTCTGATATTTCATTGTCAGCATAAAGAAATGCAGGCAACTTCTATATGTTAATCTTATATCCTGCTACTTTGCTGATTTCGCTATGAATTCTAGTAGTTTTTGTGTGGAGTCTTTAGGGTTTTCTATATATAATATTATGTCATTTGCATATAATGACAATTTTTCCTCTTCCCTTCCAAATTTGGATACATTTTATTGATTTTTCTTATTTGACTGCCGTGGCTAGGACTTTCAACACTATGTTGAAGAGAAGTGGTGAGAGTGGGCACCCTTGTCTCATTCCATATTCTAGTGGGAAGGCTTTTAGCTTTTCACTGTTGAGTATTATATTGGCTGTGGGTTTGTCATAGATAGCTTTTATTATGTTGAGATATGTTCCCTCTATACCCACTTCTGTAAAATTGTTTGTCATGAATGGATGTTGAATTTTATCAAATACTTTTACTGTATCTATTGAGATGATCATGTGGTTTTCTTTTGTTGATGTGGTGTATTACGTTAATTGATTTGTGTATGTTGAGCCATCCTTGTGAACTTGGGATGAATCCCACTTGGTGGTGGTGTATGATCTTTTTTATGTGTCGCTGGATTTGGTTTGCCAATATTTTGTTGAGAATTTTTGCGTCCTTATTCGTCAGAGATATTGGCCTGTAATTTTCTTTTTATGTAGTGCCTTCATCTGGTTTTGGTATCAATGACTTTGGGAATGTTCCCTCCTATTCAATCTTTTGGAAGAGATTGAGAAGAATTGGTATAAGTTCTTCTTTGTGTGTTTGGTAGAATTCACCTGTGAAGCCATCTGGTCTTGGACTTTTGTTTGTAGGGAATTTTTTTTTTAATTAGCAATTCTATTTCAAATCTAGCAATTGGTGTGTTCAAATTATCTATTTCTTCTTGATTCAGTTTTGGTAGGCCATATGTTTCTAAAAAATCGTCCATTTTTTCTATGTTGTCCAATTTCTTGGCATATAATTTTTCATAGTATTCTCTTCTGGTTTTTTGTATTTCTGCAGTATCAGTTGTGATTTCTCCTCTTTCATTCCTTTTTTTTTTAACATCTTTATTGGAGTATAATTTTTTTACATTTTTATGTTAGTTTCTGCTGTATAACAAAGTGAATCAGCTATATGTACACATATATCCCCATATCCCCTCCCTCTTGGGTCTCCCTCCCACCCTCCCTATCCCACCCCTATAGGTGGTCACAAAGCACAGAGCTGATCCCCCTGTGCTATGTAGCTATTTCCCACTAGCTATCTATTATACATTTGGTAGTCTATGGATGTCATTGCCACTCTCTCACTTTGCCTCGGCTTAACCTTCCCACTACCCATGTCCTCAAGTCCATTCTCTACATCTGCGTCTTTATTCCTGTCCTTCCCCTAGGTTCTTCAGAAACTTTTTTTTTTAGATTCCATACATATGTGTTAGCATATGGTATTTGTTTTTCTCTTTCTGATTTACTTCACTCTGTATGACAGACTCTAGGTCCATCCACAACACTACAAATAACTCAATTTCACTTATTTTTATGGCTGAGTAATATTCCACTGTATATATGTGCCACATCTTCTTTATCCATTCATCTGTCAATGGACACATAGGTTGCTTCCATGTCCTGGCTATTGTAGATAGGGCTGAAATGAACATTGTGGTACGTGACTCTATTTGAATTATGGTTTTCTCAGGATATATGCCCAGTAGTGGGATTGCTGGGTCATATGGTAGTTCTCTTTTTAGTTTTCAAAGGAACCTCCAAACTGTTCATAGTGGCTGTATCAATTTATATTCCCACCAACAGTGCAAGAGGGTACTCTTTTCTCCACACCCTCTCCAGCATTTATTGTTTCTAGATTTTTTGATGATGGCCATTCTGACTGGAGTGAGGTGATACCTCACTGTAGTTTTGCTTTACATTTCTCTAATAATTAGTGATGTTCAGCATTCTTTCATCTGTTTGTCAGCAATCTGTATATCTTCTTGGGAGAAACGTCTATTTAGGTCTTCTGCTCATTTGTGGAATGGGTTGGGGTATGCCCAGTAGTGGGATTGCTGGGTCATATGGTAGTTCTCTTTTTAGTTTTCAAAGGAACCTCCAAACTGTTCATAGTGGCTGTATCAATTTATATTCCCACCAACAGTGCAAGAGGGTACTCTTTTCTCCACACCCTCTCCAGCATTTATTGTTTCTAGATTTTTTGATGATGGCCATTCTGACTGGAGTGAGGTGATACCTCACTGTAGTTTTGCTTTACATTTCTCTAATAATTAGTGATGTTCAGCATTCTTTCATCTGTTTGTCAGCAATCTGTATATCTTCTTGGGAGAAACGTCTATTTAGGTCTTCTGCTCATTTGTGGAATGGGTTGGGGTTTTTTTGATATTGAGCTTCATGAGCTGCTTGTAAATTTTGGAGATTAATCCTGTGTCAGCTGCTTCGTTTGCAAATATTTTCTCCCATTCTGAGGGTTGCCTTTTGGTCTTGTTTATGGTTTCCTTTGCTGTGCAAAAGCTTTGAAGTTTCATTAGGTCCCATTTGTTTATTTTTGTTTTTATTTCCATTTCTCTAGGAGGTGGGTCCAAAAGGATCTTGCTGTGATTTATGTCATAGAGTGCTCTGCTTATGTTTTCCTCTTAGAGTTTGATAGTGTCTGGCCTTACGTTTAGGTCTTTAATCCATTTTGAGTGTATTTTTGAGTATGGTGTTAGGGAGGGTTCTAATTTCATTCTCTCACATGTAGCTGTCCAGTTTTCCCAGCACCACTTATTGAAGAGACTGTTTGTCTCCATTGTATATTCTTGTCTCCTTTATCAAAGATAAGGTGACCATACGTGTGTGGGTTTATCTCTGGGTTTTCTATCGTGTTCCATTGATCTATATTTCTGTTTTTGTGCCAGTACCATCCTGTCTTGATTACTGTAGCTTTGTAGTATAGTCTGAGGTCAGGGAGCCTGATTCCTCCAGCTCTGTTTTTCTTTCTCAAGATTGCTTTAGCTATT
>NC_041224.1:182579417-182597188 GCF_002837175.3 Physeter macrocephalus | reverse complement strand
CTCCTTAGGTAGGTTTATTCCTAGGTATTTTATTCTTTTTGTTGCAATGGTAAATGGGAGTGTTTCCTTAATTTCTCTTTCAGATTTTTCATCATTAGTGTATAGGAATGTAAGAGATTTCTGTGGATTAATGTTGTATCCTGCTACTTTGCCAAATTCATTGATTAGCTCTAGTAGTTTTCTGGTAGCATCTTTAGGATTCTCTATGTTAGTATCATGAAATCAGCAAACAGTGACAATTTTACTTCTTCTTTTCTGATTCGGATTCCTTTTATTTCTTTTTCGTCTCTGATTGCTGTGGTTAAAACTTCCAAAACTATGTTGAGTAATAGTGGTGAGAGTGGACAACCTTGTCTTCTTCCTGACCTTACAGGAAACGGTTTCAGTTTTTCACCACTGAGAACTATGTTGGCTATGGATTTCTCATATATGGGCTTTATTATGTTGAGGTAAGTTCTCTCCATGCCTACTTTGTGGAGAGTTTTTATCATAAATGGGTGTTGAATTTTGTCAGAAGCTTTTTCTGCATCTATAGCCATTATCATATGGGTTTTTCCACAAAGTAGGCATGGAGAGAACTTACCTCAACATAATAAAGCCCATATATGAGAAATCCATAGCCAACATAGTTCTCAGTGGTGAAAAACTGAAACCGTTTCCTGTAAGGTCAGGAAGAAGACAAGGTTGTCCCCTGTGAAGCCATCTGGTCCTGGACTTTGGTTTGTTGGAAGATTTTTAATCACAGTTTCTATTTCAATGCTTGTGATTGGTCTGTTTATATTTTCTATTTCTTCCTGGTTCAGTCTCGGAAGGTTGTGCATTTCTAAGAATTTGTCCATTTCTTCCAGGTTGTCCATTTTATTCGCATATAGTTGCTTGTAGTAATCTCTCTTGATTCTTTGTATTTCTGCAGTGTCAGTTGTTACTTCTTTTTCATTTCTAATTCTGTCTTCTCCCTTTTTTTCTTGATGAGTCTGGCTAATGCTTTACCACTTCTGTTTATCTTCTCAAAGAACCAGCTTTTGGTTTTATTGATCTTTGCTATCAATTGCTTCATTTCTGTTTCATTTATCTGATCTGATCTTTATGATCTCTTTCCTTCTGCTAACTTTGAGGGTTTTTGTTCTTCTTTCTCTAATTGCTTTAGGTGTAAGTTTAGGTTGTTTATTTGAGATTTTTCTTGTTTCTTGAGGTAGGATTGTATTGCTATAAACTTCCTTCTTAGAACTGCTTTTGCTGCATCCCATAGGTTTTGGGCCATCGTGTTTTCTTTGTCATTTGTTTCTAGGTATTTTTTGATTTCCTCTTTGATTTCTTCAGTGATCTCTTGGTTATTTAGTAGTGTATTGTTTAGCCTCCATGTGTTTGTATTTTTTACAGTTGTTTTCCGATAATTAATATCTAGCCTCAGAGCGCTGTGGTTGGGAAAGATACCTGATACGATTTCAATTTTGTTAAATTTACCAAGGCTTGATTTGTGACCCAAGATATGATCTATCCTGGAGAATGTTCCATGAGCAATTGAGACAAAAGTGTATTCTGTTGTTTCTGGATGGAATGTTCTATAAATATCAGTTAAGTCCGTCTTGTTTAATATATCATTTAAAGCTTGTGTTTCCTTATTATTTTCATTTGGTTGATCTGTCCATTGGTGAAAGTGGGATGTTAAAGTCCCCTACTATTACCCTGTTACTATCGATTTTCCCTTTTATGACTGTTAGCATTTGCCTTATGTATTGAGGTGCTCCTATGTTGGGTGCATAAATATTTACAAGTGTTATATCTCCTTGGATTGATCCCTTGATCATTCTGTAGTGTCCTTCTTTGTCTCTTGTAATAGTCTTCGTTTTAAAGTCTATTTGGTCTGATATGAGAATTGCTACTCCAGCTTTCTTTTGATTTCCATTTGCATGGAATATCTTTTTCCATCCCCTCACTTTCAGTCTGTATGTGTCCCTAGGTCTGAAGTGGGTCTCTTGTAGACAGCATATATATGGGTCTTGTTTTTGTATCCATTCAGCCAGTTTATGTCTTTTGGTTGGAGTATTTAATCCATTTACATTTAAGGTAATTATCAGTAGGTATGTTCCTATTACCATTTCCTCAATTATTTTGGGTTTGTTATTGTAGGTCTTTTCCTTCTCTTGTGTTTCCTGCCTAGAGAAGTTCCTTTACTGTTTGTTGTAAATCTGGTTTCGTGGTGCTGAATTCTCTTAGCTTTTGCTTGTCTGTAAAGGTTTTAATTTCTCCGTCAAATCTGAATGAGATCCTTGCTGGATAGAGTAATCTTGGTTGTAGGTTTTTCCCTTTCATCACTTTAAATATGTCCTGCCACTCCCTTTTGGCTTGCAGAGTTTCTGCTGCAAGATCCGCTGTTAACCTTATGGGTGATTCCCTTGTATGTTATTTGTTGCTTTTCCCTTGCTGCTTTTAATATTTTTTCTTTGTATTTAATTTTTGATAGTTTGATTAATAGGGGTCTTGGCGTGTTTCTCCTTGGATTTATCCTGTATGGGACTCTCTGCACTTCCTGGACTTGATTGACTATTTCCTTTCCCATATTAGGGAAGTTTTCAAATATAATCTCTTCAAATATTTTCTCAGTCACTTTCTTTTTCTCTTCTTCTGCTGGGACCCCTATAATTCAAATGTTGGTGTGTTTAATGTTGTCCCAGAGGTCTCTGAGACTGTCCTCAATTCTTTTCACTCTTTTTTCTTTATTCTGCCCTGTGGTAGTTATTTCCACTATTTTATCTTCCAGGTCACTTATCCATTCTTCTGTCTCAGTTATTCTGCTATTGATTCCTTCTAGAGAATTTTTAATTTCATTTATTTTACTGTTCATCATTGTTTGCTTGCTCTTAAGTTTCCTACCTCCTTGTTAAACCTTTCGTGTATTTTATCTGTTCTATTTCCAGATTTTGGATCATCCTTATTATCATTACTCTGAATTCTTTTTCAGGTAGACTGCCTATTTCCTCTTCACTTGTTTGGTCTAGTGGGTTTTTGCCTTGCTCCTTCATCTGCTGCACATTTATCTCTCTTCTCATTTTGCTTAACTTACTGTGTTTGGGGGTCTCCTTTCGCAGGCTGCAGGTTAGTAGTTTCCGTTGGTT
Organism: Physeter macrocephalus; assembly: GCF_002837175.3. Classification (NCBI taxonomy): domain Eukaryota; kingdom Metazoa; phylum Chordata; class Mammalia; order Artiodactyla; family Physeteridae; genus Physeter; species Physeter macrocephalus. The sequence continues at coordinate 182,594,072 of NC_041224.1, read as the reverse complement.
TTGGTGTCTCTCCCCAGTGGCTAAGTTTGGTTCAGTGGGTTGTGTAGGCTTTTTGGTGGAGGGGAATGGTGACTGTGTTCTGGTGGATGAGGCTGGATGTTGTCTTTCTGGTGGGCAGGATCATGTCCGGTGGTGTGTTTGGTGTATCTGTGAACTTAGTATGATTTTAGGCAGCCTCTCTTCTAATGGGTGGGGTTATGTTCCTGTCTTCCTAGTTGTTTGGCATGGGGTGTCCAACAGTAGAGATTGTTGGTCGTTCAGTGGAGCTGGGTCTTAGCATTGAGATGGAGATCTCTGGGAGAGCTCTTGCCGATTGATATTATGTGGGGCTGGGAGGTCTGGTTGTCCAGTGTCCTGAACTCAGCTCTCCCACCTCAGAGGCTCAGGCCTGACACCCGGCTGGAGAACCAAGACCCTGTCAGCCACATGGCTCAGAAGAAAAGGGAGAAAAAAAAAGAAAGAAAAAATAAAATAAAATTATTAAAATTAAAAATCAAAATAATTATTAAAATAAAAAATGTTTAAAGTAATAAAAGAAAATTTTAAAAAAAGAAGAGAGCAAGCAAACCAGCAAACAAATCCACCAATGATAACAAAAGCTAAAAGTAAACTAAGATAAACATATAAATCAGAAACGAGTCAATCACATACAGCAAACCCCAAGTCTACGGTTGCTCCCAAAGTCCACGTCTCAATTCTGGGATGATTCATTGTCTATTCAGGTAGTCCACAGATGCAGGGTGCATCAAGTTGATTGTGGAGATTTAATCTGCTGCTCCTGAGGCTGCTGGGAGAGAGTTCCCTTTCTCTTCTTTGTTCGCACAGCTTCTGGGGTTCAGCTTTGGTTTTGGCCCCACCTCTGCATGTAGGTCGCCTGAGGGTGTCTGTTCCCCACTCAGGATGGGGTTAAAGGAGAAGCTGATTAGGGGGCTCTGGCTCACTCAGGCCAGGGGTAGGGAAGGGCACAGAATGCGGGGTGAGCCTGCAGCGGCAGAGGCCGGCATGACATTGCACCAGCCTGATGTGCACCGTGTGTACCCTCTTCTTGTATTGATCCTTTTATCATTATATAGTGTCCTTCTTTATCTTTCCTTATGGCCTATGTTTTAAAGTCTATTTTGTCTGATATGAGTATTGCTATCCCCACTTTCTTGTCATTTCCTTTTGCATGAAATATATTTTTCCATCCTTCTCTTTCAATCTATGTGTGTCCTTTGCCCTAAAGTGGGTCTCTGGTAGACAGCATATTGTTGGCTTTTGGTTTTGTAATCCAATCTGCCACTCTATGTCTTTTGATTGGAGCAGTTAATCCATTGACATTTAAGGTAATTTTTGATAGATATGTATTTATGGCCATTTTAAACTTTATTTTCCAGTTGATTCTATATTTCTTCTTGGTTCCTTTTTTTTCTTTTTGTCTTCCCTTTTGTGGTTTAACGATTTCCCTTTATGCTATGCTTGTGTTCTCTTCTTTTTGGTTTTTGTGAATCTACTGTATGGTTTTGACTTGTGGTTGCCCTGTTTTTCAAGTATGTTAACCCCTTCTTATATCTGCTTTCTTTAGACTGATAGTTATGTAGCCTCAAACGTATTCTTTAAAAAAGAATTTGCATTTTCTTACTCTCCTCTTCCATATTTTATGATTTTGATGTCCTCTTTTATATCTTCATACTTATCATTTTGCTGTTCATTGTGGTTATCATTGCTTTCACAAAAATTTTTTGATTTTTTAGCCTGTATACTTGCTTAAGTAATTTGCTTTCCAATTGTGATTTTTCTCTTTCCTATAGCTTCTTACTTCTTTTCTATTTAGAGAAGGTCTTTCAATATTTCTTTTAGGATAGGATTAGTATTGCTGTATTCTTTTAGTTTTTCCTTGTCTGAGAAATTCTTTACCTCTCTTTCTCTTCTAAATAATCTTGCTGGGTAGAGTATCTTAGGTTGCAGGTTTTTCCCTTTCAGAACTTTGAATATAACTTGCCACTCCCCTCTAGCCTGCAGTGTTTCTGTAGAGAAATCAGCTGATAACCTCATGGGGGTTCCTTCATAATTAACTCTTTGTTCTTCTCTTACTGCCTTAGAATCTTCTCTGTATCTTTAACTTTTGTCATTTTAATTATAATATATCTTAGTGTAGGTCTGTTTGTTTTCATCTTGTTTGGAACCCTCTGTGCTTCCTGTATCTGGATGTCTGTTTCCTTCTTTAGGTTTGGTAAGTTTGCAACCATAATTTCTTCAAATACAACTTCAATTTCCTTTTCTCTTTCTTCTCCTTCTGGAATCCCTATTATGTGTAGATTGGCCTGCTTATATTATCCCCTATGTCTCTTATATTGGTTTCATTTTTTTTCATTTGGCTTTCTGTCTGCTGATTTGATTGGATAATTTCCACTATTCTATCTTCCAGCTCACTTATTCTTTCTTCTGCATTATTCATTCTGCTCTTCCTTGCCTTGAGCTCAGCTTTCATCTCAGCAAATGAATTTTCTAATTTTTCTTGGCTCCTCCTTATAGTTTCTAGTTCCTTTTTACAGTAATCTGCATTTCTGCTGATAGCCTTTCTTAATTCCTTCAGTATTTTCATTGCTGACTTTTTGAACTTGGTGTCTGTTAGACTGGAGAGGTCTGTTTCACTGTTTTTTCCTCCAGGGGAATTCTCTTGGTCTTTTAACTGAGAGTGGTTCTTCTGCTTCTTCATTTGGCTTACGTTTCTCTTACTCTGTGAGTTTAGGAGAAACAATTATCTACTGTAGTCTTGGAGGGCTATATATGTGGGGGTGTCTCTGTGTAGCTTGTGTAGGTTTAATATTTTTTGGTACAAGGGCTGATTTTAGTGTGGATACCTGCCACCTCTTTCCTCAGTGAGTGTTGGCTGTTATCTCCTTGATAGGAAGTGTGACTGGTGTTGTGGTGACCAGAGCCTGCACTGGACGTTGAGCAGGGCCTCCTCTTTTTGCTCTGTGGTTGTCCCAGTCCTGTTGGGGGAAGGGCCTGCTCCCCAGTTGTTGGAGTAGAAGCCCCCAGATCTGTTTCTGAGCTGTGGTCTAAGGTAGGAGGTATTGGAGTGCACCCACTGCGAGAGGAGCCACTGTGTATTTCTCCACTGGAGCTGTCCACCAGTAGTGTGCTCTGTGCTGTCACCTGTTGTGCTGGCTCACAAAGTACACTGTTGTTGGCACTGCCCTCGGCCCCACCTCAACTTTGGGGATGCCAGCAATCAGCCCTGGGGTTGCTCAGGCATTGTTTTCATAAGGTCACCAGCACAGATCCACTGAAGTCAGGTCCCAGGACCACAGTGGTCATGCTCCTCCCAGGACCGTGGGGGAACTTAGGAGACTTCTCAAAACTTTAACCCCCCCACTGCTTCTTCTGGTTTATAGGGATGGAGGGGGGAACAGGCCAGCAGGCACTAGAATCTTTTGTTCATTTTTTTGACTATTGCCTTTTGAAATTTATAGCATGTGTTGGTGTCCCCCCGCACTTATTAAAAATTTGTTTGTAAGTTGCTACCTTTTTCTCTGGTTTTTACCCTTTTTTGTTCATGCCCTTGGGTATTAAAAGAGGTAATTCCTGTTTCTTTTCCTTTTTTTAAAGATTTTTTTTATGTGGACAATTTTTAAAGTCTTTATTGAATTTGTTACAATATTGCTTTTGTTTATGTTTTGTTTTTTTGGCCGTGAGGCATGTGGGATCTTAGCTCCCCAACCAGGGATCAAACCCGCACCCCCTTCACATTGGAAGGCAAAGTCTTAACCACTGGACCGCCAGGGAAGTCCCCCTGTTTCTTTTCCCTTTGGTAACGTCTTGCAACTCTTGATTTATTGACTGAAGCAACCACATGCCTTTGTATGCCTTCTGAACTGATAAATGAAGCACCAAGCACTTTTTCCTCTTGTGTTTTTGCCCATAAGGACTTTCCTTCTGGAGCAAAATGTCCAGAGACCAGTTCCCCAAGGGTGGAGGCCGTCAGAAGCTGAATCTCAGATACAAAACACTCCCCGCACGTGAGGAAGGTCCTCCTCACTTGCCAAAGCGCACCCGCATTCTGGCCATGTGGTCTACCACGGTGCCAGCTCTAGGAAAACAGGACCCTGGAGTGGGATTAGCTCACCAAGACTGCAGGGCCATGGAGAGCCCTGGGCCCAGCCGCAGCCCCCGCCCTTAAACAAGGCCTCTGATCACCCAAGCACATGTCATCTCTGACTTCTCCATCTCCTGGACACTGTGATCCGGAAGTTCAAGGAGCACAGGGAATGTTGTTCCCACCTGCCTCCCGTCATGGACATCAAGGCCGAGAGCCATTTGTAGCTCACTGGCTATTTACTGAAGTAATTACATGGATGTGTCCTTACTCTAATGAGACAGCTGAGCGACCAGGGCACCCTGGCCTCAGGGGTCCAGTCCTCAGCTCGACTCCAACTCCTGCTCAGGACAGCCCAGCTGGGAGATGCCTTCCCAGCCACCTGCTCCAGAGTGGGGTGGGGGCACCTTGTGGGACACAGCTGTGGGCAGAAGCTGGGAGACTGACTCAGCATGGCCAATGGGCCCAGTTCTGGCCACCCCATTACAGAGATCCAGACGCCTCACCTGGCACTCACTTGGGCACACACCTGTAACACCCATGTCCTTTCTCTGGCACGTGCTTGAAGTGGGTGGGGTCAGGAGTGGCGTCCCAGGACTTGGCCATGGGATGATGTAGCAGGAGCCCAGCCTGGGCATGAGCACAGCCAGCCGTGTGGCCTGCAGGCTCCAGACCCACCATTGCTGCCCTGACCCAAGTTCTGCACGCCATTGCCAGGAAGGGGGGCCGGGGGCAGACTTTCTCTGAAGGGCTCAAAAAGCTCTGCCAAAGCCAGATCCTGTCACACCTGGGGGCCAGGAGGACACGCCAGCCCCCAAGGGCAGAGCTGCATTCTCCACAGGGTACACGATATGGCAGACTGGCTGATCCTCTGCTGTGCTGAGGGCCCAGAGAGACAGGTCCCGGGCTGGGTGGGGCCTGAGACACGGGGCTGGAGAAGAGGGGCTGGCAGGGCACGGTGGGCACCTCCCCTCCCCCAGGCAAAAAACCCGATGCGCTGGAAGGTCAGAGCAGACATTTCCTGCAGGGCCTGGGACAGCCCCACCCCCCATTTCCTTAAAGGGAGACCAGAGGCCCTGGAGCGGAGGATGAGACTCTCAAAACGGCTCCCCATCCTTCAGCCTCTTTGCTGAGCACACAGGTCACCTTTAAATCAGGCTACATCCAACCACCTGCCATTCTGCTCCAGGCACAGGGCCCAGTCTCTGGGTCTTGGGGTCAGCTGGACTCACACACACACACACACACACACACGCAGAGACATCCCCGCATGCTATCCACTGACCCCTCCCGCAGCAAGCCTCCAGGGTGTCATCACCCCCTCCCAGTCCCCAGCCATGTCTGTGCCCTTCTGTCTACCCCCAGCAGTGGTCCATGGGTGAGCACGCCTATCACACTTACACCTGGCCTCTGGGTGCCTGTGAGCATCTCCCCCCCGTGAGGGCCCACACTTGGCGCACCTGTGGGTCCTGGCACCCCAGCCCCAGGCTCCATGCTGCTGAGCGCAGGCCTCCTCTCCCCTCCCCCAGGACCCCCCAGGGTTCATGCAGTTCTGGGAGGGGGAATCCACTCCTTTAGACCACCATGCCCCTCCCCTCGCACCCTCCCTCCAGCCGGGGCCATCAAAAGAGCTGAGACCCCCCGCCCCGAGGACCAGCAGCCGGGGGACATGGCAGGGATCCGGCCGTGTGGGCACACAGTGGCCCAGCATCAGCACAGCCCCAGCCCCCCTGAAGCGCCGTTCCCACAGAGGACAGCAAAAGGCCTCAGAGCGCTAACAAGGGGGCTGCTGCCAGCGCCACAGCTGCCACCAGAGAGACCCTGACAGACCCCCCAGGGCACGCTGGCAGGAGCCAGCCACCTTTCGGCTCAGCAACGGCCCAGGACCCCGCCCACTGCCACGGCAGGGCTTTCTCCACCTGAGAACATAGCTCCAGTGCAGGTGGACGCGAGACAGCCTTGAATATGCTCTCATTTCTAAAAGAAAAAGGAAACCGCGCAGGCAGCCTTCAACACTGGGAGGATTATTAGCAGTGGCAAACTATCTGTAACCAGCCCAGGAATGACTGAGGGGACTGGTGGGCAGGGGTCTCCCATGCATGGGCTCTGTGGCCGACCTGCCCCGGCCCCACCTCACCCGCTGCCCTCCCTGCGGTTCTGGCTGAGCCAGCAACCACAGTGCTAGCTGGGGCCACGGTGATTGACAACTTTACAAAACCCCTGGGCAGAGAGGCCCCAGGGCAGCTGGGTCCTCGCCCTGAGGGCTCACAGTTGGGTGCACAAGGGGGGAGGGGAGGGAGCCCAAAGAAGGAGTGTCGCATGCGCCATCTGGGAACGTGAAGGGACTTTCCAGGTGGGCACGAGATGGGACGCGTTCCAGGCAATGGACTGGGTCCCCGAGGCCTGGGGAAGGGGTGCTGGGTTGAGGGGAGCCCAGCTGGGAATCGAGGAGGGCTGAGCGGCCCTGAGCCTCTGAGCTAAACAGGGAAAACTTGACCTCGTGGGAGCAAAGCAAGTCAGGGGTCCGGAGGACGTCCTATCCCAGACCGTGGGGTTTGGGCAGGAGGGCGCTTGCGGGAGCAGGGGCTGGGCGGTCTCTTCAAGCAGGGAGCAGACCTTCCGGCTCCTGGGGGCTCCCTGGGGACCCTGGGTGCAGGTGTCTGGGCCCCCCAGCACAGAGCCAGCTCACTGTGCCTATATGCTAACTCTGACCTCTGGGGCCAGGGTACCCTGGTCACCGTCTCCTCGGTTGAGGGTCCCCCACGGCTGCTCCGCCTGACCCACGGGCCAGGTCCCTGGGGTTTGTGGCTGCGCCGCCACTGCCTGAGGGCCAGAGGCCTGGAGCACAGGCAGGGTCTCGGCCCCATTCGGGACCAGGCCTGGGAGCTGACAGAGCCCCTGGAGGTGAGCCAGCTGAGAGCTGGGCCAAGAGGCCCCGGGGCAGGGGCGGCTGGTGGGGAGGAGCCTTGAGCAGAGCTTCCCCAGGGACCGGGGCCTGTGTGCATCAGGGCGGCCAGGACCGCTTCAGCGCTTGGGGCCAGGGCACCCTGGCCACCGTCTCCTCGGGTGAGACGGCTCTCTGCCTCCTCTTTCCTGGGCCGGGGAGAAACCTGCAGAGAGTCCTTGGCCCATGTGGGACCCTCGGGGGTCCCCGGGGGAGGCCGCTCCTGAGGCCATCTGCCTCCCCGTCCTGCAGAAATGGGACTTCTGCTGGCGGAACAGTCTGGGCCGAGCGGGCTCCGCGGCCGGGGCCGCAGGGACCCGGGGGTGGGGCTTCGGGTGGGACCAGGAGGCTGCCAGGGGCTTGGGTTTTTGTACACCCCCCAACGGGATCCATGGCACTGTGACCTCTATGGCCCCTGGGGCCAGGGGGTCCTGGCCACCGTCTCCTCAGGTGAGTCCTCACCAGCCCTCCTGCCTCCCTTTCTCTGAGACTTTTTTGCTGCATTTGGGGGGGAAACGAGGGTGTCTGGGTCTCAGGTCTAGAGGGCCCGGGGCAGCCTGGTGGGCTCGGAAAGAGGGCCGAGGGGGCCCAGGCTCACCCCGGCGAGGAACGGAGGTTCCAGACGCCCTCTCTGGCTGGGCGCTGCAGCCAGGGCTTCCCCTGGGGCTCTCAGCCACCCTCGGGCTCTGGGGTCCCGAGGTCCCCAGCCCGGCCGGCCACGGTAGGTGCTATGAGAGGTGGTCCGGAGGTCTTGGCCGGCCGCCAGTTCTTGTTTGGGGCCCCAGCATAGTTGTCACAGTGTGATGAGTTTGACTACTGGGGCCAGGGGGTCCTGGTCACCGTCTCCTCAGGTGAGTCCTCACCCCCTCCACACTTTCACCACCCTGGGGGACACCCACGCTGTCAGGGTCTCAAGGTCAGAGGTGCGGGGCACTTTGGAGGACCGGAAAGGGAACCAGGGAGAGGGTCCCCATAAAAGGGGCCCAGAGACGGGCCTGCCTGCCCCAAGGACGCCGCGGTGCGGGACAGACAAGGCAGCTCCCTCGGCTGTGGTCTGGCCGTTTGATTCGAGCATCGCCAGGGCCTTCCGTCAGCTTCCTGGGGCCGGTGGCTGCCTGTTTGAGGTTGCTTGGACTTCTGAGTTTGAGTTAAGGATTCGAGATTCATGGTCAGACGGCCTAGACGGGCAGCGGTCTGGCTTCTGGGCGCCAGGCTGGGATGTGGGGCCTCTGGGGCAGCCTGGAGGGAGCAGGGCCAGCAGAGGGTTCCGGGGCCCTCCGGATAAGTGACTCGGACCACCGGCTTCCACGCGGCGCCTGTAGACAGGACAGGTCCCCGGGCGCCATGGGGCCGTGCCGGGCCCCCGAGGTTTTTGTGAGGTGAGGCTGGAGATTCCACCACAGTGATTGCTACGGTATAGACGCCTGGGGCCAAGGGGTCTCTGTCACCGTCTCCTCAGGTAAGAACGGCCCCTCCGGGCCTTTATTTTCTGCTCCTGTCTCTGGGGTTTTCTGCATCGCCGTCTGGTCCTCAGGACGTGTCTGTGTCCGCCGGGGGACTGGGCAGACTGGCCAGGAGGGGACCAGGACCAGGTGCCCTAGGCATTTCAGAGCCTCTGGATTTTCTGATGTCTTTCAAAAATTGGAATACTGCCGGCATTCGAGAGGCGGCTGCAGGCGGGAAGGGCCACCTGTGGGGGAGCCCCAGGACCCCCTCGGCGGCAGGACAGTTTGGTCTTTGGCAAGAGATAATTTGGCTGCTACAATCATAGAGTCAGCTGAGGAGTGTGCCTTGAGGATTGTGTTTCTAGAACCACAGGAATGCCACATGTGGAAGGCAGAGTGAAATATCCTCTTCAGATATGAGGTGTGCTCTGTGCTAGATGGTGCTTCAAATTCTTTATTGGTTAGGATTAGAATTGTCTGGGTGAGGATGGACGTGTAGTGTCCCGATCTTGGTGAGAGCGGGGTGCCCCAGCCCCCCGAAAGGAAGCGCCCGGGGAGGTTACAGGTACCGGGCTTTGTGAGGACACTTGCTAAGAGAAAGATACACGTTCATCATAAGAGGCACGCTTCTGAAATACGAAAAGACGGGATATGCTTCAAGTGGCTCCCGATGATTAGGAAAATTGTGACTTTAGAATGTGAGAGACTTTTAATGTATCTTAAATTTTATCATTCACTTAACAGCTGTGAATCCTGTCTTTGGGGAGTTGATAGGGGTGGAATACCAGGAAACACTCTGGTATGCTGATAGGGTTGCCTTCCTTTCCGTATTTTTCAAGACTGCTTTTCAGGTATCCAGCTCAGGACAGATGTTAGGGGAAATGTGTGCATTCGTCATGAATTATTTCAGTTAAACATGTTGGTTGGTGGATTGAGAGGAGACGCAGTCGGGTGCGAGTCCGCAAGGACTCAGGACCCCCTGGAAGGGCCGTCTCTGTTCGGAGTCATGGGCCCAGCCAGCGTCTCAGTGGAAGGAGCTCCCGTGGAGGGTCCGAGAGCGGGTGCCCCCAGGCCCGCCGTGGCTGGGGGTCTCCTGGGACCGCCCGGAGCAGGGGTGGTCCGGAGGTCTTGGCCGGCCGCCAGTTCTTGTTTGGGGCCCCAGCATAGTTGTCACAGTGTGATGAGTTTGACTACTGGGGCCAGGGGGTCCTGGTCACCGTCTCCTCAGGTGAGTCCTCACCAGCCCTCCTGCCTCCCTTTCTCTGAGACTTTTTTGCTGCATTTGGGGGGGAAACGAGGGTGTCTGGGTCTCAGGTCTAGAGGGCCCGGGGCAGCCTGGTGGGCTCGGAAAGAGGGCCGAGGGGGCCCAGGCTCACCCCGGCGAGGAACGGAGGTTCCAGACGCCCTCTCTGGCTGGGCGCTGCAGCCAGGGCTTCCCCTGGGGCTCTCAGCCACCCTCGGGCTCTGGGGTCCCGAGGTCCCCAGCCCGGCCGGCCACGGTAGGTGCTATGAGAGGTGGTCCGGAGGTCTTGGCCGGCCGCCAGTTCTTGTTTGGGGCCCCAGCATAGTTGTCACAGTGTGATGAGTTTGACTACTGGGGCCAGGGGGTCCTGGTCACCGTCTCCTCAGGTGAGTCCTCACCAGCCCTCCTGCCTCCCTTTCTCTGAGACTTTTTTGCTGCATTTGGGGGGGAAACGAGGGTGTCTGGGTCTCAGGTCTAGAGGGCCCGGGGCAGCCTGGTGGGCTCGGAAAGAGGGCCGAGGGGGCCCAGGCTCACCCCGGCGAGGAACGGAGGTTCCAGACGCCCTCTCTGGCTGGGCGCTGCAGCCAGGGCTTCCCCTGGGGCTCTCAGCCACCCTCGGGCTCTGGGGTCCCGAGGTCCCCAGCCCGGCCGGCCACGGTAGGTGCTATGAGAGGTGGTCCGGAGGTCTTGGCCGGCCGCCAGTTCTTGTTTGGGGCCCCAGCATAGTTGTCACAGTGTGATGAGTTTGACTACTGGGGCCAGGGGGTCCTGGTCACCGTCTCCTCAGGTGAGTCCTCACCCCCTCCACACTTTCACCACCCTGGGGGACACCCACGCTGTCAGGGTCTCAAGGTCAGAGGTGCGGGGCACTTTGGAGGACCGGAAAGGGAACCAGGGAGAGGGTCCCCATAAAAGGGGCCCAGAGACGGGCCTGCCTGCCCCAAGGACGCCGCGGTGCGGGACAGACAAGGCAGCTCCCTCGGCTGTGGTCTGGCCGTTTGATTCGAGCATCGCCAGGGCCTTCCGTCAGCTTCCTGGGGCCGGTGGCTGCCTGTTTGAGGTTGCTTGGACTTCTGAGTTTGAGTTAAGGATTCGAGATTCATGGTCAGACGGCCTAGACGGGCAGCGGTCTGGCTTCTGGGCGCCAGGCTGGGATGTGGGGCCTCTGGGGCAGCCTGGAGGGAGCAGGGCCAGCAGAGGGTTCCGGGGCCCTCCGGATAAGTGACTCGGACCACCGGCTTCCACGCGGCGCCTGTAGACAGGACAGGTCCCCGGGCGCCATGGGGCCGTGCCGGGCCCCCGAGGTTTTTGTGAGGTGAGGCTGGAGATTCCACCACAGTGATTGCTACGGTATAGACGCCTGGGGCCAAGGGGTCTCTGTCACCGTCTCCTCAGGTAAGAACGGCCCCTCCGGGCCTTTATTTTCTGCTCCTGTCTCTGGGGTTTTCTGCATCGCCGTCTGGTCCTCAGGACGTGTCTGTGTCCGCCGGGGGACTGGGCAGACTGGCCAGGAGGGGACCAGGACCAGGTGCCCTAGGCATTTCAGAGCCTCTGGATTTTCTGATGTCTTTCAAAAATTGGAATACTGCCGGCATTCGAGAGGCGGCTGCAGGCGGGAAGGGCCACCTGTGGGGGAGCCCCAGGACCCCCTCGGCGGCAGGACAGTTTGGTCTTTGGCAAGAGATAATTTGGCTGCTACAATCATAGAGTCAGCTGAGGAGTGTGCCTTGAGGATTGTGTTTCTAGAACCACAGGAATGCCACATGTGGAAGGCAGAGTGAAATATCCTCTTCAGATATGAGGTGTGCTCTGTGCTAGATGGTGCTTCAAATTCTTTATTGGTTAGGATTAGAATTGTCTGGGTGAGGATGGACGTGTAGTGTCCCGATCTTGGTGAGAGCGGGGTGCCCCAGCCCCCCGAAAGGAAGCGCCCGGGGAGGTTACAGGTACCGGGCTTTCTGAGGACACTTGCTAAGAGAAAGATACACGTTCATCATAAGAGGCACGCTTCTGAAATACGAAAAGACGGGATATGCTTCAAGTGGCTCCCGATGATTAGGAAAATTGTGACTTTAGAATGTGAGAGACTTTTAATGTATCTTAAATTTTATCATTCACTTAACAGCTGTGAATCCTGTCTTTGGGGAGTTGATAGGGGTGGAATACCAGGAAACACTCTGGTATGCTGATAGGGTTGCCTTCCTTTCCGTATTTTTCAAGACTGCTTTTCAGGTATCCAGCTCAGGACAGATGTTAGGCGAAATGTGTGCATTCGTCATGAATTATTTCAGTTAAACATGTTGGTTGGTGGATTGAGAGGAGACGCAGTCGGGTGCGAGTCCGCAAGGACTCAGGACCCCCTGGAAGGGCCGTCTCTGTTCTGAGTCATGGGCCCAGCCAGCGTCTCAGTGGAAGGAGCTCCCGTGGAGGGTCCGAGAGCGGGTGCCCCCAGGCCCGCCGTGGCTGGGGGTCTCCTGGGACCGCCCGGAGCAGGGGATGGCCGTCCTGGCTTCTGCCACCGGCCAGTGGGCTAGTGGTGAATCAGCCGTTTTTAAGGGATTTGCAGGGATTCTTCCAGGCCAAAGACCCCCCGGGACTCGCCAGTGACCGGGAGCCTGAGAAGGTAAGAGGAAGGCAGCCAGCGCTGCCAGATTTGCTGCTCCGGGAAATCTGTATGAAATGGCTTTGCTTTCACTTGAAGGGGAATCAGTCTTTGACTACGGCCTGTGTGGGTCCGGGTGCTTGACACACGCAGGGCACCCCTTACCGTGTCCTCACTTAAGCGGGAAACGCGGCTCTGCGTTTAGACCGTTGCTGTGCACGGGAAAGCAGCCTCCGCTTTATTCGGATAAACTGCGTTTCCCGTCGTTGTTGGTGAGGGTTTTTCCGGGCGGGAATTTAGTCACGTCGGACTCACTTGCGACTCGGGGGTGAGGAGGAATTTGGGCCACGGGCACGTGCCCAGGAAGGCCACGGCGCCGAGGGAGGCATCCCCAGGGCTCTCCTCTCCCCGGAGAAGCAAAGCTGCCCGTTCCAGAGAGGCTGGGGCCTGCCTTCTGAGGCTGGCCAATGTGCCTCGGCTCTTGCAAGGTGCCTTAGGGAATGCAGAGTCGCCAGCAAGCATTAGCCCAGGTAGCCGAGGAAGGTGGAGGCCGACACTGCTGGGAGCCCAAGCCGGCTGGGCCTGGGGCAGGCACGGAGGGGTCGGGTGCCCAGTGGAAAGGGGAGAGCAGGGACTCCGGGGAGGAGGGGGTCCGGAGGCACAAAGGGACCTGACCCGGGCCCAGCCCAGCGGGGCGCCATCCTGGAGCAGGCGCCTTAGCCGAGGCAAGGGGTCTGGCGCTTTCTGGCTAGAACCACTGGGCTTTCAGGACCGTGCAGGCCTACCCTGGGCTGCCCAGAGCAGGCCTGAGCTGAGCTGGAGTGGACTGAGCTGAGCCGGGTTTAACGGGGCTGAGCGGGGCTGAGCTGGGATGTGCTGGGCTGAACTGGGCTGTGCTGAGCTGGGCTATGCTGAGCTGGGCTCAGCTGGGCTGTGCTGAGCTGTGCTGAGCTGAGCTGAGCTGGGCTGAGCTGGGCTGGGATGAGCTGGGCTGAGCTGAGCTGGGCTGAGCTGAGCTGAGCTGGGCTGGGCTGAGCTGGGCTGAGCTGGGCTGGGCTGAGCTGGGCTGAGCTGGGCTATGCTGAGCTGAGCAGAGCTGAGCTGGGCTGTGCTGAGCTGGGCTGAGCTGAGCTGGGCTGAGCTGGGCTGTGCTGAGCTGGGCTGAGCTGGGTTGAGCTGAGCTGTGCTGGGCTGTGCTGAGCTGGGCTGAGCTGGGCTGAGATGGCTGGGCTTAGCTGAGCTGGGCTGGGCTGAGTTGGGCTGAGCTGAGCTGGGCTGAACTGGGCTTCGTTGTTGGTGAGGGTTTTTCCGGGCGGGAATTTAGTCACGTCGGACTCACTTGCAACTCGGGGGTGAGGAGGAATTGGGCCACGGGCACGTGCCCAGGAAGGCCACGGCGCCGAGGGAGGCATCCCCAGGGCTCTCCTCTCCCCGGAGAAGCAAAGCTGCCCGTTCCAGAGAGGCTGGGGCCTGCCTTCTGAGGCTGGCCAATGTGCCTCGGCTCTTGCAAGGTGCCTTAGGGAATGCAGAGTCGCCAGCAAGCATTAGCCCAGGTAGCCGAGGAAGGTGGAGGCCGACACTGCTGGGAGCCCAAGCCGGCTGGGCCTGGGGCAGGCACGGAGGGGTCGGGTGCCCAGTGGAAAGGGGAGAGCAGGGACTCCGGGGAGGAGGGGGTCCGGAGGCACAAAGGGACCTGACCCGGGCCCAGCCCAGCGGGGCGCCATCCTGGAGCAGGCGCCTTAGCCGAGGCAAGGGGTCTGGCGCTTTCTGGCTAGAACCACTGGGCTGCCCAGAGCAGGCCTGAGCGGAGCTGGAGTGGACTGAGCTGAGCCGGGTTTAACGGGGCTGAGCGGGGCTGAGCTGGGATGTGCTGGGCTGAACTGGGCTGTGCTGAGCTGGGCTATGCTGAGCTGGGCTCAGCTGGGCTGTGCTGAGCTGTGCTGAGCTGAGCTGAGCTGGGCTGAGCTGGGCTGGGATGAGCTGGGCTGAGCTGAGCTGGGCTGAGCTGAGCTGAGCTGGGCTGGGCTGAGCTGGGCTGAGCTGGGCTGGGCTGAGCTGGGCTGAGCTGGGCTATGCTGAGCTGAGCAGAGCTGAGCCGAGCCGAGCCGGCCTGAGCCGAGCTGAGCCAGGCTGAGCCGGGCTGGGCTGAGCTGGGCTGGGCTGGGCTGGGCTGAGCTGGGCTGAGCTGGGCTGAGCTGGGCTGAGCTGGGCTGTGCTGAGCTGGGCTGAGCTGGGTTGAGCTGGGCTGTGCTGAGCTGGGCTGTGCTGAGCCGAGCTGGGCTGAGCCGGGCTGGGCTGGGCTGGGCTGGGCTGAGCTGGGCTGAGCTGGGCTGGGCTGAG
>NC_041224.1:182565505-182577884 GCF_002837175.3 Physeter macrocephalus | reverse complement strand
GCTGGGCTGAGCTGGGCTGAGCTGGGCTGTGCTGGGCTTAGCTGTGCTGAGCTGGGCTGAGCTGAGCTGGGCTGAGCTGGGCTGTGCTGAGCTGGGCTGGGCTGAGCTGGGCTGAGCTGAGCTGGGCTGTGCTGAGCTGGGCTGGGCTGAGCTGGGCTGAGCTGGGCTGTGCTGAGCTGTGCTGAGCTGGGTTGAGCTGAGCTGTGCTGGGCTGTGCTGGGCTGGGCTGAGCTGGGCTGAGATGTCTGGGCTTAGCTGAGCTGGGCTGGGCTGAGTTGGGCTGAGCTGAGCTGGGCCGAGCCGAGCCGGGCTGAGCCGAGCTGAGCCAGGCTGAGCCGGGCTGGGCCGAGCTGGGCTGAGCTGGGCTGAGCTGAGATGGGCTGTGCTGAGCTGGGCTGTGCTGAGCTGGGCTGAGCTGAGCTGGGCTGAGCTGGGCTGGGCTGTGCTGAGCTGGGCTGAGCTGGGTTGAGCTGGGCTGGGCTGAGCTGGGCTGAGCTGGGCTGGGCTGTTCTGAGTTGGGCTGAGCTGGGCTGAGCTGTTCTGAGCTGGGCTGAGCTGGGTTGAGCTGGGCTGAGCTGGGCTGCAGTGGGTTGAGCTGGGCTGAGCTGGGCTGAGCTGGGCTGTGCTGGGCTTAGCTGGGCTGAGCTGGGCTGAGCTGAGCTGGGCTGGGTTGAGCTGGGCTGGGCTGGGCTGAGCTGGGCTGAGCTGGGCTGAGCTGGGCTGTGCTGGAATGTGCTGGGCTGAGCTGGGCTGAGCTGGGCTGAGCCGAGCTGAGCTGAGCTGAGCTGGGCTGAGCTGGGCTGTAGTGGGTTGAGCTGGGCTGATCTGAGCTGGGCTGTGCTGAGCTGGGCTGAGCTGGGTTGAGCTGGGCTGTGCTGAGCTGGGCTGGGCTGAGCTGAGCTGGGCTGAGGCGGGCGGAGCTGGGCTGAGCTGAGCTGGGCTGTGCTGAGCTGGGCTGAGCTGAGCTGGGCTGAGCTGGGCTGAGCTGAGCTGGATTGGACTGAGCTGATCCTGGTGTAACGGGGCTGAGTGGGGCTGAGCTGGGCTGAGCTGTGCTGAGTTGGGCTGAGCTGGGCTGAGCCGAGCTGAGCCGGGCTGAGCTGGGCTGAGCTGGGCTGAGCTGGGCTGAGCCGGGCTGAGCTGGGCTGCAGTGGGTTGAGCTGGGCTGAGCTGGGCTGAGCTGGCCTGTGCTGGGCTGAGCTGGGCTGAGCTGGGCTGCAGTGGGTTGAGCTGGGCTGATCTGAGCTGAGCTGGTCTGAGCTGGGCTGAGCCGGGCTGAGCCTAGCTGGAGTGGACTGAGCTGAGCCTGGTTTAACGTGGCTAAGTGGGGCTGAGCTGAGCCAGGCTGAGCTGGGCAGAGCTGGGCTGAGCTGGGCTGAGCTGGGCTGAGCTGGGCAGAGCTGGGCTGAGCTGGGCTAATGGTGCTGAGTGGGGTTGAGCTGGGCTGAGCTGAGTTGAGCTGAGCTGGGCTGAACTGGGCTGAGCTGGGCTGAGCTGGGCTGAGCTGGGCTGAGCTGGGGTGGGCTAACCAAGCGGGGCTGAGACGGGTCCCGCAGAAGTGGACTGGCTGGGCTGGCTTGACTTGCACAGCTGGCGAGCTGCTTTGGGAGCGTTTAACCTCAGCTGAGCCCTGGGAGCCACGCTGGGCCGTCCTGGCTGGCTCTGGGCCGACCTCAGTGACCTGCTCGTGCTGAGGGCTGGCAGAGCTGAGTCTGCATCATCCTCACCGATGACCTTCAGACCCTCCCTCCGACCCCAGACCCCCAGGCCGGGCCCAGTGTGGCTGAGCCTGGGGCAGTGAGGCCGCGCCGGCTCCACTGTCCCAGAGGGAAGGCGGGGCTGCCCGGACCCCGGACCCCGGACCGAGCCGCAGGGCACGAGAGACACTTCTCACGCCCCCTTTCCCTTCTGTCCTCTCTCTCGGGTCCTCAGCGAGCCCGTCTCCCCCGACTCTCTTCCCCCTGGTGTCCTGCGTGAGCCCCCTGCCTGATGCGAAGCCGGTGGCCCTGGGCTGCCTGGCCCGGGACTTCTTGCCCAACTCCGCCAGCTTCTCCTGGAGCTACAGTAACAGCAGCGGGGTCAGCAGCCAGAACGTCCAGATCTTCCCGGCCGTCCTGAGGGAGGGCAAGTACACGGCCTCCTCCCAGGTGCTCCTGCCGCCCTCAAGCATCCCCCAGGGCCACGAAGAGCACCTGCTGTGCAAAGTCAAGCACCCCAACGGCGACCAGTCCGTGCCAGTGCCTATCCAAGGTGAGCCGGGCTCCTCCCGCGGCCGGGGGGCGGGGGTCAGGCCAGGCCCAGCTGACGCCTTGTCCTTCTCAGGCGATTCGCTACCTCCTATGCCTCCCAACGTGGCCGTCTTCATCCCCCCCCGAGATGCCTTCTCCGGCTCTCCCCAGCGCACGTCCAGGCTCATCTGCCAGGCCACAGACTTCAGCCCCAAGCAGATCTCCTTGTCCTGGTTTCGTGACGGAAAGCGGGTGGTGTCTGGCATCAGTGAAGGGCCGGTGGAGACTGTACAGTCCTCGCCCATGACCTTCAGGACCTACAGCATGCTGACCATCACGGAGAACGAGTGGCTCAGCCAGAGCGTGTTCACCTGCGAGGTGGAGCACAACAAGGAGATCTTCCAGAAGAACGTGTCCTCTGTGTGCAACAGTGAGTGCAGCCCCCGGGGTGGGTGGGCACCCTCACACATGTCTGCAGACACCGCCCCCCACGTGCCCGCAGCCTCCTGAGCCTTGGCTTCTCAGAGCGGCCAAGGGCAGGGAGGGGCTGTGTGCAGGGCAGCTGGGGGCGGGCCCCCGTCCCGCTGCAGCGGGCCCTGGGCTCACGAGGGACTCAGCGAAGTCGGTGCTGCTCTTTGGGCCGCGCTTTTCCTCCACCTGATTTCACTCCAACCAACTCTCTTCCCAGATCTAGTCCAGCCCCTCGTCATAAGGATCTTCACCATCGCCCCGTCCTTCGCCGGCATCTTCCTCACCAAGTCAGCCAAGCTTTCCTGCCTGGTCACAGACCTGACCACCTATGAGAGCCTGAGCATCTCCTGGACCCGCCAGGACGGCACGGCCCTGGAGACCCTGACCAACATCTCCGGGAGCCACGCCAATGGCACCTTCAGCGCCGTGGGTGAGGCCTCCGTCTGTGTGGAGGACTGGGAGTCTGGAGACTGGTTCACGTGCACGGTGACCCACACAGATCTGCCCTCGCCGCTGAAGCACAGCATCTCCAGGCCCAAAGGTAAGCCTGCTCCGGCTTCCTTCCCTCCGCCCCGGGCTCTCCCACGGCTTCCGGGCTCTGAGGACCAGGAGGCAGGACCAGGAGAGCCCCCGCGCTCCCCTTTGTCCAGGACGGACCCCTCTCGCCCCCAACCCGATCTCACCACCGTGTCTCCCCCCGCAGAGGTCGCCAAGCACATGCCGTCCGTGTACGTGCTGCCACCGACGCGGGAACAGCTGAGCATGCGGGAGTCCGCCTCCGTCACCTGCCTGGTGAAGGGCTTCTCGCCCGCGGACGTGTTCGTGCAGTGGCTGCAGAAGGGGCAGCCCATGTCCTCCGACAAGTACGTGACCAGTGCCCCGGCGCCCGAGCCCCAGGCCCCCGGCTTCTACTTCGTGTACAGCATCCTGACGGTGAGCGAGGAGGACTGGGACAGCGGGGAGACCTACACCTGCGTCGTGGGCCACGAGGCCCTGCCCCACATGGTGACCGAGAGGACCGTGGACAAGTCCACCGGTAAACCCACCCTGTACAACGTGTCGCTGGTCATGTCTGACACGGCCAGCACCTGCTACTGACCACCCGGCTGCCCGCTCAGGCCGGCGCCAGAGCCCCTGGGTGACCGTCTCTGTGTGTGTGCATGCGTGCGTGCAAACTAACCGTGTCAGCGGGTGAGATGTTGCATTTTATAAAGATTAGAAATAAAAAGATCCGTTCAAAAGATGCCGGTTGTGAGTGAGCAATGCTCTCCCTGCGGGGGCCATGGCTGTGCCGCCCCCGCCCCCACCGGGACGCCCCTGCCTCCCCACGGGCCTCCACCCCGCCCCGGAAGCCGCGGTGCTCCTTGCAGAACGCTCACAGCAAGCCAAGCCTATACTCCCTGCTCCTCTAGCTGCTTCTACAGCCACACCGGGGGCACGTGGGTGTGCGACACACGCACACGCATGCACACACACAGCCACATGCATACATGCAGGGACACACGTGCCTGGGGGCAGGCACACAGAGGGACACGTGCGCGCGTGCACACGCACGGACACGGACACACGGACAGGCACACACACGGACAGAGACATGGATGCATGTGACACGGACACATATGTGATGGACACGGGCGCACACACACAAAGACATGGACACATGCACACGGGGACACACAGAGACACAGGTACACGCACACTCACACACATGCACGCACAGTCACGGGCACACATAGGCACGTGCATGTGGGCACACACACACAGACACACATGCACGCTCACGGACGAGTCGTGGGCACGCAGACCCACACTGAGACATGCACACACAGACGGATGGACACATACACACAGAGGTACTCGTGCTGTGCACACACACGAATCACGGCACACGCACAGGCTTACACACGGACACGGATGCCGACCCTCGCACAGCCCTCATCACTCGGTGCCTTTTGGCAGATGCACCCGCCCCCTCCGGCGATGTTCCTCTGTACCACTCTGGCTGCCGGGCGTCGCGCCCAAGCTCTGCTTGTCCTTCTCTCTCAGCTTGGGGGCGTGTCCACGGGCCAGCCCATCCTGGACTCCTGCCATGGCCACCGTCCCCAGCCCCAGGGTAGCGGGCTCCGAGGCCCACCGTGGCCCGGCCGGCTGCCGCTCCTCAGGACGGCGCGGGCCCGCGCCCCGCAGGGGTGCCTCTCTCCCGGTCCAGGCCCTCGTGAGGGCGGCAGTGCCCCCACCCCCTGCCCCGTGAAGGGGCAGCAGGAGGCAGGCAGTGCCGCGAGGCAGGGAGGCTGTCCCAAGAGGGGCCTCCTTGCAGTAGGAAGCTGCAGGGGCCCTGTCTGCAAACACTGGCCTGGAAATGGTGCGCACAGAGCCAGGCGGGCAGGGAGGGGAGTGGGGCCGAGCAGGTCTCCCGGGTCCAGCACATCACCGCCCCTCCAGGCCGCCTCCCGACCCTCCCGGGCTCCCGGCCCTTTAGGGGCCTGAGCCCCAGATGACCCCAGGGTCTGTCAGTGCGGGGGCTGCAGACCCCACAGGATGTCCTCCGCCTGTCATCCTAATGTCTCCCTCCCTGGGGGCTCAGGGTCTGTCTGGCCCCTTGGTCCCCCAGCCTTGAGTGCTGGTGGGGCAGACGAGCCAGCCAGCGCCCCACACGGCCTCTCCCGTGTGCCACTGGCCCCAAGAAGGAGAGGGAGGGAGGCTGGAAGGACAGGCCCCTCGGCACAGACAGCCGCCTGCCCCTGGTGCTGGTCACCGGCCGGGGAGCCCGCCCCAAACTGCAGGGGACAGGACGCCCACCCCTGCCTCTCAGCCCCAAGGGGCCCGACGACCTCCAGGGGAGTCCAGGACTCGGGGGCCACTCCACCGGCCCCGGCACAGGCCGCACCCCGTGCGTACGCGTGCTGCTCGGTCGCGCTCTCTGCCACCCCAGGTCTCCCGGGACGCGGTGCCCGGGGTCGCCTCCCTGCTCAGCTTGGGCCGCGCTCTGCGCCTGCCCGGCCCGGATCGGGTGGTCGGTGGCCTGCCGTGCCTGCCCGAGACCCCGCCTGACAAGCCCGGGAGCTCCCAGCCCCACAGCGGGGCTGGCGCGGGAGTGCACGTGCCCTTCCGCCCGCCCACCTGCTTCTGCCGTGCCCCCAGCGCTCCCGGTGGGCCGCACGGCCGAGGGGCAGCCAGGGT
The DNA here is from genome assembly GCF_002837175.3 of Physeter macrocephalus. Taxonomy (NCBI): domain Eukaryota; kingdom Metazoa; phylum Chordata; class Mammalia; order Artiodactyla; family Physeteridae; genus Physeter; species Physeter macrocephalus. Next base: position 182,572,005 of record NC_041224.1, on the reverse strand, counting down.
GGGCTCCCTGGGCGCCGCGGCCGAGCTGACCCGCTGTGCCGTGTCTCCTGCAGAGGGCGAAGTGAGCGCCGAGGAAGAAGGCTTCGAGAACCTCAACACCATGGCCTCCACCTTCATCGTCCTCTTCCTCCTGGGCCTCTTCTACAGCACCACGGTCACCCTGTTCAAGGTGGGCCGCCTGGCCGCGGGCAGCGGGTGGCACACGGCCTCCGGGGACCCCTACCCCCACTCACGCGGTCTCTGTCGCCCGCAGGTGAAGTGACGGCCAGCCAAGGACGTGGGGGACCAGAGACGGAACGAGCGGGGAGCCGCCTGGGGCCAGGGGTTCTGCGTGGCTCGTCCACTTGTACTGAAATTTTCCCCATGTCCCTCTCCAGCTTCGAGCTCTAAGAAACCGGCTTCTCCCGACGTGGCCAAATGCCGTGGCCAAGCATGGAGCCTGCAGCCGTGGGCTCTGCCCGGCCCTGCTTTGCAATGTCTCGCTTGTGGCCTTGAAATAAACATGTACATTTTATCTTGTGATACTGCTTCCTTGTGAAGGGTTTTTCCCAAGCCACACTCCTGTGTGCTGTGTATCCCGAGGGCTAACCCCAATTCCAAAGGGCTCGTCGGAAAGGGCCACGCGTCTCCTCCCAGGCCCATGGGGGACGTGCCAGGCCGGGTCTCGGGGCTGGTCCAGAGGAAGAAAGATGGCTGAGCTGGAGAGGACCCCCGGCCTGGTCTCCCAGCGCGGCCTGAGCTGGGGCCCCTGTGCGCGCCAACAGGGGCGCCGCCACGAGCCCTGCGTGAGGCCTTGTCACTCTGTCTCTGATCCCAGCGAGCCCAGCCACAGGAGGGCTTGTCCGACCTTGGGAGTGCCTGGTGTGTGCGGGTGGGACTCAGGAGGGGCGCCCGGCGCGTGTGCAGCCGCCGTGCACCCTGCAGGAGCGCGGGCCCTCACCCGCTGCCCAGCAGACGATGACGGAGCTCGGAAGCGGGCGCAGAAGTCTCGGGTGAAACAGCTGGGAGAGGCACAGAGGAAAGGCCCAGAAAGGGGGACAGCTGGCAGGAGGTAGGGGAGCCAGGAATTAGCGCTCGGAGACAGGAGCTGAGCCGGGCGACGCAGAGAAGTCCGGGCCAGCTGTGGCAGCAGGCGGTGGGACAGGAGAGGAGGCACAAGGACCAGAGGAGGTGGCCCAGGTGAGGGCCGTCTGGGAGCCATCTCCCCTGGGAGGCAATTTCAGGGTGCTGGGGGCCCCCAGGACCACCTCCCACGGGGGTGGCAGGGGCTTGGAGAGGAGACTGCCGAACAGAGCTGGAAGTGGACATGGGTCCCAAGAGAAGCCCATCCCCTGGCAGGGGGCTCCCGGTGCGTATTTCTGATTAAACAGTGCCCTTTGCAGCCCACGCTGTCAGGCTGTGGGACATTCAATGAGGGGTCCCATAGAGCACAGCCACCCCCAGCGGGGATGGGGTGTTCTCACGCAGGCCACGGGGCTGACAGCTCAGGACAGCACCTGTAGGAGTGTCTGAGGGCTGTCACAACAAAGAACCACAGGCCAGGCTTAAACAACACAAGTTCACTCTCTCACAGCCTAGAGGCTGGAAGTAAGACCAAGGTGCCGGCAGGGCTGGTCCTTCCGAGGCTGTGAGGGGATCCGTTCCATTCTCCTGGGGTTGCCGGCTCCTACTTCCTATTTGAACTATTTGAATCTATTTCAGTTTTAGCTTATCAACAGCTCATTGATATTCATTTTCAAAGTAAATGTTTAAGAAAGTAAATAGTCTTAGGTGCATTTTATCAATGCATTCGTATAACGTCCTAACGGGGTATTCCTTCAAGGTAATTAATCCCAAACCATCCTCCGATGCCCCGAAGCGCTGTTTTCACTATGAGTGTGCCCACAGTCTTTAGCCGGTCGATTTTCTCTTCGTCGTGACTGAGAAACACTCTGGTATTCTGATAGGGTTGCCTTCCTTTCCGTATTTTTCAAGACTGCTTTTCAGGTATCCAGCTCAGGACAGATGTTAGGCGAAATGTGTGCATTCGTCATGAATTATTTCAGTTAAACATGTTGGTTGGTGGATTGAGAGGAGACGCAGTCGGGTGCGAGTCCGCAAGGACTCAGGACCCCCTGGAAGGGCCGTCTCTGTTCTGAGTCATGGGCCCAGCCAGCGTCTCAGTGGAAGGAGCTCCCGTGGAGGGTCCGAGAGCGGGTGCCCCCAGGCCCGCCGTGGCTGGGGGTCTCCTGGGACCGCCCGGAGCAGGGGATGGCCGTCCTGGCTTCTGCCACCGGCCAGTGGGCTAGTGGTGAATCAGCCGTTTTTAAGGGATTTGCAGGGATTCTTCCAGGCCAAAGACCCCCCGGGACTCGCCAGTGACCGGGAGCCTGAGAAGGTAAGAGGAAGGCAGCCAGCGCTGCCAGATTTGCTGCTCCGGGAAATCTGTATGAAATGGCTTTGCTTTCACTTGAAGGGGAATCAGTCTTTGACTACGGCCTGTGTGGGTCCGGGTGCTTGACACACGCAGGGCACCCCTTACCGTGTCCTCACTTAAGCGGGAAACGCGGCTCTGCGTTTAGACCGTTGCTGTGCACGGGAAAGCAGCCTCCGCTTTACTCGGATAAACTGCGTTTCCCGTCGTTGTTGGTGAGGGTTTTTCCGGGCGGGAATTTAGTCACGTCGGACTCACTTGCAACTCGGGGGTGAGGAGGAATTGGGCCACGGGCACGTGCCCAGGAAGGCCACGGCGCCGAGGGAGGCATCCCCAGGGCTCTCCTCTCCCCGGAGAAGCAAAGCTGCCCGTTCCAGAGAGGCTGGGGCCTGCCTTCTGAGGCTGGCCAATGTGCCTCGGCTCTTGCAAGGTGCCTTAGGGAATGCAGAGTCGCCAGCAAGCATTAGCCCAGGTAGCCGAGGAAGGTGGAGGCCGACACTGCTGGGAGCCCAAGCCGGCTGGGCCTGGGGCAGGCACGGAGGGGTCGGGTGCCCAGTGGAAAGGGGAGAGCAGGGACTCCGGGGAGGAGGGGGTCCGGAGGCACAAAGGGACCTGACCCGGGCCCAGCCCAGCGGGGCGCCATCCTGGAGCAGGCGCCTTAGCCGAGGCAAGGGGTCTGGCGCTTTCTGGCTAGAACCACTGGGCTTTCAGGACCGTGCAGGCCTACCCTGGGCTGCCCAGAGCAGGCCTGAGCTGAGCTGGAGTGGACTGAGCTGAGCCGGGTTTAACGGGGCTGAGCGGGGCTGAGCTGGGATGTGCTGGGCTGAACTGGGCTGGGCTGAGCTGGGCTGAACTGAGCTGAACTGGGCTGAGCGCGGCTGGTCTGAACTGGGCTGAACTGGGCTGAACTGGGCTGAGCGCGGCTGGGTTAACCAAGGGGGTGCTGAGCTGGGTTGAACTGCACTGAACTGGGCTGAGCTGGGCTGAGTTGGGCTGCAGTGGGTTGAGCTGGGCTGAGCTGGCTGAGCGGGGCTGGGTTAACCAAGGGGGGCTGAGCTGGCTTGAACTGCACTGAACTGGGCTGAGCTGGGCTGTGCTGGGCTGATCTGGGCTGAGCTGGGCTGAGTTGGGCTGCAGTGGGTTGAGCTGGGCTGAGCTGGGCTGAGCTGGCCTGTGCTGGGCTGCAGTGGGTTGAGCTGGGCTGACCTGAGCTGACCTGAGCTGAGCTGGCTTGAACTGCACTGAAGTGGGCTGAGCTGGGGTGAGCTGGGCTGAGCGGGGCTGGGTTAACCAAGGGGGGCTGAGCTGTACTGACCTGGGCTGAACTGGGTTGAGCTGAGTTGAGCTGAGCTGGGTTGAACTGGGCTGAGCTGGGCTGAGCTGGGCTGAGCTGGGCTGCACTGGGCTGAGCTGGGCTGAGCTGGGCTGAGCTGGGGTGGGCTAACCAAGCGGGGCTGAGACAGGTCCCGCAGAAGTGGACTGGCTGGGCTGGCTTGACTTGCACAGCTGGCGAGCTGCTTTGGGAGCGTTTAACCTCAGCTGAGCCCTGGGAGCCACTCTGGGCCGTCCTGGCTGGCTCTGGGCCGACCTCAGTGACGTGCTCGTGCTGAGGGCTGGCAGAGCTGAGTCTGCATCATCCTCACCGATGACCTTCAGACCCTCCCTCCGACCCCAGACCCCCAGGCCGGGCCCAGTGTGGCTGAGCCTGGGGCAGTGAGGCCGCGCCGGCTCCACTGTCCCAGAGGGAAGGCGGGGCTGCCCGGACCCCGGACCCCGGACCGAGCCGCAGGGCACGAGAGACACTTCTCACGCCCCCTTTCCCTTCTGTCCTCTCTCTCGGGTCCTCAGCGAGCCCGTCTCCCCCGACTCTCTTCCCCCTGGTGTCCTGCGTGAGCCCCCTGCCTGATGCGAAGCCGGTGGCCCTGGGCTGCCTGGCCCGGGACTTCTTGCCCAACTCCGCCAGCTTCTCCTGGAGCTACAGTAACAGCAGCGGGGTCAGCAGCCAGAACGTCCAGATCTTCCCGGCCGTCCTGAGGGAGGGCAAGTACACGGCCTCCTCCCAGGTGCTCCTGCCGCCCTCAAGCATCCCCCAGGGCCGCGAAGAGCACCTGCTGTGCAGAGTCAAGCACCCCAATGGCGACCAGTCTGTGCCAGTGCCTATCCAAGGTGAGCCGGGCTCCTCCCGCGGCCGGGGGGCGGGGGTCAGGCCAAGCGTGTCCCCACTACACCATCCTGCTCGCCCCCCACCCCCTGCCCTTCCCTTCACCTTGCAGCCCCTCCCCCCCCCCCAGTACACAGTGCATTCTGACCCTCACCTGCTCACCACTTCCCTGATTTCAGCATCGAAGCAGACTCCAGCCCCTTGGTGTCCTCTGTGGCGTCCCAGTCAGAGCGCTTCACCCTAACCTCTCCGAGGATCCCAGGTCAGCAGCCCCCGTCCACGCACACCCCCACCTGCCTGCCCGGCCCCCAGCTGCCTCCCTCCGGCAGCCCTCCACGACTTCTCCCGTGAGTCCTTAAGTCACGCCCTGAGCCAGGACGTCAGGGCACTGACCTGAGGGGCACCTACTGCAGATGCCACCTCAGGCCCCCGTGTGGCCATCAGCCCCTCATGGGTGGGGGACCCGTGCAGGTCACAGCGTGAGGGGCACTCTGAGAGGGTCACTGACCCGCTGACCGTGAGCTCGCCGTGGAGCCTCACGCGGGCACGCGTTCCCAAGGCAGCAGGAGTATGGAACTGAGCCCCGAGACCCTCACAGAAGCAGGGTGCCACCCACAGGGCCGGGGAGGCGTGGCAGCCGGCGAAAGCTGCCCTCACCCCCAGTTCCACCTGGCTGCAGGCTCTCTGAGTGCTGGGGGCCTGGCTGGGGCCCAGGGTCACACCTCACCCTGTCTGCCACCCTGGGAAGTGTGTCCTCGCTCTGAGAAGGGCAGAAACCACTGGAGGTATGCTGGTTGCGCAGAGAATGGCAGCCCCCTCGCCGGCCCTCCGGAGTGCTGGTGAAGCTCCAGGAGGAGGACAGCGGCCGCGACCCGCTGTGGCGTCTCCGTGGGGGCCCTGCCCAGCTCATTGGTCAAGACGCTCACACCTCAGGGCAGAACCTGCTCCCGCCGTGCGTGTCCCCCGGGCCCGGGGTGGCCTGGTCAGGCACACAGGGCGCGGGAAATCAGGAGACAGTTCAGTCCTCCAGATGAGAAGGTCACCGCGGCAGGGCTGTGCATATCCACAAGCCTCCCGGCGTGTGTCAGCACTCAGCCCCAGCCGTAATTCCTGCAGCCGGACCATCCACCCAGCAGCCTTGGCGGGTAGAGGGTGGAGCTTCAAGAGGACAGGCTGGGCCCTCCTGTTCTGGGGCCGGACTGCCCTCCCGTGGAAGATGACCCACCTGGGGCCTCAGGTGTGCTGACCGCACGAGCCAAGCCCTCCGAAAAGGGAGGGCCCCCCGACCCAGACGCTGCCCTGCTCTCGCACGGCCCACGGGCCAGATGCGGCCGAAAGCCTGATCTCTACAGCCTAGGACTGGCCTTTCCAGTTCTAGAGGGATGGACCAGGAGGAGGAGGGCAAGAGATCAGACAGAAACCCCGTGCAGCTGCAAAGCCTGAAATGTTTGCTCTCTGGCCCTTGACAGAAAAAGTTGGCTGACCCCTGGGCTGCCGCAATTTATGGCCCAATAACGTACTGGTCACCGTCACCCTACCCTGTCGAGGTGACTGTTTGGGGGACGGTCCTTGAGCACTGAGCACAGGTACTCGTGACCAGCAGCAGACAGCCAGGGTCCCGCCGGAGCCTGGAGGCGCACTCGGGGAGGGCTGATGGCGGCGACCCCCAGAGGGCGGGAAGGGGCCGGCGGTGCGGGCAGGCCAGCGCCAGCCGTCTGTGGAGCTGGGAGGAGACCCTGACTCACCCCGTTCCCACACAGTGCTGTCCACCAGTCGCGCCCAGACAGAAGCCCGGATGCCGGAAAATCCAAAAGACCCCTGCAGAGGTCAGTCCTCGGGGCAGCCGAGTGGGCGGGGGGGGGGGGGGGAGGGCAGAGAACTTTCAGCGGCCGCGAGAGCCCGCGTGCAAGCGGGACCCCAGCCCCG
>NC_041224.1:182550856-182565414 GCF_002837175.3 Physeter macrocephalus | reverse complement strand
GGGGGCAGCGGAGGGGGGGGGGGGGGGGGGGGAGGGCAGAGAACTTTCAGCGGCCGAGAGAGCCCGCGTGCAAGCGGGACCCCAGCCCAGCTGTGGGCGACGGGAGGTCACCGGCCCACTCTGCCCTTCTGGAAGCAACAGGGACTGGTGGCTCCGGGGAGAGGGCAGGCCTGGCGCTGGGCAGTGACTAAAGACACCAGAAGCCGCTGGCCACCCCTCGGCCCCACTCCCACCCACCACGCCAGGGACCACCACGCACCCTCGCCAACCTGTCCCTGTCCCCTGCAGAGTGCCGGAACCACACCCAGCCCCCCAGGGTCTACCTGCTGCGCCCTCCCCTGCAGGGCCTGTGGCTCCAGGATGAGGCCACCTTCACCTGCCTGGCGGTGGGGGCAAACTGCAGGCGGCCCGCTTGTCCTGGGAGGTGGCCGGGCAGCCCCAGAGCGGGCACACGGAGGAGGCGCCCAGAGAGCACACCAACGGATCCTGGAGCCAGAGCAGCCGCCTGGCCCTGTCCAGGACCTTGTGGGCCAAGGGGACGCCCGTCACCTGCACGCTGAGTGGCCCCGGCCTGCAGTCCCCGGTGACCCTGGCGGCACAGAGAGAACACGGTGAGGGTGGCTCCCGGGCCGGGGAGACAGGGCAGCCGCGGGCCCCCTGCACCCCACCCCCCAGCCGGCAGCACCTCTGGCCAGCTTCTTCCACCAGGGGACCCCGGGGGGTGGGACCCAGCGTCCCCTGGCCGCCCAGCTTCTCCCGATGCCCCCGGCCCAAAGCATGACCGGGCTTCTCGCTGCAGAGGCTTTGGCACCCAGCAAGCCTGCCGTCCACGTCCTGACCGCGCCCAGTCCACCGGCCCCTGCCGGGGCGGCCTCCTGGCTCCTGTGCGAGGTGTCCAACTTCTCACCGCTGGACGTCCTCCTCACCTGGCGGGAGGGGCAGCACGAGGCGGACCCTTCTTGGTCGGCCACGGCGCGCCCCGTGGCCCAGCCTGGGGACTCCTCGTTCCGCACCTGGAGCGTCCTGCGCGTCCCCACCTTCCCGGGCCATGCGGCTGCCGCCTACACCTGTGTGGTCAGTCACGAGGCCTCCCGGACGCTGCTCGGCGCCAGCTGGAGCCTGGACCCTGGTGGTGAGTCACGCGGGCTGGGGGCTTCCGTCCGAGCCGGTCGCAGACGCAGGGCTGGGGGCGGAGGGGCAGCCCCAGAGGAGCCGGGCAGCGGGGACCAGGCTGCTGCGCGTCTGGAGTGCACGCTTCCCTGCCCTGGGGGCTCTGGACGCCCTGACAGCTGCCCCGCGGGGTCCGGCCCCGTGTCCACATACCACGTGCTGGCCCAGGAAGGGTGGGAGGTGGGCCCCCTCCACCCCAGGCCCTGAGGAACAGCTATCTCCCTCCAAGGTGCGCCCGCCTCTGGGCGCAGAGCAGGGGCCTCCCCTGGGCTGCGTGTGAGGGTGGTCGCCCCAGACAGCTGCCCCCCTGGGGGCATCCGAGCCTCCCCAGCTCCCAAGACCTCCGCCCGTCCGGGAGCAGGGTCAGCACCTGGGAAGCCAGATATGCCCGGCAGCGGGGGCTGGGTAAGGGCACCCAGGGGAGTCAGACCGGCACACGCCCACGGCAGGCCCTGACCGCATGCCACCCAGACGGGCAGAGTGGACAGACAGCGCCAGAGAGGAGGCTCTGGTGGGGGCCCAGGGCTCGCCCTCCCCTCTGGGGTATCCTGCCAGGCCCCCACTGCCTCCCCGTCAGAGGGCAGCACCCAGACCGGCGCCCACTCCCTACCCAGCCCAGCCCTGTGGGACAGTGGTGGACACGCTGGGCCGGTCAGGCAGCAGGACGCACAGCCCAGCAGGAGCTGGAGCAGGGGCTCCAGGCCCCAGGCCACCCGATGGGAGCCAGGCAGAGGAAGATGCCGGCGGCTGGGGGGTCCCGAGTCAGCAAGGCGAGGGGGGCAGGAAGGCTCCTGCTCTACTGGCGTCGGGGACCTTGCCTACAGCCCTGGCCCTCGCCATGGGCACCCCTCGGAGTGCAGGAGACGCCCGGACAGCAGCCCTCACACAGACGGGCCTGGCAGCAGTGGCCTCCTGGTGGGCAGCGCCCCCGCTGGCCCTGCAGGGCCCCCCGGGGAGCGGCGGCACCCCCGGCCTGCCTGCCTGTGCCCCAGCAGGTCTCCTCCTGAGGCGCCCACCTGGGGTACGGCCCGTTTCACAGCACTGCCGCTCCCCATCCAGGCACCGTCTGTGCTGGGCCACCTGTCACGGCTCACGCCCCTCCGGCCTGTCTGTTCCTCGGTCACTGAAGTGGCCTCCTGACCCTGCCCCTCTCTCTTCCCCTGGGCAGATGGGCAGGACCCCTGGGGGCTCCTCACTGGCCCTCCCCCGGTCTCCAGGCCTCCACACCCAGCAGACGGGCCCCCAGGCACAGCGCAGGCTGTCCGTGGTCTCATGTCCCAGGAGACCCTGGACCGGCCACGGTCAGAGCCTTGACCCACACCTCCCACAGGGGCCAGAAATACGTCCACCCGCCAGGGCCACACACTCTGGAGACAGGGTGGGTGCCAGAGGCGGCAGGAGGCCTGGCCACTCCCCAGGGCCCCCTGGGAGTGAGGGGAAGAAAGGCCTCGTCCAGGAGGCCGCGGCCCGCACCATCCCACCCCGGGTCTGAGCCGGCAGGCAGCTGGGCCTTCCCTGCCCGGACCCCTCCTCCCGACAGGTGGAGGGCAGCCAGGACGGCTCCCTGCTTCAGGCAGCCTCGGCCGCCCTCTCCTCAGCCCCTCCACAGCCTGGAGTGCAGCCTCTCTCTTCGCTGGGCCAGCTGCATGCCCCCCGAGTTGTGGCTCGCTGCCTCGACGGGTCCTGCTGCTTTCCTCCAAGGACCCCCAGGATCCTCCCGGTCCTCCGTCCGTAGGCCACGCCGTCCCTCTCCGTTCTAGGGTCAGCCCACCACCGTCCCCCTCTTCCCAAAGGAGGGGAGACTTGCAGCGTGCTCAGCACAGGCCAGCACCTGTGGTCCTCATTATTGTTACAAAATAGCAGCTGGAACGTTGCCTTCCATGGGGCCCCTCGCCTCCCCCTCCTGGCCTGCTCTGCGGCCCCAGCACTCCTCAGCCATGTGTCCCATCCCCCAAGGTGAAGCCAAGGGACCTCGGCCCTCCGTCGCCCTCGCAGCCAGGCAGCCCCCCAACTCCTGAATATCTCGAGTCCTCACGCTTCTCTCTGTCGACCCCAACCCAGACCTCCCCGCTCCCTGCTGGGCTCGCTGCCGGTGTTGCCCCCTCCCCAGCCCATCCTTCACTCAGCGGCCAAGGGGATCTTTAAACATCCATCGAGGTTCTGCTTCCACTTAGGATGTAGAAGCTAGTGGGGTGGTCACTCATGCGGTAACAGAAGGACAACATCGAATAAAAAGTAAAACTCAGATTTATTTAAAGCCTCTGAAGAGCCGAGGACTCAGTGTCCAACGGACCTAGATTCCTAGGCCAGAAGAGGCTGTTGGCCGCTTTATCCTCATCCCAAACACAGGTGGACAGAGGCCTGGGCATCCATGAGAGGAGAGGGACGTGAGGGAATCTGCCGAGATGTAGCGTCTGCGTGGGCTGGCCCGGGGAGTGGGAATACAGATGAGCCCCAGACAAATCTCCTCCACCGCTGATTCCCCCACCCAGGACTTTTGCTGAGCGAGAAGTGGCTGTGGGAGCCGAGCGAGGCAAGAGATCTCCAGCCTTGGACAAGGCTTCGCTCCCAAAGCCCCACTGGAGGGGCCCGACCCCACCCCAACATTTAGACTCAGGAGCCAGCGATCCTGCCACCCAGCCCAGCTCAAATCCTGGTGAAAACAATGAGCCCCTCATCCTCCCTGCCCAACACGGGGGAGTGTGTGCCCGCTTCGTGGAAAATACACGTCTAATCTACTTCAAGCTCACTGTCTGTCTGTGCACAATGTCCAGCACGCAGTCAAAACTTCCTAGGCATGCAGATAGGCAGAGAACCTTCACCCATAATCAAAATTTTAATCTATCAAATAGAATTAGACCCACAGGTGACCCAGATGTTGGAACCGAAAGCAATGCCAAGCATGTCACCCCTCGGCTTAAGCTCTTTTCACGGCTTCTTTTGCCCTAAGAAAAACTTCCAGATCCTGTCCCAGGGTTTCTCGGACTGTGCCCCAACGCGCTGCCCGCTGACACACCCCTGCCCCGCTCCAGAGGGGCGAATGGGCATGACCTCTCTCACCTGCAATTCTTCCCCATGCTGCTTCTCCCACCCTAAACCTTTCCCACCTTCTCATCCTGCCAACCTCGGCTTATCATTCACACGAGCTCTCCTGTGTAACTGAGAAGACATCCCTGACCCCAGGGCTGGGTCACCGGGCATCTGGTACACCTGGCCTTTAACTGGATGCAGCATGTCCATGGGAACCTGTCATCATGTTTAGCCATCTCACTGACCCCCGGCCTGCTCACCCCCGCATTCCATGTGTGTAGAACAGGCTCCTTCAAGTTCTCTGTGGCAAAGTGCTGCTGCCTTTTAAATTTTTTCCAATGAATCATGGACCAATACCTTTGCAGAACACAAGATGAACTAATTACTCAAAATCTGAGACAAACAGAAACCAAGATGTGCTGATTTTTTATTATTAGATTCAACAGACTGCTATAAAAAGTTTCCAATGCACACAATTTCCATACCTATTTCCTGTGCCCTGTGACCAGTGGTTCCCGGCCAGTACCACCTACAGACCCCACTTCCGGTAACTCTGGTCAAGCACGAGGACGACCGTCAATAAACACTCAGGGAATGAACGACTAGGAAATCCCGGGGCGTGAGGCGGGTCCCAGGACTCAGTACTTCCTACCTGCGCCTGGGCTCTCCCTCTGGACTTCGGTGCGCTTTCCGCACAAGGGTCTTGACCTGGGCCTGGACACCAAGTCCCTCTCATCCTGCCTTGGCCCCCAACCACTCCAACTCCAGCAGGAATGACTTTTCGATACTCAAACTTGCCTTGACGTGCCCTTGCTTAAAGCCCTTTGTTCTCAGGATAAAGTCACCAGCAGGGCCTGGCCCCAGCCCCACTCTGGCCTCCTCTCCCGCCGCTTGGCCCCAGGTCCCCGCTGCAGGCCCGCGGAGCTCCCGTCCACTCTTCCGGGTCAGGCTCTCCTGAAACAGAGCACTCGTGATGCTGTTCCTCCGGCTTGGAAGCTGTTCCCACCTCTCTCTGCCTGGCTGGCACCATCTTATCTTTCACCCTGTCACAGAGCAGCCACTTCCGAGGGAGGCTCTCGCTGTCCGGCCTGGCCAGGCCGGGCCCCATGTGTCCACCCCGGTGTCAGTGCCCCCCACTCCCTGCGCCCAGTCACGCTGGCATGAACTGAGCTGTGAGCCAGCTTGGGTCCAGACCGTCGGCCCCGCCAGGCACTGGGACCCGCCGGGCTCTGCGGAGCCCCAGCACCCAGCACAGCCCGGCAGCGAGCAGGCCGTTTGCGCGTGCGCGTTGGGGGCCCGCCGTGTGCTGGCGCAGGCGCAGGCGCGGCGCGGTCTCAGCCGCACCGGCTCCTCCCCAGGTCTGGCCACGCGGGCCCCCCAGAGCCAGGACGAGAGCGGCGACGACTTCTCGGAGCTGGAGGACACGGGCCGCCTGTGGCTCACCTTCGTGGGCCTCTTCCTTGTCACTCTGCTGTACGGCGGCTTCGTCACCTTTATCAAGGTAGAGTGGCCCAGGCAGGCGGCGCCCCGTGTGCAGGGACCCTGAGGGAAGCACCCCGGCCCGCTCAGCCCGACAGGGCGGCTCCCCTCCCCCCCGCCACAGCCCCTAGCCTAGGACAGGCATCTGGACCTGCTCTCGTGGGGGTCAGGGAGGTGGGGTCCCCGACTCAGCTGGGTGGGGGGGCCCTGACCTGGGGGCCTGCACCCTGTCCTCTGGGACCCCGCCCCCTTCCTGACCCTGGGGCTCTTGCTGCAGGTGAAGTAGCCCCAGAGAGCTGGTGCCGGCACTGCAGCGGGGGAAGCTTGGCCTCCACGCCGCCCACTGCTGCCAGAGGGCAGGACTCCACCCTGTGCACAGAGGCCTCCAGCCCCACCCCTGACCCCCACTCACTCTCCTCTGCCCACGGCAGAGCCCAGCCCCCGACACAGAGAGGAGGGCATCATGATACAGGGAGGGGGGTGGCTCCCCCAGCTGGCCCTGTGGCCCCGCCCCCCGAGCCGGTGGTCCTGACTGTGGCCCCCTTACCTTCCCGCCCACCGTCCGGCCCCATAAACAGCTTTGGCTCATTTCACCTGCCTCCTGTTTCTGTGTCCCAGCCTTTTGGATCTCCCCAGGTCCGAGGACCCAGAAGGCGGAGGGCAAACATACAAGGACAGGGGCCGGCAGGGGCCGGGCATCCATTGGGGAGCTGCCACGACGAGGAGCTGGGAGAGCCCCCTGCACCGAAGGGAATGGGCTGAGAGGCCCTGCTGCCCACGCCAGACATGTGCCCGTCCACACAGGCAGGCACACGTGCACACATGCGTGTGCACACGCATGCACTCCTCACACACACACACACACGCATGTGTGCACCTACACATGCGGTGCACACGCGGGTCCGCACCCTGCGAGCACAAGCACACGCACGTGTGCAAACACATGCAAAAGCAAGGGCGTATGCACGTGGGCACATGTGTGCAGGTCTGCACCCACGCACACACACGGATTCACACTCACACAGACACACAGGCACACGTGTGCTCATGCAGCACACACACGCACACGCACGGGAGACAGCACTGAGTGGCGGGGCGGGAGCAGCCGGGCGCACGGAGCGGCCCTCACCGTCTGCACAGCTCGGGCAGCCCCCGAGCCCTCCTGCGCATCCGCCCCTCCGGCAGACCCGGTGACAGCACCCCTCACGCAGGGCGGGCTGGGGAGTAAACAAGCCTCACGGGGCTTGGAGAAGACGCTGGTCCTGGCCAGCGCCTGGTCACTCCCCGCCGTTGCCCGGAGTCCCCGCGGCAGGCGAGGGTGTGGACCCGGCCCCGATCAGCCGCAGGCTTTCTCACCCCGCCAGGAGGGGCGGCCAGCGTGGCGGACACCTGCCCGGGTGCCAGCCTCGGGCACGTCCTCCCTGCTCCCCCACCCGCGGACCAGGGCAGGAGTGAGGGGTCGGCGCCGAGGCCGTGCCCTCCCTGGCCGGTCTGCGTGCCGGGCGTCGTGCTCTCGCCCCACTTGCGGGCTCCCGGACGCCACACCGCCAGCTTCCCCTTGTCACCGGCTGTGCCCTGCAGGCCCCAACCCAGCCTGTGGCCCAAAAGCGTTTGTCCACGGCTGGCATTCCTCTCTTGTCCCCAAATGTGGACCTCATTCCACGTGCTGGGGCTGGAAGTCAACAACACGTCCCGCCCTCAACACACCCGCCACCGCACGTCTGGCTGGCGGGCTGGTCACGGCCCCGAAGGCGTCCTGACCCCTGAAGCCTGTGAGCGGGGACTGTGCAGATGACTGCGCCCAGGATCCCGAGATGGGCGAGGGCCCTATAGCCTCTCGGCCCAGCGTCATCACCAGGCCCCCACGAGGGGGAGGCACGGGGGACCTGGCGCAAAGAGGAAGGGCCTGGGACACAGAGGCGGGGCCAGCTACCCTGCCGGCTTCGGAGACGGAGGACAGGGCCACGGGCCAAGGGATGCCGCTCGGGCGGCTGGAAGAGGCCAGGAGCAGGCCCTCCCCGCACGGCCCTGCCCTCGCTTGCTCGAGGCCCAGTGAGACTGTTTCAGACGTCCGGCCTCCAGACCGCGAGCGGACAAATGTTTAGTAATTTGCTGCAGCCGCAAGAACTAAGACACCGACAGCCCCTCCAGGCCAGCCCGTCCCCAGCATCCTCCCCGTCCCAGCCAAGGGTGCCCCACCCTGCCAGCGGCTTGGGTGCAAACTCTGGGAATTGACTCCCTTCCTTCTCTGCAGCCCGTCCCAGTCGAGCAGCAGACCTGCGCTCTGCCTGCCATATCCATCCCGGAAGCCGCATTTCCCACACTGGCCGGCCCGCCGCCTTGGCCAGGGCAGTTGCCATGCCTTCAGGGTCCTTGGTGGCATTTTCTGCACCCCCTTTGCCTTCTGCGGCCCTCTCAGCCCGGCAGCGAGGGCCGCCCTGTCTCGAGATCTTGGATGAGGCCTCAGCTGGTCCACAGCCCAAAAGGGCCTCACATTTGATCAGAAATTCACCTGCAGGCCCTGGGGTCCTCGTGGTGGCCCCGCCCTGCCCCAGCCTCCCGTCCCTCCACCCCACTTGCTTCCTCCTCCGGGCAGGGCCTCCCCGCTGGCTGTCCCCTCGAAGAGACCTCTTCCCAGGCTCTGGAGGGTCCCTCCCTCACCCCCTTCAAGTCTTTGCATGAAGCCCACCCCATCTGCCCTACTGAGAACGGCACCAGCCCCATCCCCCTTCCCTGCCGAGTTCTCTTCTTTGGCCCTTCTGGCACATTCTACGGCACACATACTCATGACACTAGCTGGTTGTTTCTCTGTCCTCACCCAGAAAGTTAACCCCAAGAGCACAGGGTTTTCCCTTGCTCCCTGAACAAAGTCCGCGTGCAGGAGGTGCCGACAAACATTCACTGAGGGGATGGAGCCCGGGGATGCCCCTGGCACAGAGCACGTCACAAGGTCACAGGTGGACCGGATGAGTGGCCCCAAAGTAACTTCCCTTCTGAGATCGACCCCTCGCCCCCTCTCTCCCACCTCAGTAAGTGACCACCTGCCAAGTGGCCCCCAAAAGGCACCTCAGAGTCACCTCCAGACGACTCCCGCTCACGCGCTCCCTGGCCCGCGGCCAGGACGGTCTTTTAAAACCCGCATCTGTCCAGGCAGCCCCGGCCCAAACCCAGTGATGGGCTCCTGTCACACCAAGAATGAAATCAAAACTTCCATGCCTCACCCGGCTGACCCAGACCGGCCATGCCGCCCTGCCCCACGCCTGTTTCGCACTTTCACAGCACCTCCCCGCCTCTGGGGCCCCTGGTGCTGCCTGTCTCCAGCCTGGACAGCCCGGATGGTACAGCCCCGGCGTGCACAGCAGCTAAGCTCTGTTGGAAGGAAGGGGGGCGGGCAGTCTGGCTGGTGAGGTGAGAGGCCTCAGAGCCTCCAAGGAGGGCACGCACGTGGGCCCCAGCCGGCCCCTCCACGGAAGCCCCCTGTGTAGCCACAGCATCTCCCGGCTGCCCCCAGACCCGCGCTCCAGGCTCCCCTCCCCGCCCTGGGGTTTGCGCCATGGGGCCCACCTGCAGGCCCTGGGAGGCCAGAAGGGCTGTCAGGCACCAAAGCCTACAACCGTGATCCCCTGAGCATGGTGGGTGCTGGTCTGGGCCAGGGGGTCTGTACTTGAGCTTCCTTCTGTCCAGGAAACACTTTCACAAAAAGCCCCAAAATACGGCATGAAGTGCGCTGTCACCCACGAACGTCCCCGCACCCCGCCTAGCGGCTGAGCTCCCCTGACCGCAGCCGGCCCTCAGCCCTCGGCGCCTGCCAGGTGGACTCCGCACACTTTCACCCAGTTCTTCAACAGAAAAACCCAGTGAGCCGCTTGTCCGCAGACTTCCCTTTTTATCTTAAATAACCATCAGCCCACCTCCGCCACTACAGAGGCCTCTCTGCAGGAGGCATGTGACAGCTTCGGGGCCCCGGGCTCGGCCATTTCCCCCGACAGGGCTGTGTTTGTGGCCTTCCTGGCGCTGCAGCCCCGGCCTCCGCTCAGCCCTGTGACATGCAGCCGAGGGCCGTGGTCCCCGCTTGCTCTGCAGCTCGCCCGAGTCACCGCAGCCCCACCTGCCTGGACACCGTCCTCCCAGGGCAGAAACATCTGTTTCCAGCTGTGGTAAAAAACAGCACACATCCGCCCTCCCATACTTAAATCAAGGCCTGACAATCCTGGCCCCGTGGTGTGGGATTCACTTCCCAGCCACCTGCCTGGGGCCCAACTGCCCGCCCCTCCCTTGGTGCTTGGGGGAAAGGGTCTCAGCCGGTCCTGCTCCCCAAGGCTTGGGAATGAGGCCTCCCCAGACCTGGGCAGAAACCAGGCTGTGCTCTCCAGCCACGGCCCGTGTCTGTTCCTGGCCCACATCGGGCCCGTGTTTGTTGAGTTTATTCTAGAAGACATATGACCAGGACAAGACCTCAAAAGAGAGTTGGGGGACGGAAAGAGCAAAGAGACAGGACCCCTGCTCTCACCGTCAGGACAAAAGCAAAGTCAGGACCAGCATTTGATGCAAATCAAAACTCAGACCAGAGGAAATTATGGGAAATTATTTATGCTCTGCTGGGGTGAATAGGCGTTTTCTCAGAATGACACCACAGCCAGGAACTTTAAAAATAACATTGATAGATTTGCCTACAGAAAGAAAAATGTTTAATCTATGAGGATAAAATCACAATAAACAAAGTTAAATACTATGGGGGAGAGAGTGGCTGAAGTATATAACATGAAAAAGAGTCTGTATAAGTCAGGGTTCTTCAGAGAATAAATATACGAGATAGAGAGATGAATGTACATGCGTATATTGATACACAGATAGCAGGGGAGAGAGAGTCTAAGGAATTGGGTCCTGTGATTGTTAAGATTTGGAGAGTCCAAAATCTGTAGGGCAGGCCAGCAGCCCAGAGACCCAGGGAAGAGTTGATGCCACAGTTTGAGTCCAGAGGCAAAGTCCCTCTTCCTCAGGGAAACTCGAGCTTTTTTCTCTTAAGGCCTTCACCTGATTAGATGAGGCCCACCCACATAGGACAATCTGCTTTATGCAACATCTACTGATTTAAATGTTAATCCCATTTTTCAGATACCGTCACCCTTTGGACTAGTGTTTGACCAAATATCTGGGTCCTGTGGCCGAGTCAATTTAATCCATAAAATTAACCATCACAGAGTCCAACTAAATGAATGTTGAAAAAAACGTGAATGGGACAAACTTCAAGGAAAAGTTTTCAGCAGAAGGTGAGGAGGGGGAGATCATTTCCAGTGAGTTGTAAACAACAAATAACCAATAAAACACATGAAATTGTCCAAAGTCACAAGTAATCAAAGAAAAGCGACTATCAACAGCAGACCATACATCAGGCGGCAACTATTCAAGCCGGCCCACTGCGTGCCACCCAGGTGTTAAGGTGGAGACACACACTGCGTGACTGCACGTGGCACCACTGTCCTGATGGGGGACGAACGATATAATTAGAAACTGATCAACGCCCTACGAAGGGCAAGGCAGCCAGGCAAGGACGGGCACCTCAGTGCCTGGCGTGGTCTTAGAGGATGCAGGGTCTGCACGGGGTTGGGGAGGTGCATCCTCGCAGAAGGAGCAGAAGGTAAAAAGGTCCAGGGGCAGAAATGGCTTGGCAAGTTCAAGGCGCGGTGGGAAGGCCAGCGGGGCTGCCTGAGCAGATGCAAGTCTGGGGAGAAGGAGGTCGGGAGACAGAGCAGGGCTGACCTCAGGGGCCATTCCAGCACTGTCTGAGCTCCGCACTTTATTCTAGGGCGATGGGAAGCCCCAGGAGGCATCAGGGGGGTGGGGGGCAGGGGGCGGAGCTTTTCAATCTTGCACTGGACAGCAGGCTGTGCAGGAGGGAGGGTGGAAGCCAAGGGGCCCTGGGGTTCTGTGCAGAGGTCCTGAAGGGAGAGGAGGGGGGTGCACCGAGAGAAGCACTCAGATCACACATGTGTCTAGAGGCAAGGCTGAGGGCCTGTGGAGATAGAGTGGCCCCGGGGCCTCCTGCATCACAGCATCGATGCAGCCAGGACTTAGGGGCTTGGGAAGCACCCAGAGGTGGAGGACCCAACTGGGGCCCAGCACGTGGCAGGGTCGGCGCCCAGGACTGGCGGGGACACCACGGGGGTGCCATGTGGAGGGAGAGCTGCACTGTATCCCTGCTCCTGAAGGGTCTGGGCAGAGGCTGAGGGGATCCAGGTGGGCTCCCAAGAGCAGTCTCAATGGCGAGGTGGCAGGGACCTGGCTAGACTGGGCTCAAGACCTAAGAGTGGGGTCCACCAGCGCGGTCCAGCCAGCCCCACTCTCACCAAACACATAGCCGACCTGTAAAGCTCAACACCTGTTGGGCCACAGGTAAACTGCAAAATATTAAAGGCACAGTGTCAAGTTCTCTGACAGCACTGCAAATGAGAAAGACAAACAGGACAAAAGGATAATTGAACTCCACACGTCTCGTGGGTCAAATCAGAAGAGAAATCCATGGCCTTAAATGTCTGGAAAGGAGAAAGCACTGAATTAATAAAGAGTCCAAGTTTTAAAGTTGGGAAAAGAGCAGCAAAGTAAACACAAAGAAAGAAGGAAGTAGATAATAAACATATAAGCAAAAAAAATCAATGAAATATAAGAAAAGAAGCAACAAAGAGGGACAACAAATCCAAAACTGTTTCTTAAAAGGGACAGACCTCTGAGGAAACGAGACAAGAATAAAAGAGAGATGGCAAAAAATAAAAATATATGTAATAAAAAGAGGGATTGGGACTTGCTGGTGGTGCGTGATTAAGAATCCGCCTGCCAATGCAGGGGACACAGGTTCAAGCCATGGTCCGGGAAGATCCCACATGCCGTGGGGCAACTAAGCCCGTGCGCCACAACTACTGAGCCTGTGCTCTAGAGCCCGCGAGCAACAATTACTGAGCCCATGCACCATAACTACTGAAGCCTGTGTGCCCTAGGGCCCACGTGCTGCAACTACTAAGCCCACGTGCTGCAACTACTGAAGCCCGCGCACCTAGAGCCTGTGCTCCGCAACGAGAGAAGCCACCGCAGTGAGAAGCCCGTGCACTGCAACGAAGAGTAGCCACTGCTTGCCGCAACTAGAGAAAGCCTGCACGCAGCAATGAAGACCCAACGCAGCCAAAAATAAATTTAAATTTTTAAAAATATATTTAAAAAGAGGGATTAAAATTAGTTATTGATTTTTTTAAAGTAGTAAGAGGATACAATAAATAAATGTATTGCACTAATATTTAGATAAAATTTTAAAATCCTAGAAAAGTATCTTATCAAAAATGACTCAATAGAAAAGCTCAATAGTACCATATTAATTAAATAACTTGAAGTAGTTTAAAATCTTTTCAAATAAAAATACCAGGGCCATGTTTCATCAAATTTTTAAAAATCATTCAAATTTTATAGAAACTCGCAAAAAGTGAAAAAGCAGGAATAATGCCCAATTCATTCTATAAGTCAATGTAACCTTAATCCAGAGCCAGACAAGGATAGCATGGGAAAGAAAATTGTGGGACGGTCTCACTCATGAAACAGATACAAATATTCCAAAGAAAATATTAGCAAATAATTTTGCTCCTTATAAAAAACAGATAATTCGCCATGACCCAGTCAGATTTATCTCAAAAAGACAAGGAGAGTTTAACATTACAAAATCTATCATTGTCATTCAAAGCACTAACATATTAAAGGAGAGAAAATTTAAGATCATCTCAAAAGTACAGAAAAAAAGTTGAAAGAATTTAACACTCTTTTATGATATAAAACTTTTGGCAAATTAAAAATGCAATGGAATTCTTTGGCCTGACAAGGTTTATCTACCAAAAACCTTTAAATATTTTTTCTTAAAGGGAATTTGTTGGAAGCAACATTGTACTAGAGGTCTTGGTGGATTCAGCAAGACCAAAAATATGTTAAAGCATGATAACTTTCTAAGTAGAAAATAATGCAGAATATACAAAAATAATAACTATTAAAAATAACAGGAGAGCTTCAAGATGGCGGAAGAGTAAGACGCGGAGATCACCTTCCTCCCCACAAATGCATCAGAAATACATCTACACGTGGAACTGCTCCTACAGAACACCCACTGAACGCTGGCAGAAGACCTCAGACCTCCCAAAAGGCAGGAAACTCCCCACGTACCTGGGTAGGGCAAAAGAAAAAAGAAAAAAACAGAGACAAAAGAATAGGGACAGGCCCTGCACCAGTGGGAGGGAGCCGTGAAGGAGGAAAGGTTCCCACACACTAGGAGCCCCTGCGCGGGCGGAGACGGCGGGTGGCGGAGGTGGAAGCTTCGGGGCCGCGGAGGAGAGCGCAGTAACGGGGTGCAGAGGGCAAAACGGAGAGATTCCCGCAGAGGATGAGGGCCGACCAGCACTCACCAGCTCGAGAGGATTGTCTGCTCACCCTCCGGGGCGGGCGGGGGCTGCGAGCTGAGGCTCGGGCTTCGGTCGGATCGCAGGGAGAGGCCTGGGGTTGGCGGCGTGAACACAGCCTGAAGGGGTAAGTGCGCCACGGCTGGCCAGGAGGGAGTCCGGGAGAAGTCTGGAGCTGCCGAAGAGGCAAGGGACCTTTTCTTCCCTCTTTGCTTCCTGGGGCGCGAGGAGAAGGGGTTTAAGCGCGCTGCTTAAAGGAGCTCCAGAGACGGGCGCGGAGCTGCCGAAGAGACAGGAGACTTTTTCTTCCCTCTTTGCTTCCTGGGGCGCGAGGAGAGGGGATTAAGCGCGCCGCTTAAAGGAGCTCCAGAGACGGGCGCGAGCCGTGGCTACCAGCGCAGACCCCAGAGACGGGCATGAGACGCCAAGGCCGCTGCTGCCGCCACCAAGAAG
>NC_041224.1:182549299-182550717 GCF_002837175.3 Physeter macrocephalus | reverse complement strand
GCCTGTGTGCGAGCACAGGTCACTGTCCACACCTCCCCTCCCGGGAGCCTGTGCAGCCTGCCACCGCCGGGGTCCCGGGATCCAGGGACAGCTTCCCCGGGAGAACGCGCGGCGCGCCTCGGGCTGGTGAAGCGTCACGCCGGCCTCTGCCCCGCAGGCTCGCCCCGCATCCGTGCCCCTCCCTCCCCCCGGCCTGAGTGAGCCCCCGAATCAGCAGCTCCTTTAACCCCGTCCTGTCTGAGCGAAGAACAGACGCCCTCGGACGACCTACACGCAGAGGCGGGGCCAGATCCAAAGCTGAACCCCGGGAGCTGTGCGACCAAAGAAGAGAAAGGGAAATCTCTCCCAGCAGCCTCGGGAGCAGCGGATTAAAGCTCCACAATCAACTTCGTGTACCCTGTATCTGTGGGATACCTGAATAGACAGCGAATCATCCCAAATTGAGGAGGTGGACTTTGGGAGCAAGATATATTATTTTTTCCCCTTTACCTCGTTTTGTGAATGTGTATGTGTATGCTTCTGTGTGAGATTTTGTCTGTATAGCTTTGCTTTCACCATTTGTCCTAGGGTTCTGTCTGTCCGCTTTTTGGTTTTTGTTTTTTGTTTTATTTAAAGAATTTTTTTTCTTAAGAATAATTTTTATTTTAATAACTTTATTTTATTTTACTGTCTTTTATTTTATCTTCTTCTTTATTTCTTTCTTTTTTTCCTCCCTTTCATTCTGAGCCGTGTGGAGGACAGGCTCTTGGTGCTCCAGCCAGGCATCAGGGCTGTGCCACTCAGGTGGGAGAGCCAAGTTCAGGACACTGATCCACAAGAGACCTCCCAGCTCCACGTAATATCAAACGGTGAAAATCTCCCAGAGATCTCCATTTCAATCCCAAGACCCAGCTCCACTCAACGACCAGCAAGCTACAGTGATGGATACCCTATGCCAAACAACTAGCAAGACAGGAACAAAACCCCATCCATTAGCACAGAGGCTACCTAAAATCACAATAAGGCCACAGACACCCCAAAACACACCACCATACGTGTACCTGCCCAACAGAAAGACAACATCCAGCCTCATCCACCAGAACACAGGCGCTAGTCCCCTCCACCAGGAAGCCTACACAACCCACTGAACCAAACTTAGTCACTGGGGACAGACACCAAAAACAACGGGAACTACGAACCTGCAGCCTGCAAAAAGGAGACCCCCAAACACAGTAAGTTAACCAAAATGAGAAGACATAGAAACACACAGCAGATGAAGGAGCAGGGCAAAAACCCACCAGACGAAACAAATGAAGAGGAAAGAAGCAGTCTGCCTAAAAAAGAATTCAGAATAATTATAGTAAAGATGATCCAAAATCTTGGAAATAGAATGGAGAAAATACAAGAAACGTTTAACAAGGACCTAGAAGAACTAAAGA
>NC_041224.1:182528321-182548579 GCF_002837175.3 Physeter macrocephalus | reverse complement strand
TCCATGCAAATGGAAATCAAAAGAAGCTGGAGTAGCAATTCTCATATCAGACAAGGTAGACTTTAAAACAAAGACTATTACAAGAGAAAAAGAAGGACACTCCATAATGATCAAGGGATCAATCCAAGAAGAAGATATAACAATTGTAAATATTTATACACCCAACATAGGAGGAACTCAATACATAAGGCAAATACTAACAGCCATAAAAGGGGAAATCGACAGTAACACAATCATAGTAGAGGACTTTAACACCCCACTTTCACCAATGGATGGATCACCCAAAATGAAAATAAATACGGAAACACAGGGGCTTCCTTGGTGGCACAGTGGTTGAGAATCTGCCTGCTAATGCAGGGGACACGGGTTCGAGCCCTGGTCTGGGAGGATCCCAAATGCCGCGGAGCAACTAGGCCCATGAGCCGCAATTACTGAGCCTGCGCGTCTGGAGCCTGTGCTCCGCAACAAGAGAGGCTGTGATTGTAAGAGGCCAGCGCACCGCGATGAAGAGTGGCCCCCGCTTGCCGCAACTAGAGAAAGCCCTCATGCAGAAACGAAGACCCAACACAGGAAAAAAAAAAAAAAGGAAACACAAGCTTTAAATGATACATTAAACAAGATGGACTTATTTGATATTTATAGGACATTCCATCCAAAAACAACAGAATACACATTCTTCTCCAGTGCTCACGGAACATTCTCCAGGATAGATCTTATCCTGGGTCACAAATCAAGCCTTGGTAAATTTAAGAAAATTGAAATCGTATCAAGTATCTTTTCCAACCACAACACTATGAAACTAGATATCAATTACTGGAAAAAATGTGTAAGAAATACAAACACATGGAGGCTAAACAACACACTACTTAATAACCAAGAGATCACTGAAGAAATCAAAGAGGAAAGCAAAAAATACCTAGAAACAAATGACAATGAAAAGAGGACAACCCAAAACCTGTGGGATGCAGCAAAAGCAGTTCTAAGAGGGAAGTTTTAGCAATACAATCCTACCTTAAGAAACAAGAAACATGTCAAATAAAAAACCTACCTTACAGCTAAAGCAATTAGAGGAAGAAGAACAAAAAACCCCCAAAGTTATCAGAAGGAAAGAAATCATAAAGATCAGATCAGAAATAAATTAAAAAGAAATGAAGGAAACAATAGCAAAGATCAGTAAAACTAAAAGCTGGTTCTTGGAGAAGATAAACAAAATTGATAAACCATTAGCCAGACTTATCAAGAAAAAAAGGGAGAAGACTCAAATCAATAGAATTAGAAATGAAAAAGGAGAAGTAACAACTGACACTGCAGAAACACAAAGGATCATGAGAGATTACTACAAGCAATTGTATGCCAATGAAATGGACAACCTGGAAGAAATAGACAAATTCTTAAAAGAGCACAACCTTCCGAGACTGAACCAGGAAGAAATAGAAAATATGAACAGACCAATCACAAGCACTGAAATTGAAACTGTGATTAAAAATCTTCCAACAAACAGAAGCCCGGGACCAGATGGCTTCACAGGTGAATTCTATCAAACATTTAGAGAAGAGCTAACACCTACCCTTCTCAAACTCTTCCAAAGTATACCAGAGGGAGGAACACTCCCAAACTCATTCTACGAGGCCACCATCACTCTGATACCAAGACCAGACAGACTAAAGCAATTAGAGAAAGAAGAACAAAAGAACCCCAAATTTAGCAGAAGGAAAGAAATCATAAAGATCAGATCAGAAATAAATGAAAAAGAAATGAAGAAAACAGTAGCAAAGATCAATAAAACTAAAAGCTGGTTCTTTGAGAAGATAAATAAAATTGATAAACCATTAGCCAGACTCATCAAGAATAAAAGGGAGAAGACTCAAATCAATAGAATTAGAAATGAAAAAGGAGATGTAACAACTGACACTGCAGAAATACAAAAGATTATTAGAGATTACTACAAGCAGCTGTATGCCAATAAAATGGACATCCTGGCAGAAATGGACAAATTCTTAGAAATGCACAAGCTGCCGAGACTGAACCAGGAAGAAATAGAAAATATGAACAGACCAATCACAAGCACTGAAATTGAAACTGTGATTAAAAATCTTCCAACAAACAAAAGCCCAGGACCAGATGGCTTCACAGGCGAATTCTATCAAACATTTAGAGAAGAGCTAACACCTATCCTTCTCAAACTCTTCCAAAAGATAGCAGAGGGAGGAACACTCCCAAACTCATTCTATGAGGCCACCATCACCCTGATACCAGAACCAGACAAAGATGTCACAAAGAAAGAAAACTACAGGCCACTATCACTGATGAACATAGATGCAAAAATCCTCAACAAAATACTAGCAAACAGAATCCAACAGCACATTAAAAGGATCATACACTATGATCAAGTGGGGTTTATTCCAGGAATGCAAGGATTCTTCAATATACGCAAATCAATCAACGTGATACATCATATTAACAAATTGAAGGAGAAAACCCATATGACCATCTCAACAGATGCAGAGAAAGCTTTCGACAAAATTCAACACCCGTTTATGATAATATCCCTCCAGAAAGTAGGCATAGAGGGAACTTTCCTCAACATAATAAAGGCCATATATGACAAACCCACAGCCAGCATCGTCCTCAATGGTGAAAAACTGAAACCATTTCCACTAAGATCAGGAACAAGACAAGGTTGCCCACTCTCACCACTCTTATTCAACATAGTTTTGGAAGTTTAAGTCCATTCTCTAGTAGGTCTGCATCTTTATTCCCGTCCTGCCCCTAGGTTCTTCAGAACCATTTTTTTTTTTTAGATTCCATATATATGTGTTAGCATACGGTATTTGTTTTTCTCCTTCTGACTTACTTCACTCTGTATGACAGACTCCAAGTCCATCTGGACTGGTACATGTAAAAGTATGAAATTAGAACACTCCCTAACACCATACACAAAAGTAAGCTCAAAATGGATTAAAGACCTAAATGTTAAGGCCAGACACTATCAAACTCTTAGAGGAAAACATAGGCAGAACACTCTATGACATAAATCACAGCAAGATCCTTTTTGACCCACCTCCTAGAGAAATGGAAATAAAAACAAAAATAAACAAATGGGACCTAATGAAACTTAAAAGCCTTTACACAGCAAAGGAAACCAAAAACAAGATGAAAAGACAACCCTCAGAATGGGAGAAAATATTTGCAAACAAAGCAACTGACAAAGGATTAATCTCTCAAATATACAAGCAGCTCAGGCCGCTCAATATCAAAAAAGCAAACAACGCAATCCAAAAATGGGCAGAAGACCTAAATAGACATTTCTCCTAAGAAGATATACAGATTGCCAACAAACACGTGAAAATATGCTCAACATCACTCATCATTAGAGAAATGTAAATCAAAACTACAATGAGGTATCACCTCACACCAGTCAGAATGGCCATCATCCAAAAATCTGCAAACAATAAATGCTGGAGAGGGTGTGGAGAAAAGGGAACCCTCTTGCACTGTTGGTGGGAATGTAAATTGGTACAGCCACTATGGAGAACAGTTTGGAGGTTCCTTTAAAAACTTAAAATAGAACTACCATATGACCCAGAAATCCCACTACTGGGCATATACCCTGAGAAAACCATAATTCAAAAAGAGTCATGTACCACAATGTTCATGGCAGCACTATTTACAATAGCCAGGACATGGAAGTAACCTAAGTGCCCATTGACAGATGAATGGATAAAGAAAATGTGGTACATATATACAATGGAATATTACTCAGCCATAAAAAGAAATGAAGTTGAGTTATTTGTAGTGAGGTGTATGGACCTAGAGACTGTCATACATAGTGAAGTAAGTCAGAAAGAGAAAAACAAATACTGTATGCTAACACATATATATGGAATCTTAAAAAAAAAAAAAAGGTTCTGAAGTACCTAGCGGCAGGACAAGAGTACAGACACAGACGTAGAGAATGGACTTGAGGACACGGGAGGGGGAAGGGTATGCTGGGACGAAGTGAGAGAATGACATGGACTTATATATACTACCAAATGTAAAATAGATAGCTAGTGGGAAGCATCTGCATAGCACAGGGAGATCAGCTGTGTGCTCTGTGACCACCTAGAGGGGTGGGATATGGAGGGGTGGGAGGGAGACCAAGAGGGTAGAGATATGGGTATATATGTATATGTATAGCTGATTCACTTTGTTATAAAGCAGAAACTAACACACCATTGTATAGCAATTATACTCCAACAAAGTTGTTTTAAAAAATCCCAATGACATTTTTTTCAGAAATTTTTTTAAATCCATACTAAAATCTATACGGAATCTCAAACAACTCCCAAATCGTGAAAATGATCATGAAAAATAAGGACAAAGTTTTAGGACTCACACTTCCTAATTTCAAAACTTACTACAAAGCTACAGTAATCAAAACAGTGTGGTACTGGCATAAAGACAGACATAGCCCAATGGAATAAAATATGGTCCAGAAATATACCCTCACATATATGATCTAATGATTGTTGACTAGGTGCCAAGAGCATACAATTGGGAAAAGACAATCTTTTCAACAAATGGTACTGGGAAACTGGATATTCACATGCAAGAGAATGAAGTTGGACCCTTGTCTAATACTGTATACAAAAGCTAACTGTAAATGGATCAGACTTAAATGTAGGACTTAAAACTATAAAACTCTTAGAGGAAAACATAGGGCAAAAGCTTCACAACATTAAAATTGGCAATGATTTCTTGGATATGACACCAAAAGTATAGGCAACAAAAGAAAAGAACAGACAAATTAGACTTCATGAAAATTTTTAAATTTCATGCATCAAAAGACACTATCCCCATATGTATACATATAGCTGCTTCACTTTGTTATATAGCAGAAACTAACACAAAATTGTAAAGCAATTATACTCCAATAAAGATGTTAAAAAAAAAGACACTATCC
Organism: Physeter macrocephalus; assembly: GCF_002837175.3. Classification (NCBI taxonomy): domain Eukaryota; kingdom Metazoa; phylum Chordata; class Mammalia; order Artiodactyla; family Physeteridae; genus Physeter; species Physeter macrocephalus. The sequence goes on along the minus strand of NC_041224.1, from coordinate 182,543,634 downwards.
ACAGAATAAAAAGGCAGCGCATAGAATGGGAGAAAATATTTGCAAATTCCTGATAAGGAATTAATACCCAGAATATACAGAGAACTCCTAAAATTCAACAACAAAGAAATAACTAACCTGATGCAAAAATGGGCAAAGGACTTGAATTAACATTTCTCCAAAGAAAATATATAAATGGCCAACAAGCACATGGAAAGGTGCTCAGTATCACAAATCATTAGAGAAATGCAAATCCAAACAACGTGATACCGCCTCACACACACATTAGAATAGCTATGATTTTTTAAAAAACAGAAAATAACAAATGTTGGCAAGGACATGGAGAAACTGGAACCCTTGTGCACTGTTGGTGAGAATGTAAAATGGCATAGCTGCTGTGCAAAACAGCTTGGAAGTTCTTCAAAAAATTTTAAAAAGAACTACATATGATCCAGCAATTTCACTTCTGGGTGTATACCCAAAAGAATTGAAAGCAGGGTCTTGAAGAGATACTTTTATACCCATGTTCACAGCAACATTATTCACAATAGCTAAAATGTGGAAGCAACTTAAGTATCCATGGATGGATGAATGGATAAGCAAAATGTGGTATATACATACAATAGAATATTATCCCCTTTAAAAAGGAAAGAAATTCTGACATACGTTACAACTTGGATGAACCTTGATGACATTATGCTAAGTGAAATAAGTTAGTCACAAAAAGATAAATACTGTATTATTCCACTTATATTTAGGTACTTAGAGTTGTCTAATTCACAAAAAGAGAAAGTAGAATGGTGGTTACCAGGTGGGAGGTGGGGGGAGAATAGGGGATTATTGTTTACTGGGTATAGAATCTTGGTTTTACAAGATTAAAAGAGTGATGGGGATGGATGGTGGTGATGGTTGCACAACATTATGAATGAATATAACATCATTGTACACGTTGAACTGTACATAGGTTTAACATGGTAAATTTTGCTATGCATATTTTACGACAGTTTTTTTTTTTTTAATTTTAAGTAGAGGAAAGCAAGAGAAAACTAACCCATAAAGAAACTGAAACCCTTCAGGAAAATCTGGAGGCTGTGCCTCTCTCACACCTGTGACCCTCAGGATGGAGCTGCACATCTGCCTGGCCCAGGACTCAGACGACGTGAAGGGTCGTCTCCACACTAACAAAGTGAGTATGCAGGTCAGTGACAAGACGCATGGGCCTTGGCAGCACTGGGGCTCTGCACCAGCCTTCCAGGACTGCTGCTTCATGCTTGCTTTCCAAAAACTGTAAACTTTTTATGACCAACCCTAATCTAGGGGGACACACAGGGAAGGGAAGTCTAAGAAATCCAGTTAGAGCTTAGAAACTTGACACAGACCAAAACCACCACAAACCACTCCTTGTCAACCACTTTGGACCACTTTTAGCTTCCAAATTAAAAACAAAAAAGCAATATTGTCTTCCACCTAATTCAGTGAAATTATCTCACATTCAACTTAAAACATGCCTCCAGAAAGAGGAGATGAAGTCCAACATATCAGTTTAAATATCTTTGAGGGATGTTCATTTCTCTTCTTGATGAATAACACTCAACTTTGGGTATCCTGCAACTTATACACTGTGATACAGTAAATCACCACTAACACATCTTATGTCAGATGGCAGGCGAGTGGGAGGGTGGAAACAAGAAATAATTGGTTAAGGTAGGAGGAGATGGAGATGGTGGAGTAGGAGGACCCTGAGCTTGCCTCCCACCACGAGCACATCAAAATCACATCTACGTGTAGAGTAGTTCTCACTGAAGACTCACGGGAGGCTGGCAGGATGTATAACCAAGGCTGCAAGAAAGGTCTACACGGAGTCAGGTAGGAAAGGAAGAGGAGCGACTGGGCTGGGAACAGCTACTTAGGAGGGACACAGAAGAGGAGGAGGGTTATACAGTCTTGGAGATCCTCCCTGGGGAGTGAGCACTTCGACCCACATATTGGGCTCCCCAGCCCTGGGGTCCAACACCAGGAGTATGAGTCCCCTTAGCTGGTTTGAAAACCAGTGGTACTAAGAGGAGGGCCGTAAGAAACCTAGACTCTGCTCATACAGAGCACGCACACACTTGCTTACTCCTGGGAACAAGGTGGAGGAAGGAGACAGAAAACATCCAGGGCTCTGGCCAGTTTCCAGCGACAGCCCCACTGCAAGCCCCGCCCGCATTGAGCACCGGCTCCAACCTCTCTTGCTTTGGCACAGCTCCCCACTAGGGCGAAGGTTGCTGTTGCCAAGGAGAGCGTGGAGTTGGGGGGACAGGGCCGGCTCTGCATCTGAATGGGGTGAGAGCGGCCACTGCCCGCACTTGTGGAGGTGGTGGACTGGGAGCTGTCTCGAGCCTGCTGGGGTGCAAGGACTGTCCCAGTGCACACCCTGGCCCACAACAGGCACCCTCTCTGGCCCCTCTTGCTCCAGCTCTGCTCTCCTCAAGGTGAAGATGCCATTGCTGGGAAGGGGGAGAGTGCGCACTTAGAGGGACCAGAACCAGATCAGACCGGACCCTCAGGGCTTCTGCCCCAGCAACTTGAGACCTGACCCTTCCCCAATAGGGGCTTGATGACCACTGAACAAAGGAGAAGCTCTGGCTCACACCTGGCTTGGGCTCTAGCCCCTCCATCGCCAGCCCCACCTCCCACCAAGGTGGTAGCTGCCAGCACACCCTGGGGGAGACATGACCCGTGCTCACATCAGAGCCAGCTCTCCCACCAAAGGCACTGGGCACACACAGACCGCATACAGACACTCTCACACAAGGACACCCCTTCCGGACCAGGATAGGTGACTGCTTCACCTAATCTCATAGATACAGAGAAAGTTAAGCAAAATTAAAAGACAGAGTAACTGGTCTTAATTGAAAGAGCAAGAGAAAACCCCTGAAAAAACAGCTAATGAAACAAATAAACAATGTACCAAAGAATTCAAAGCATTAGTAATAAGAATGTTAACTGAACTTGGGAAAAAAATAGATTAACACAGTGAGAATTTTTACAAGGAACTAGAAAATATAAAAAAAGAACCAGTCTGGACTTCCCTGGTGGTGCAGTTGTTAAGAATCCGCCTGCCAATGCAGGGGACACGGGTTCGATCCCTGGTCCCGGAAGATCCCACATGCCGTGGAGCAACTGAGCCCGTGTGCCGCAATTACTGAGCCTGCACTCTAGAGCATGTGAGCCACAACTACTGAGCCCACAAGCCACAACTACAGAAGCCCGTGCACCTAGAGCCCCTGCTCTGTAACAAGAGAAGCCACCGCAGTGAGAAGCCCACATATCACAACAAAGAGTAGCCCCCACTTGCCTCAACTAGAGAAAGCCCGTGTGCAGCAACAAAGACCCAACACAGCCAAACATAAATAAATAAATTTTTTAAAAAAGAACCAGTAAGAGCTGAAGAATACAATAACTGAAATTTAAAACACTGGGAGGAATTAATAGCAGATTAGGTGATATAGAAGAACGCATAAATGATCTGGAAGATAGAATAATGGAAATCGCTCAATCAGACCTGCAAAAAGAAAAACAATTTTTAAAAAATAAGAACAGTTTAAGAGACCTCTGAGACAACAACAAGAATACTATAATTTTCATTATAGGGGTCCTAGGAGAAGAGAGAGAGGAAGGGGGTTGAAAATGTATTTGATGAAATTATCAGTGAAAACTTCCCAAACCTGAAGAAGGAAACAGATTTTCAGGTACAGGAAGCATAGAGAGTCCCAAACAAGACAAACCCAAAGAGATCTCACACCAAGGTGTATGATAATTAAATTGGCAAAAGTTAAAATAAAGAAAATTCTAAAGGCAGCAAGAGAAAAAGAAAGAGTCACATACAAAGGAACTTCCATAAAGTTACCAGCTGATTTTTCTGCAGAAACTTCACAGGTCAAAAGGGAGTGACATGATATATTTTAAGTGCTGAAAGGGAAAAACCTACAACCTAGAATATTCTACCCAACAAGATTATCATTTAGAATAGGAAAGATAAAGAACTTCTCAGACAAGCAAAAATTAAAAGAGTTCATCAACACTAAGTCAACCCTAAAAGAAATGTTAAAGGGTCTTCCTTAAGGGGAAAAGAAAAGGCTACAACAAGAAGTAAGAATTTATAGGAAAGGAAAATCCCGCTAATAAAGGCAAATATACAGAAAAGGCTGAGGATCAACCACTTAAATAAGCTAGTATGAAGATTAAAAGATAAAAAATATAAAATCAACTGTAACTACAATAAACAGTTAAGGGATAAACATGAAGATGTAAAATATGACATAAAAAAACACGAAAGGTGGAGGAGGGGAGTAAAAACTAAGCACATGAAAAGATGTTCAATATTCCTAATCATCAGAGAAATGCAAATCAAAGCTAAAATGAGATATCACCTCACCCCTGTAAGAATGGCTGTCATCAAAAAGACTACAAATAACAAATGTTAGTGAGGACATGGAAAAAAAGAAACCCTCCTACACTGTTGGTGAGAATGTAAATTGGTGCGGCCATTATGGAAAAAAGTGTGGAGGTTCCTCAAGAAATTAAGAATAGATCTACCATATGATCCAGCAACTCCACTCCTGGGGATATATACCAAAAAAATGAAAGCAATAATTTGAAAAGACACATGAACCCCAACATTCTTACCAACATTATTTATACAATAGCCAAGATATGGAAGCAACCTGTGTCCATCAACAGAGAAATGAATAAAGAAGATGTGGTATATATTTACAATGGAATATTATTCGGTCATAAAAAAAAGAATGAAATTTTGCCACTTGCAGCAACATGGATGGATCTCTGGGGTATTATGCTAAGTGAAATAAGTCAGACAGAGAAAGACGAACACTATATATGTTATCACTTACCTGTGGAATCTAAAAATTAAAACAAATGAATGAATATAACAAAAGAGAAACAGACTCACAGATATAGAAAACAAACAAACCAGTGAGGAGAGGAATTGGGGAGAGAGGCAAGATAGGGGTGGGGAATTAAGAGGTACAAACTACCATGTATAAAATAAATAAGCTACAAGGATATATTTTACAGCACAAAGAATATAACCAATATTTTATAATAACTTTAAATGGAGCATAGTCTACAAAAATATTGAATCACTATGTTGTGTATCTGAAACTAATATAATACTGTAAATCAACTATACTTTAATTTAAATATATTTATATTAATATATTTATATATAGATACAAATTTCATATCAAAATAAGGAACCATCTTAGAATTCCACCTACCCTACTCAGGATCAATCTGTTCTTCTCTGTGGGGCACTCATGGTCCATGCATGCATGACTCCAAGAACTTGGGCCATCAGGTTACAAAAATGGACATGGTTTTTGCCCTAAGACACATGAGGTCATGGGACGATGGTCCAGAATGCTTTCTTAATCTGTGAACTACCTTACATCAGGCTACTTTGCTGTACACGATGCTGCCTTTTCCACATCAGATGATGGCTGTGCCATGTTTGTACTGAAGGCCTTCGAGGCTGCTGTCCATGGTGCTGACTTGGTCCAGCCGGCTGTTTAAGCTACTGTCCATGGTCTGCTTTTGTTTTCCTGCACAGCATAATGATATTTTTAAATAAACAGACTTTGTTCTTTTTGAATAGTTTTAGGTTAACAGATAAATTGAGCAGGAAGTACAGAGAGTTCCCTATACTCCAGTGCACCCCACGTACAGCCACAGTCTCACCTATTATTAGTATCTGGAATCAGTGTGCTCTATTTGTTATAAATGATGAGCCAATATTAATATATTATTATTAACTGAAGTCTATAGTTAACATTATGGTGCTACAGCAGTAACTTTATGTGTACAACTCTATGAGTTTTGACAAATGCACAATTTCATTTGCATCCAGAGTCCCCCAGGCTACCGTCCATGGAAATGCCTTGGTCAGATATGCTGTTTAAGCTGCTGCCCATGTAGCCACAAATTCAGTATCATACAGTATAATTTTACTGCCCTGATGATCCCCTGTACTTCACCTATTCATTCCTCACCCCTCCCCTTCAAGTCCCTGGCAGCCAATGATCTTTTTTCTGTCTGTATAGAGGTGCCTTTCTGAAAATCATATAGTTGGAATCACACAGCATGTAGCCGTCTCCAATTGGCTTCTTTTACTTAGCAATATGCATTTAAGATTCCTCCATGTGTTTTTGTGGCTTGATAGCTTATTTATTTTTTATTAACTTCTTTTTTAACAGCTTTACGGAGGTATAATTGATATATAAAATACCTGCATGTATTTAATGTATACATGAGTTTGGACACATGCATACACCTATGAAACCATCACTACAATCAAGGTAACAGACATATCCACTACCTCTAAATTTTCTTTGTGCCTTTGGGTTTATTGTTTTGGAGGGGTGTGTGTGTGTGTGTGTGTGTGTGTGTGTGTGTGTGTGTGTGTGTGTGTAGAACACTTAACATGAGATCTTCTCTCTAAAAAATGTTGAGGTGCACAGTGCAGTGTTGTTACCTCAGATACTATATCGTATAGCAGATCCTAGAACTTAACTCATTTTGCATCTCTGAAACTTTATACCCATTGAACAACAAAGGAATCAAAGAATATCACCACAAAAAAAATCAATGAAACACGGGGACTTCCCTGGCAGTCCAGTGGTTAAGACTCCCTGCTTCCAGTGCAGGGGATGCAGGTTCAATCCCTGGTCAGGGAACTAAGATCCTGCATGCCGTGCGATACAGCCCAAAAAAAAAAAAAAAATCAGTGAAACACAAAGTAAGGCAACAAGAAAGAAAAAGAGGAACAAAATAACTACAAGACAGAGAGAAAACTATTAACAAAATGGTGATAGTAGGCATTTCCCTACCAATAATTACTTTAAAAGTAAATGGTTAAATTATCCAGTCAAAAGATATAGGGTGGCTGAATGGAGGAAAAACAAGACCCAACTATGTGCTGTCCAAAAGAGACTCACTTTAGATTTAAACACACACATGGGCTGAAAGTGAAGGGATGGAAAACGGTATTCCATGAAAATGGTAAACAAAAGAAAGCTGGGACGGGCACATTTAGACAAAACAGACTTTAAAGTCAAAAACAGTCACAAGAGACTAAGAAGGACATTATACAATGATGAAAGGATCGATTCATTAGAAACAGATTTCTTTTTATTTCTTTTTATTGCAAAATACTATCCCATTGTCTGGATGTACCACACTATTAATCCAACTCACCTACTGAGGGACAGCTTGGTTGCTTCCAAGTTTGGGCAATTATGAATAAAGCATCTATAAACATTCATCAACTATAAACATCTGTGCGCAGGTTTTGAGGAGGACATAAGTTTTCAGCTCATTTGGATAAATATCTAGGAGTGCAATTGTTTGTTCGTATGGTAATATTATGTGTCGATTTTTAAGGAACTGCCAAACTGTCTTCCAAACTGGCTGTACCATTTTGCATTCCCACCAAGAGTGGATGAGAGTTCCTGTTGCTCCACATCCTCGCCAGCATTTGGAATTGTCAGGATTTTTGTTCCTTGTTTCCAGATTTTCACCATTTTAAAGATGTGTAGTGGTATATCACTGCTGTTTTAATTTGCAATCTTTAATGACATGTGATATGGAGCATCTTGTCATATACTTATTTGTGTCTGTAAGTCTTCTCTGGTGAGAGGTCTGCTCAGATCTTTAGCTCATTTTTAAATTGGGTTGTTTGTTTCCTTATTGTTGAATTTTAACAGTGCTCTGCACATTTTGGATACAAGTCCTTTATCAACTATGTGTTTTGCATGTGTCTAGACATCTGTGGCCTGTATTTTCATTCTCTTGACAGTGTCTTTCACAGGCAGACATTTTTCATTTTAAGTAAGTTCAGCTAATGAATTTTCTTTTTCATGAAGTGTGCTTTTGGTGTTGTATCTAAAAACTCATTGCCAACACCACGATCACCTAGATTTTCTGCTATTTTCTAGAAGTTCCATAGTTTTATGTTTTATATTTAGGTCAATGAGTTAATTTTGTGACTGCTGTTAAGTTTACACCTAGGTTCATTTTGTGCATGTGGATATCCAGATGTTTCAGCACCACCTGTTGAAAAGACTACCCCTTCTCCTTCAAATTGCCTTTGCTCCAGTCCAGCACTTGGAGGTGGACCTGGGTGGGGAGAGGTCACCCCTTACCTGAGCTCCTTAGGTGATTCTAGAATGTTCTGTCACTGAGGGGGACATGCAATCAGATGGCCTAAGCTATATGTGAAGAAAAATTATTTCTAACAGAATTCTGCACCCAAACTGATAATAAAATGTAAGGGTAGAATAAAGACATTCCCAGACATGTAGGATCTCGAAAAATTTCCCTCCAGACATCCTCTCTCAGCAAGCTAAAGCAGACGGCCCTCAGATCTGAGCTCTTCCTCGTCAGCTCCCCTGGGTCTCCAGCCTGAGGGCCGCCCTGCACATTGTGGATTATCATCGTGTGAGCCACTGCCTTATAATAAATCTCCTTCTAGATACAGATGATACAGAGACAGATACAGATATAGGTACAGACATAGATACATCTTATTGATTCTGTTTCCCTGGAGACTAATATATCCTGAGACACAATGGAGTTTTCTTCCAACCCAAAGGAACCAACTGACTCCAGAGAGGATGGGAGGGCAGGTCCAATGCACTTAGCAGCACTCCTGAAGAGGGGGTCAAAATTGCACTGGAAAGCCAGATCGAGAGCCCAGCACCAATGCCTGATTAAGTCTAAAGGCCATGTTTCCATACGTACAATGTGAAAATGCTAAGTTTTAAGCACTGGGTCTGTTCTGTTCCCTGGGCAGCATTTTTCTTCCTAAATGGTGCGTAAAGTAATAGAGCACCGTGGAAGGCACAGCACCTTGGATATGAAGGACGATGGGTGTCACAAACCTGCTGAAAAGTGGAGCGGGCACTCGTAATCTACACTGGGTGCCCACCAGCCACACGAGCTGCTCGGGAAGGCGGCCTCCGTGTGGTCCTGCTATGGGCAGCCGGAGCCCTTACAGGCAGACATTTTTCATTTTAAGTAAGTTCAGCTAATGAATTTTCTTTTTCATGAAGTGTGCTTTTGGTGTTGTATCTAAAAACTCATTGCCAACACCACGATCACCTAGATTTTCTGCTATTTTCTAGAAGTTCCATAGTTTTATGTTTTATATTTAGGTCAATGAGTTAATTTTGTGACTGCTGTTAAGTTTACACCTAGGTTCATTTTGTGCATGTGGATATCCAGATGTTTCAGCACCACCTGTTGAAAAGACTACCCCTTCTCCTTCAAATTGCCTTTGCTCCAGTCCAGCACTTGGAGGTGGACCTGGGTGGGGAGAGGTCACCCCTTACCTGAGCTCCTTAGGTGATTCTAGAATGTTCTGTCACTGAGGGGGACATGCAATCAGATGGCCTAAGCTATATGTGAAGAAAAATTATTTCTAACAGAATTCTGCACCCAAACTGATAATAAAATGTAAGGGTAGAATAAAGACATTCCCAGACATGTAGGATCTCGAAAAATTTCCCTCCAGACATCCTCTCTCAGCAAGCTAAAGCAGACGGCCCTCAGATCTGAGCTCTTCCTCGTCAGCTCCCCTGGGTCTCCAGCCTGAGGGCCGCCCTGCACATTGTGGATTATCATCGTGTGAGCCACTGCCTTATAATAAATCTCCTTCTAGATACAGATGATACAGAGACAGATACAGATATAGGTACAGACATAGATACATCTTATTGATTCTGTTTCCCTGGAGACTAATATATCCTGAGACACAATGGAGTTTTCTTCCAACCCAAAGGAACCAACTGACTCCAGAGAGGATGGGAGGGCAGGTCCAATGCACTTAGCAGCACTCCTGAAGAGGGGGTCAAAATTGCACTGGAAAGCCAGATCGAGAGCCCAGCACCAATGCCTGATTAAGTCTAAAGGCCATGTTTCCATACGTACAATGTGAAAATGCTAAGTTTTAAGCACTGGGTCTGTTCTGTTCCCTGGGCAGCATTTTTCTTCCTAAATGGTGCGTAAAGTAATAGAGCACCGTGGAAGGCACAGCACCTTGGATATGAAGGACGATGGGTGTCACAAACCTGCTGAAAAGTGGAGCGGGCACTCGTAATCTACACTGGGTGCCCACCAGCCACACGAGCTGCTCGGGAAGGCGGCCTCCGTGTGGTCCTGCTATGGGCAGCCGGAGCCCTTCACCTTTACAGACAAAATGTAGAGACTTCCCCTAGGAAAGAAGACTGTGGTACCGGGGCCCTTGCACTTGGCTTGGCTGTGAAGGCGAGTCCTGCCGTCGGGAAGAATGTGGCAGCCTTGCCCGCGCGACGCACAGGGAGAGGACCAATCGACGCCTCACACCCACACCGAGCCACAAAAGTCCCAGCCAAGGGGCTGCGTCCTCCTCCTGGTCACCGCTGGCCCTGCACCGCGGTACGTGTCACCGTCTTCACGGCAGCTGCGCCGTCTTGGGGAAGGGCTCATACATCACGGGCCACTGTCCTAACAACAGCCTGGCAAATTCCAGCTCAGTTAGCTGCGCGGGAGCCTCCACCAGGCGATGGTGAGGGCTCTGAAGTCAGGCAGAAGTCACAGACAACAAACCTCAGCGCGCAGAGCCGTCTGTGAGCCCCCGGGGAAGGGTTAGCCCACATTCTCTCCCGGAACCTCCCCCGTCCACTGGTCCTCGGGAGGTCCTCCCGCGCCCACACCTTCCTTCCCGGTGAGCTGCGGGCCCCCTCTGCACCAGGAGAGACCCCCACCCCCAGGGAACCGGGGGAGCAAGACCCAGGCAGCAGCACCTGGCCAACCTTTGGCCGATTCCACCTGCGGCTCGTGCCGCTGGGCGCCCAAGAACATAAGCGCCCCGCGTCTCCTTCTGTAAATGCGCAACCGCCCTGCGCGCCTGCACGTCGACGGGTCCCACTGCGGACTCAGCAGCCTCGCTGCTCCAGAACAGAGCCCACCCACCGTGCGGCCGCCATCGCCCACCAAGCAGCCTGCTTTCGTGTCCTGGCGGGTCTCAGCCCAGGGTGGACTCTGCCGCGGGGGCCGGCGCCCCATCGTGGGAGGCGGGGTGCAGCGGGGGTCGGGGAACCAGGCCTAACTCTGCCTCCGCCGCATCCGCGGGGCGGGCGGAGGGGCCGGCCCAAGCGGGTGCTAAGGGCAGCTGGGTCGTCAGACTCTACAGGGATGGGGCGGGGACGGGGTTTTCTGATTCTCCAGGCTCTGGGTGCAGCCCAGCAGGAGCCCCGGGAGCCGGCCCCCACCCACGCTTAGTGGATTGAGAGCAGTCGAGAAGGACGCAGCGGGGGGAGTGCTTGCTGACACGGGTCTGGGCCGAGCGTGGGGAGCCCCAGATGTGCCCCTTTGAGGTAGGAATTATTTTGAGCCGTGGGCAATTTACAAAGCAAACACAAGAAAAACCCTCGCCTCCCACCTTCCACCGGGAAGCGCAGGGCGATTCCTCAGGGCGCAGCAGGCCCTTATCAGCCCGTCCCCACTGGAGGGTGTTCAGGGTAAGCCCGACGCATGCCTCCCCGCGCCCGCATCTGCCTTGCCACGTTCCCGGCCCCAGGAGCTCAAAGTCCCCTTCCTCTGTCTTGTCACTTGTCTAGAACAGTGCTAACCTCTCTGCCGGGACTCATCCTGAGCTCCGTGCGCGCGCGCGTGTTCCTACCTTCTGGCTGCTCCGTCTGGCTGACCTGTCCTGTCTGAATTACAGGGCCCAGCCAGTGAACCTGAGGTGGTGGGCGTGTGCTCGTCCCCTACAACAGCAAGCCCCCCCAGACCCGAAGGCCCCTTGCAGTCAGCGGAACGAGGCAGCTCTCGGCCCTGCGGGGAGAGAGCCAGGCAGCTCGGGCCTCCCTCCCATCTCCCTCCAGCCGGTGTGCCCCACAAGCTGACCCACCCTCGGCCAGGGAAGAGGCGGGTAAGAGACTGCCTGAGGGGGCGGCGGGGCAGGTGGTCACACAGCCTGAGGGAGGGGTACAGAGCAGCCCACCTGGAGAGAGGCTGGGGCCAGGCCTGGAGCTGATCCAGGAGGGAACCATAGCCGGTGGGCTGGCGGGGTCACCTGAGCAGACCACAGCAGGCCTCCCGTTCAGGAAGACAGCCCACTCCCGCCATCAGGGGCAGACACTGCAGGGCAGAGGCCACCCCCACCTCAGCCCCTTCAGTGCTTCTAGAATGTTCTATTATGTGGAGTCAGATGGACATGATTCCACGTGTTTCTTCCAGGTGGACTTGGGGGGTGACGCATGACGGGACCCCTGAGTTACTGTCCACCCCACACACCTGGGGACGACCTTAGGGAACGCGGAAGGTACTGGTGCAAAGCTCTTGCAGTGAAGCCGCATGGGGGGCGCGTCCCTGCCGGGGGTTGTGTGGGGCTGGGAAGCTGGAGGATTCCGCCCACCTGGCTCGGCCCCCCGCACTCCGCCCAAAAGGCCGGGACAGGCTGAGGCTGTTCTGGGATCCAAAGATGGTGAGCTAGACCTAGAAACTGGGTCGGGACACACCATGTCACTGTGTACTTGTGGCCAAGAGAAATGGGGGTTCAGAGCGGGAAACACACGTTCAGCACACCCAGGGGTCGTACCCAGGGTCACAGCAGAAAGACCCTGGGGTGGCACCAGGTTCACATAAATATCTCACTTAAAGAGAAAGGCCCTTAATTTTTGGACAGTCGCCCCCTTGGGGTGCCTGGGAGATTGATTCCAGGATGCCCTCAGACACCAAAATTTACTGATGTTCAAGTCCCTTATGTAAAATGGGGTAGGGTTTGCATATAACCTGTGCACATCCTCTCACATACTTTATATTTTTGTTGGAGTATAGTTGCTTTACAATGCTGTGTTGGTTTCTGCTGTACAATGAAGTGAATCAGCTCTATGCATACATCTATCCCCTCCCTCCTAGACCTCCCTCCCCTCCCCCAACCCACCCATCTAGGTCGTCACAGAGCACCGAGCTGAGCTTCCTATGCTTTATAGCAGGTTCCCACTAGCTACCTATTTTACACATGTTAGTGTATATATGTCAATCCTAATCTCCCAATTTGTCCCACCTTCCGCTTCTCCCCCGTGTCCATATGTCTGTTCTCTCTCTATGTGTGCATCTCTATTCCTGCCCTGCAAATAGGTTCATTTGTACCAATTTTTTAGATTCCACATATATGTGTTAATAATAACATTTGTTTTTCTCTTTCTGGCTTAATTCACTCTGTATGACAGACTCTAGGTCCATCCACATCTCTACAAATGACCCAGTTTCGTTCCTTTTCATGGCTGAGCAATATTCCTGTGTGTGTGTGTGTGTGTGTGTGCGTGTGTGTGTGTGTGTGTGTGTGTGTACATCTTCTTTATCCATTCATCAGTCATTGGACATTCAGTTTGTCCTGGCTATTGTAAATAGTGCTGCAATGAACATTGGGGGTACATGTGTCATTTTTTCTTTATTTTTTTTTTTGGCTGCACTGGGTCTTCATTGCTGCATGAGGTTTCTCTAGTTGCGGCAAAAGGGGGCTACTCTTCATTGCGGAGCACAGGCTCTAGGGCGCATGGGCTTCAGTAGTTGTGGCTTGCAGGCTCTTGAGTGCAGGCTCAGAACTTGTGACACACGGGCTTAGTTGCCCTGCAGCAATGTGGGATCTTCCCGAACCAGAGATCGAACCCATGTCCCCTGCATTGGCAAGCGGATTCTTAACCACTACTCCACTAGGGAAGTGTTCTTTGAATTATGGTTTTCTCAGGGTATATGCCCAGTAGTGGGATTACTGGGTCATATGATAATTCTATTTTTAGATTTTAAGGAACCTCCATAGTGTTCTCCAAAGTGGCTCTATCAGTTTACATTCCCATCAAGAGTACAAGAGGGTTCCCTTTTCTCCGCACCCTCTCTGACATTTATTGTTTATAGATTTTTTGTTGATGGCCATTCTGACTGGTGTGAGGTGATACCTCATTGTAGTTTTGATTTGCATTTCTCTAAAAACTAGTGATGTTGAGCATCTTTTCATGTGCCTCTTGGCCATCTGTATGTCTTCTTTGGAGAGATGTCTATTTAGGTCTTCCACTCATGTTTCAGTCGGGTTATTTGTTTTTTTGATATTGAGCTCCATGAGATGTTTGTATATTTTGGAGATTAATCTTTTCTTCTGCCCATTTTTGGATTGGGTTGTTTGTTTTTTTGTTATTGAGCTGCATGAGTTGCTTATAAATTTTGGATATTAATCCTTTGTCTGTTACTTTGTTTGCAAATATTTTCTCCCATTCTGAGGGTTGTCCTTTCGTCTTGTTTATGGTTTCCTTTGCTGTGAAAAAGTTTAAATTTCACTAGGTCGCATTTGTTTATTTTTGGGTTTATTTCCATTAATCCAGGAGGTGGGTCAAAAAAAGAGCTTGCTGTGATTTATGTCAAAGAGTGTTTTTCCTATGTTTTCTTCTAAGAGTTTTATAGTATCGAGCCTTACATTTAAGTCTTTTTTTATGAGTTGTTAACATATTTATTAACTTGGTTTTTTTTTTAACATCTGTATTGGAGTATAATTGCTTTACAATAGTGTGTTAGTTTCTGCTTTATAACAAAGTGAATCAGTTTTCATATACATATGTTCCCATATCTCTTCCCTCTTGCAATTCCCTCCCTCCCACCTTCCCTATCCCACCCCTCTAGGTGGTCACAAACCACCGAGCTGATCTCCCTGTGCTATGCAGCTGCTTCCCACTAGCTATCTGTTTTACGTTTGGTAGTGTATATATGTCCATGCCACTCTCTCACTTTGTCACAGCTTACCCTTCCCCCTCCCCATATCCTCAAGTCCATTCTCTAGTAGGTCTCTTAGGTTGCTTCCATGTCCTGGCTATTGTAAATAGAGCTGCAATGAACATTTTGGTACATGACTCTTTTTGAATTATGGTTTTCTCAGGGTATATATGCCCAGTAGTGGGAATGCTGGGTCGTATGGTAGTTCTATCTGTAGTTTTTGAAGGAACCTCCATACCGTTATCCATAGTGGCTGTATTAATTTACATTCCCACCAACAGTGCAAGAGTGGTCCCTTTTCTCCACACCCTCTCCAGCATTTATTGTTTCTAGATTTTTTGATGATGGCCATTCTGACCGGTGTGAGATGATATGTCATTGTAGTTTTCATTTGCATTTCTCTAATGATTAATGATGTTGAGTATTCTTTCATGTGTTTGTTGGCAATCTGTACATCTTCTTTGGAGAAATGTCTATTTAGGTCTCTGCCCATTTTTGGATTGGGTTGTTTGTTTTTTTGTTATTG
>NC_041224.1:182526553-182526828 GCF_002837175.3 Physeter macrocephalus | reverse complement strand
AGAATTCGCCTGTGAAGCCATCTGGTCCTGGGCTTTTGTTTGTTGGAAGATTTTTAATCACAGTTTCAATTTCAGTGCTTGTGATTGGTCTGTTCATGTTTTCTATTTCTTCCTGGTTCAGTCTCGGCAAGTTGTGCATTTCTAAGAATTTATCCATTTCTTCCAGGTTGTCCACTTTATTGTCATAGAGTTGCTTGTAGTAATCTCTCATGATCCTTTGTATTTCTGCAGTGTCAGTTGTTACTTCTCCTTTTTCATTTCTAATTCTATTGATT
>NC_041224.1:182525037-182525698 GCF_002837175.3 Physeter macrocephalus | reverse complement strand
TCTGTCCATTGGTGAGAGTGGGGTGTTAAAGTCTTCTAATATAATTGTGTTACTGTCGACTTTCTCTTTTATGGCTGTTAGTATTTGCCTTATGTATTGAGGTGCTCCTGTGTTGGGTGCATAAATATTTACAATTGTTATATCTTCTTCATGGATCGATCCCTTGATCATTATGTAGTGTCCTTCTTTGTCTCTTGTAATAGTTTTTATTTTAAAGTCTATTTTGTCTGATATGAGAATTGCTACTCCAGCTTTCTTTTGATTTCCATTTGCATGGAATATCTTTTTCCATCCCCTCTCTTTCAGTCTGTATATGTCCCTAGGTCTGAAGTGGGTCTCTTGTAGACAGCATATATACGGGTCTTGTTTTTGTATCCATTCAGCCAATCTATGACCTTTGGTTGGAGCATTTAATCAATTTACATTTAAGGTAATTATCAATATGTATGTTCCTATTACCATTTTCTTAATTATTTTGGGTTTCTTATCGTAAGCCTTTTCCTTTTCTTGTGTTTCCTGCCTAGAGAAGTTGCTTTAGCGTTTGTTGTAAAGCTGGTTTGGTGGTGCTGAATTCTCTTAGCTTTTGCTTGTCTGTAAAGGTTTTAATTTCTCCGTCAAATCTGAATGAGATCCTTGCTGGGTAGAGTAATCTTGGTTGTAG
>NC_041224.1:182522962-182524110 GCF_002837175.3 Physeter macrocephalus | reverse complement strand
TTCTCCTTTTTCATTTCTAATTCTGTTGATTTGAGTCTTCTCCCTTTTATTCTTGATGAGTCTGGCTAATGGTTTATCAATTTTATTTATCTTCTCAAAGAACCAGCTTTTAGTTTTATTGATCTTTGCTATTGTTTCCTTCATTTCTTTTTCATTTTTTTCTGATCTGATCTTTATGATTTCTTTCCTTCTGCTAAACTTGGGGTGTTTTTATTCTACTTTCTCTAATTGCTTTAGATGCAAGGTTAGATTGTTTGTTCGAGATGTTTCCTGTTTCTTAAGGTAGGATTGTATTGCTATAAACTTCCCTCTTAGAACTGCTTTTGCTGCATCCCATAGGTTTTGGGTCGTCGTGTCTCCATTGTCATTTGTTTCTAGGTGTTTTTTGATTTCCTCTTTGATTTCTTCAGTGATCACTTCGGTATTAAGTAGTGTATTGTTTAGCCTCCATGTGTTTGTATTTTTTACAGGTCTTTTCCTGTAATTGATATCTAGTCTCATAGCGTTGTGGTCGGAAAAGATACATGAAATGATTTCAATTTTCTTAAATTTACCAAAGCTTGATTTGTGACCCAAGTTATGATCTATCCTGGACAATGTTCCATGAGCACTTGAGAAAAATGTGTATTCTGTGTTTTTGGATGGAATGTCCTACAAATATCAATTAAGTCCATCTTGTTTAATGTATCATTTAAAGCTTGTGTTTCCTTATTTATTTTCATTTTGGGTGGTCTGTCCGTTGGTGAAAGTGGGGTGTTAAAGTCCTCTACTATGATTGTCTTACTGTCGATTTCCCCTTTTATGGCTGTTAGTATTTGCCTTATGTATTGAGGTGCTCCTATGTGGGGTGCATAAATATTTACAATTGTTATATCTTCTTCATGGATCGATCCCTTGATCATTATGTAGTGTCCTTCTTTGTCTCTTGTAATAGTTTTTATTTTAAAGTCTATTTTGTCTGATATGAGAATTGCTACTCCAGCTTTCTTTTGATTTCCATTTGCATGGAATATCTTTTTCCATCCCCTCTCTTTCAGTCTGTATATGTCCCTAGGTCTGAAGTGGGTCTCTTGTAGACAGCATATATACGGGTCTTGTTTTTGTATCCATTCAGCCAATCTGTGTCTTTTGGTGGGAGCATTTAATCC
>NC_041224.1:182517637-182521857 GCF_002837175.3 Physeter macrocephalus | reverse complement strand
AATAAAAGGGAGAAAAAATAGAAAGAAAGGAAGGAAGGAAGAAAGAAAGAAAGAAAGAAAGAAAGAAAGAAAGAAAGAAAGAAAGAAAGAAAGAAAGAAAGAAGATAAAATAAAATAAAATTATTAAAATAAAAAATAATTATTAAGAAAAAAAATTTTTAAGTAAAAAAGAAAAAAAACGGACAGACAGAACCCTGGGACAAATGGTGAAAGCAAAGCTATACAAACAAAATCTTACACAGAAGCATACACATTCACACTCACAAAAAGACGAAAAGCGGAAAAAATAATATATCTTTCTCCCAAAGTCCACCTCCTCAATTTGGGATGATTCGTTGTCTATTCAGGTATTCCACAGATTCAGGGTACATCAAGATGATTGTGGAGATTTAATCCGCTGCTCCTGAGACTGCTGGGAGAGATTTCCCTTTCCCTTCTTTGTTCGCACAGCTCCCGGGGTTCAGCTTTGGATTTGGCCCCGTCTCTGCGTGTAGGTCACCTGAAGGCATCTGTTCTTCGCTCAGACAGGACGGGGTTAAAGGAGCGGCTGATTCGGGGGCTCTGGCTCACTCAGGCCAGGGGAGGAGGGATACAGATGCGGGGCGAGCCTGCAGCGGCAGAGGCCGGCATGACGTTGCACCAGCCTGAGGCTTGCCGTGAGTTCTCCCTGGGAAGTTGTCCCTGGATCCCGGGACCCTGGCGGTGGCGGGCTGCACAGGCTCCCGGGAGGGGAGGTTTGGAGAGTGACCTGCACTCGCACACAGGCTTCCTGGTGGCTGCAGCAGCGACCTTAGTGTCTCATGCCCGTCTCTGGGGTCCACGCTGATAGCCGTGCCTTGCGCCCGTCTCCGGAGCTCCTTTAAGCTGCGCACTTAATCCCCTCCTCTCGCACACCAGGAAACAAAGAGGGAAGAAAAAGTCTCTTGCCTTTTCAGCAGCTCCAGACTTTTCCCGGACTCCCAGCTAGCCGTGGCGCACTAGCCCCCCTCAGGCTGTGTTCACGCCGCCAACCCCAGTCCTCTCCCTGGGATCCGACCAAAGCCCGAGCCTCAGCTCCCATCCCCCACCCGCCCCAGCAGGTGAGCAGACAAACCTCTCCGGCTGGTGTGTGGTTCTCAGCACCGATCCTCTGTGCGGGAATCTCTCCGCTTTGCCCTCCACACCCCTGTTGCTGCGTTCTCCTCCGTGGCTCCCTACATTTAAGTCTTTAATCCATTTTGAGTTTATTTTTGTGTACAGTGTTAGGGGGTGTTCTAATTTCATTCTTTTACATGTAGCTGTCCAGATTTCCCAGCACCACTTATTGAAGAGGCTGTCTTTTCTCCATTGTATATTATTGCCTCCTTTATCAAAGAAAAGGTGACCATAGATGGCGTGGGTTTGTTTCTGGGCTTTCTATCCTGTACCATTGATCTAAATTTCTGTTTTTATGCCAGTTCCATACTGTCTTGATTATTGTAGCTTTGTAGTATAGTTTGAAGTTGGGGAGCCTGATTCCTCCAACAACCATAGGTGGATGGTTTTATCTCTGGGCTCCCTACCCTGTACCATTGATCTATATTTCCGTTTTTGTGACAGTAACATACTGTCTTGATTACTGTAGTAATTACTTTGTAGTATAGTCTGAAGTCAGGGAGTCTGATTCCTCCAGCTCCATTTTCCTTTCTCATGATTCCTTTGGCTATTCAGGGTCTTTTGTGTTTCCATACAAATTGTAAAATCTTTTGTTCTAATTCTGTAAAAAATGCCATTGCTAATTGGATAGGGATTGCATTGAATCTCTAGATTGCTTTGGGTAGTATAGTCATTTCCACAATGTTGATTCCTCCAATCCAAGAACGTGGTACATTTCTCCATCTGTTTGTGTCATCTCTGATTTCTTTCATCAGTGTTTTATAGTTTTCTGAGTACAGGCCTTTTGCCTCCTTAGGTAGGTTTATTCCTAGGTATGTTATTCTTTTTGTTTCAGTGGTATATGGAAGTGTTTCCTGAATTTCTCTTTCAGATTTTTCATCATTAGTGTATAGGAATGCAAGAGATTTCTTTGCATTAATTTTGTATCCTGTAACTTTACCAAATTCATTGTTTAGTTCTAGTAGTTTTCTGGTGGCATCTTTAGGATTTTCTCTGTATATTATCATGTCATCTACAAACCGTGATAGTTTTAATTCTTTTCCAATTTATATTCCTTTTATTTCTTTTTCTTCTCTGATTCGCATGGCTAAGACTTCCAAAACTATGTTGAATAAAAGTGAAGAGAGTGGACATCCTTGTCTTGTTCCTGATCTTAGAGGAAATGCTTTCAGTTTTTCACCATTGAAAATGTTTGCTGTGGGTGTGTCATATATGGCCTTTATTAGGTTGAGGTAGGTTCCCTCTATGCCCATTTTCTGGAGAGTTTTTATCATAAATGGGTGTTGAGTTTTCTCAAATGCTTTTTCTGCACCTTTGAGATGATCATATGGTTTTTATTCCTTAATTTGTTAATATGGTGTATCACATTGATTGATTTGCGTATACTGAAGAATCCTTGCATCCCCGGGATAAATCTCACTTGATCATGGTGTATGATTCTTTTGATGTGTTGTTGGATTCTGTTTGCTAGTATTTTGTTGAGAAGTTTTGCTTCTATGTTCACCAGTGATACTGGCCCGTAGTTTTCTTTTTTTGTGACATCTTTGTCTGGTTTTGGTATCAGGGTGATGGTGGCCTCGTAGAATGAGTTTGGGAGTGTTCCTCCCTCTGCTCTATTTTGGAAGAGTTTGAGAAGGATAGATGTCAGCTCTTCTCTAAATATTTGATAAAACTCACCTGGGAAGCCACTGCTGTGGCCTCTCCCGCTGCGGAGCACAGGCTCCGGACGCGCAGGCTCAGCGGCCATGGCTCACGGGCCCAGCCGCTCCGCTGCATGCGGGATCCTCCCGGACCGGGGCACGAGCCCGCGTCCCCCACATCGGCAGGCGGGCCCTCAACCACTGCGCCACCAGGGAAGCCCTGTTTGCTAGTATTTTATTGAGGATTTTTGTATCTATATTCATCAGTGATATTGGCCCGTAGTTTTCTTTCTTTGTGACATCTTTGTCTGGTTTTGGTATCAGGGTGATGGTGGCCTCATAGAGTGAGTTTGGGAGTGTTCCTCCCTCTGCAGTTTTTTGGAAGAGTTTGAGTAGGATAGGTATTAGCTTTTCTCTAAATGTTTGATAGAATTCACCTGTGAAGCCATCTGGTCCTGGACCTTTGTTTGTTGGAAGATTTTTCATTACAGTTTCAATTTCATTACTTGTGATAAGTCTGTTTATATTTTCTAATTCTTCCTGGTTCAG
Organism: Physeter macrocephalus; assembly: GCF_002837175.3. Lineage (NCBI taxonomy): Eukaryota > Metazoa > Chordata > Mammalia > Artiodactyla > Physeteridae > Physeter > Physeter macrocephalus. Next base: position 182,518,534 of record NC_041224.1, on the reverse strand, counting down.
TCTTGGAAAATTGTACCTTTCTGAGCATTCGTCCATTTCTTTGAGGTTATCCATTTTATTGGCGTATAGTTGCTTGTAGTAGTCTCTTATAGTCCTTTGTATTTCTGTGGTGTCAGTTGTAATTTCTCCTTTTTCATTTCTAATTTTATTGATCTGAATCCTCTCCCTCTTTTTCTTGATGCCTCTGGCTAATGGTTTATCAATTTTGTTTATCTTACTGCTATAAACGTCCCTCTTAGAACTGCTTTTGCTACATCCCATAGGTTTTGGGTCATCGAGTTTTCATTATCAGTTTTTTCTATGTATGTTTTTATTTCCCCTTTGATTTCTTCAGTGATCTCTTGGTTGTTTAGTAGCGCATTGTTTAGCCTTCATATACTTGTGTTTCTTACAGGTTTTTTTCCTGTAATTGATCTCTAATCTCATAGTGTTGTGGTCAGAAAAGATGCTTGATACGATTTCAATTTTCTTAAATTTTCTGAGGCTTGATTTGTGACCCAAGGTGTGATCTATCCTGGAGAATGTTCCGTGTGCCCTTGAGAAGAAAGTGTAATCTCCTGTTTTCAGATGGAATGTCCTACAAATATCAATTAAATCTATCTGGTCTGTTGTGTTATTTAAAGCTTGTGTTTCCTTATTTATTTTCAGTTTGGATGATCTGTCCATTGGTGTAAGTTGGGTGTTAAAGTCCTCCCACTATTATTGTGTTACTGTCAATTTCCCCTTTTATGATTGTTAGCATTTGCCTTATGTATTGAGGTGCTCCTATGTTGGGTGCATAAATATTCACAAGTGTTATATCTTCTTCTTGGATTGATGCATTGATTATTATGTAGTTTCCTTCCTTATCTATTGTAACAGTCTTTATTTTAAAGTCTATTTTATCTGATATCAGTA
>NC_041224.1:182503552-182517627 GCF_002837175.3 Physeter macrocephalus | reverse complement strand
ATAAATATCAATTAAATCTATCTGGTCTATTGTGTCATTTAAAGCTTGTGTTTCCTTATTTATTTTCAGTTTGGATGATCTGTCCATTGGTGTAAGTTGGGTGTTAAAGTCCTCCCACTATTATTGTGTTACTGTCAATTTCCCCTTTTATGATTGTTAGCATTTGCCTTATGTATTGAGGTGCTCCTATGTTGGGTGCATAAATATTCACAAGTGTTATATCTTCTTCTTGGATTGATGCATTGATTATTATGTAGTTTCCTTCCTTATCTATTGTAACAGTCTTTATTTTAAAGTCTATTTTATCTGATATGAGTATTACTACTCCAGCTTTCTTTTGATTTCCATTTACCTGGAATATCTTTTTCCATCCCCTCACTTTCAGTCTGTATGTGTCCCTAGGTCTGAAGTGGGTCTCTTGAGGACAGCATATATATGGATCATGTTTTTATATCCATTCAGCGAGCCTGTGGCTTTTGCTTGGGGCATTTAGTCCATTACATTTAAGGTAATTATCAATATGTATGTTCCTATTAGCATTTTCTTAATTATTTTAGGTTTTGTTTTTGTGGGTCTTTTTCTTCTCTTGTGTTTCCCGCCTAGAGAAGTTCCTTTAGCATTTGTTGCAAAGCTGGTTTGGTGGTGCTGAATTCTATTAGCTTTTGCTTGTCTGAAAAACTTTTGATTTCTCCACTGAATCTGAATGAGATTCTTGCTGGGTAGAGTAATCTTGGTTGTAGGTTTTTTTCTTTCATCACTTTAAACGTATCCTGCCACTCCCTTCCGGTCACTTTCAGTCTGTATGTGTCCCTAGGTCTGAAGTGGGTCTCTTGAGGACAGCATATATATGGATCATGTTTTTATATCCATTCAGCGAGCCTGTGGCTTTTGCTTGGGGCATTTAGTCCATTACATTTAAGGTAATTATCAATATGTATGTTCCTATTAGCATTTTCTTAATTATTTTAGGTTTTGTTTTTGTGGGTCTTTTTCTTCTCTTGTGTTTCCCGCCTAGAGAAGTTCCTTTAGCATTTGTTGCAAAGCTGGTTTGGTGGTGCTGAATTCTATTAGCTTTTGCTTGTCTGAAAAACTTTTGATTTCTCCACTGAATCTGAATGAGATTCTTGCTGGGTAGAGTAATCTTGGTTGTAGGTTTTTTTCTTTCATCACTTTAAACGTATCCTGCCACTCCCTTCCGGCTTGCAGAGTTTCTGCTGAAAAATCAGCTGATAACCTTATGGGGATTCCCTTGTATGTTATTTTTTGCTTTTCTCTTGATTCTTTTAATATTTTTTCCTTGAATTTAATTTTTGTTAGTTTGCGTAATATGTGTCTTGGTGTGTTTCTCCTAGGGTTTATCCTATGTGGGACTTCCGCTTCCTGGACTTGGGTGGCTATTTCCTTTCCCATGTTAGGGAAGTTGTTGACTATAGTCTCTTTGAATATTTTCTCAGACCCTTTCTTTTTTCCTTCTTCTTCTGGGACCCCTATAATTCAAATGTTGGTGCGTTTAGCATTGTCCCAGAGGTCTCTGAGATTGTCCTCAATTCTTTTCATTCTTTTTTCTTTATTCTGCTCCTCTGCAGTTACTTCCATCATTCTATCTTCCAGCTCACTTATCTGTTCTTCTGCCTCAGTTATTCTGCTGTTGTTTCCTTCTAGTGTATTCTTCATTTCCGTTATTGTGTTGTTAATCACTGTTTGTTTGTTCTTTAGTTCTTCTAGGTCCTTGTTAAACATTTTTGTATTTTCTCAATCTGTGCTTCTATTCTATTTCTGAGATTCTGGATCATCTTTACTATCATTACTCTGAATTCTTTTTCAGGTAGATTGCCTATTTCCTCTTCATTTATTTGGTCTTGTAGGTTTCTACCTCACTCCTTCATCTGTAACATATTTTTCTGTCATCTCTTTTTTTTCTTTTTTATGGGTGGGACCATGTTCCTGTTTTCCTAGTTGCTTGGCCTGAGGTTTCCAGCACTGGAGTTTGTAGGCTACTGGGTAGAGCTGGGTCTTGGTGCTGAGATGAGGACCTCTGTGAGACCTCACTCTGATGAATATTCCCTAGGGTCTGAGGTTCTCTGTTAGTCCAGTGCTTCGGACTCGGTGCACCAACCGTAGGAGCTCAGGCCCAACCCCCAGTCACTCAGGGGGTTCCTCCCGTCCCCTTGGGTGTCAAAGTCCCCACCAGTGTCTGGTAGGTGCCCTAGTTGTGAGGTGACACAAACTCCACGTCCTCCTACTCAGCCATCTTGACTCCACCCACTCCCGTATACTTTAAAAATCTCTAGGCTACTTATAACAGCTAATGCAATGTAACCACTACATAAATAGCTGCCAACATGCACAAAATTCAAATTTGCTGTATGGAACTTTCTGGGAATTTTTTTGCAAACTCAGTACATGTTTTTAATCCACAGTCGGTTGAATCCAAGGATGCAGAACCCATGGATCCAGAGGGATGACTCTACTTACTTTCAGTAAAGATAGCCTTGGGATAGGTTTCCATTCTTAATCAAAATCACCTCAACCCCTGCCACTTCCAATCAGGATCCAGCTCCTGTGCTGATGAGGACCCAAACCTGGCCAGGATTATTGCTGTGGTCTCAGATGCCTATGTTGCCTGGTGGTCACTTTAAATGTATGGACCCCTCTGCACAGACCAGGCCCTGCACATGCATACAGTGGCCTGTAGGATTAAAAAGGAGGGCTGCCAGGCTGCACTGGGGATCTGTGCTGGGCCGGGGAGGTGGGATGCACTGGGGATCTGTGGGGGAACAGGTGGGATGCCCCGGGGGTCTGTGCAGGGCAGGGGAGGGGGCATGCACTGGGCCACTGTGGGTGGTGGGGGGTGTGGGATGCACGGGATAAATCCCAAGGGGGCCTCGTGAGCATTCTCATTCACAAGACACTAGGCCAGGCCTGTGGTGGGATACTCAATTTATACCTGTACCTGGCCAACCATATATAAAGATGGAACTCTGACCCAAGAATGCAGCCAACAGCCCAGGACACCCAGCCACCATCACAGGATCCAGCCCAGGAAGCAGCCTGCTCTCTCCTTGCTAACCTAAACCTAACCCTCCGTGCTAGACCTGCAGGAAGTCAGACCTCTATCTCTAGTGACAGCCCAGGAAGCCCTACAACTGCCCTGTGGCCTCCTTCCCACGGGCGGGGCTTGATCAATAACCCACAGCTTCCACGGTCTTTGTCCTCGCTTCTGACTGAGGACCAATCAGAGAAAACCGGATGTGCCCCAGCCATCGCAGGGGTGTCTGCGTCTTGTCGGCCGTCCAGGTTCCCCAGCCCCACAGCCCCCATCAGGATGCTGGAGGCACTCTTTTTCTTATAAAGAAGCTTTCTATACACAGAAAATATTTGAACATGCTAACACACACATGATATAATAAGTGTGTTATAGGCCCTTACATGGGCATAGTGTTATATGTATATAGTAACAATTAAGCCACATATGCATAATAAAGCCTCAAAGCCACCCACTCTCCTGCTGCCCGAGTCGCTGCCCAGCCAGCTGGACACGGCTCCCTGGCTGCAGCAGCTCGGAATAAACAGCCTCTGCTTTTCCCGTTAAAACATTTCCAGTGTTTTAGGAGACACAAGTTCTCGTGACAATAGCTCAGGGTCACAGTGACAAACAGACCCAAATGCATCCCGAGACCTGGACACAACAGGGACAAAGGTGAAGCTGGCGCTCGGGCCTGGGCAGGGAGGTGATCGCCCATGGAAATGAGCAGAGAAGGGGTTGGCAGGACGGCCACGAGGCCAGAGCAGCACCATGGCAGGGAGCGCCGTGCTTGACCATAGTGCTCTACCGCGCAGAGACAGATGCTGACAGAGGACCCCGCCCTCCTCTTCCTCACAGGACTGGTCACACAGCCGGGCCTGCAGGCCCTGAAGGGCACCCACACCCCACCACGAGGACTGGCGGGGCATTTCTTTTTTTTTTTTCAAATATAGTTGATTTACAATGCTGTGTTAGTTTCAGTTGTACAGCAAAGTGATTCAGTTATACATATACATGTATCTATTCCAGATTCTTTTCCCTTATAGGTTATTATCTATTCTATATAGAGTAGTGTGTATATGTTAACCCCAAACTCCTAATTTATCGCTCCCCTCCCCCCTCCCCTTTGGTATCCATAAGTTTGCTGTCTATGTCTGTGAGTCTATTACTGTTTTTGTATGTAAGTTCATTTGTATCATTTTTTTAGATTCCGCATATGAGTGATATCATATGATATTTGTCTTTCTCTGTCTGACTAACTTCACTTAGTATGGTAATCTGTAGGTCCATCCATGCTGCTGCAAATGGCATTATTTCATTCTTTATTATGGCTGAGTAATATTCCATTGTATATATGTACCACATCTTCTTTATCCATTCATCTGTCGATGGGCATTTAGGTTGCTTCCATGTCCTGGCTATTGTAAACAGTGTTGCAGTGAACACTGGGGTGCATGTATCGTTTTGAATTATGGTTTTCCTGGATATATCCCCAGGAGTGGGATTGCTGGATCATATGGTAGCTCTACTTTTAGGTTTTTGAGGAACCTCCATACTGTTTTCCATAGTGGCGGCACCAATTTTCATTGCCACCAACAGTGTAGGAGGGTTCCCTTTTCTCCACATCCTCTCCAGCATTATTGTCGTATATTTTTTGATGATGACCATTCTGACCAGTGAGAGGTGGTACCACATTGTACTTTGATTTGCATTTCTCTAATAATTAGCAATGCTGAGCATCTCTTCATGTGCCTTTTGGCCATCTGTATGTCTTCTCTGGAGAAATGTCTATTTAGATACTCTGCCCATTTTTCTATTAGGTTGTTCCTTTGATTTTTATATTGAGCCATATGAGTTGTATATACATTTTGCAGATTAATCTCTTATTGCTTGCATGGTTTGCAAATATTTGCTCCCAATCTTATCTTTTTGTTTTGTTTATGGTTTTCCATTGCTGTGCAAAAGCTTTTCAGTTTAATTAGGTCCCATTTGTTTATTTTTGTCTTTATTTACATTACTCTAGGAGGTGGGTCAAAAAAATCTTGCTGTGATTTATGTCAGAGTGTTCTGCCTATGTTTTCCCCTAGGAGTTTTCTAGTATCCAGTTTCATATTTAGGTCTTTAATCCATTTTGAGTTTATTTTTCTCCATGGTGTTAGAGAATTTTCTAATTTCATTTTTTTACATGTAGCTGTCCAGTTTTCCCAGCACCACTTATTGAAGAGACTGTCTTTTCTCCATTGTGTATTCTTGCCCCTTTGTCATAGATTAATTGACCATAGGTGTGTGGGTTTATTTCTGAGCTGTCTGTCCTGTTCCATTGATCTATATTTCTGGTTTTGTGCCACTACCATACTGTTCTGATGACTGTAGCTTTGTAGTATTGTCTGAAGTCATGGAGCATGATTGCTCCAGCTCCATTTTTCTTTCTTAAGATTGCTTTGACTATTCAGGGTCTTTTCTGTCTCCTTACAAATTTTAAAATTTTTTGTTCTAGTTCTGTGAAAGATGCCATTGGTAATTTGATAGGGATTGCATTGAATCTGTAGATTATCTTGGGTAGAACAGGCATTTTCACAATGTTGATTCTTCCAATCCAAGAACATGGTATATCTCTCCATCTGTTTGTGTCATCTTTGATTTCTTTCATCAGTGTCTTATAGTTTTCTGAGTACAGTTCTTTTGCCTCATTAGGTAGGTTTATTCCTAGGTATTTTATTCTTTTTGATGTGATGGTGTATGGGAGTGTTTCCTTAATTTCTCTGTCTGATTTTTCATTGTTAGTGTATAGAAATGCAACGGATTTTGTGTATTAATTTTGTATCCAGCAACATTGCCAAATTCATTGATGAGCTCTAGTAGCTTTCTGGTACCGTCTTGGGATTTTCTATGCATAGTATCATGTCATCTGCAAATAGTAACAGTTTTACTTCTTCTTTTCCAATTTAGATTCCTTTTATTTCTTTTTCTTCTCTGATTGCTCTCTCTATGACTTCTAAAACTATGTTGAATAAAAGTGGTGAGAGTGGACATCCATGTCTTGTTCCTGATCTTAGAGGAAATGCTTTCAGCTTTTCACCATTCAGAATGATGTTAGCTGTGGGTTTGTCATATGTGGCCTTTATCATGTTGAGGGATATTTCTTTGAAACTCTGAGTGAGCGTTCCCATCCAAGGTCTGAGCAACCTCTTGGGGCAGAAGATCATGAGCTTCCCTGGGCCCCCTGAGCCTCAGTGACCATCTCACCTGATAGCACTTCGCCTGCTCTTGTTACAATTTTATACACGTTTGGTTCCCTGGGTGGCATCAATTCCCACCTGAAAGGCCTCCAGGGGCTTATGTTTTCTGGATTCAACCTGGACTTAAACAGCAATAAGTAAAAAGTCCTTCCAAAAGCAGAACTTCAAAGGTGGAACGGGCACCGTGTCTCTGCCCTGCAAGCAACAACCATCACGATCCCAGGACAATGGGCATGAGACCTGGGCACGCGGCGGCCAAACCAGCACCCAGGTGGCCCTCCGCAAGGACAGAAGGAGGTGCCGAATACAGGGATGAGCTGGGGCGGACCCAGGAGATGCGGTTGCAACAGGTCGGGTCAAGTCAGGAATGAGCCAGGTTTGGGGCAGTGTGGGGTCTTACCACTGGGCTGGAGGACCCACAGCACAGGGCGACACCTCTGCTTCAACTTCTCGTTCGTGTTCACAGATGCAGGAAGGGTCTGCTAGGAACCCTTCAATGCCTCTCTCTGCTCTCAGAACTACATGGCGACTGTTTCTGAAGCCAGACCCAGACTTCAACATGACGTTTCACAAAGTTTCAAGACCAGGTAAATTCACAGCCTCACTAACTTTCTCATGTGAAAAGATTTGCCTGGAAAAAATGGGACCTTGAGAACTGGGATGTGAACACGTGTGTGGATTTGATAAAGCCCAGAGCCTTGAGAGGCAAATCACATTGTCACGCCCTCCCCAGCCAAAGCAGGCTGCCCGCAAGTTGCTCCAAGGACAGCAGCGGTGCTCTAATGATCCCAAGAGTGACTGATCCTCCTCAGTACAAATGCTACCACCACAACCAGGGGGCAGACAGCGCTCACAGGACCAGGAGGAGGTAACCAGCGCCCTCAGTGACGTGCACCTTTGGCTGCCTTGTCTTGTCAGAAACCTGGGCAGCAGGTGGGGTGGCTCCTCGGGCCCGATGCCCACAGGCCCAGACTTTCTCAGGGATTGATCCAGACCTGTCAGTACGGCTGAGCTGAGCACAGATGACACAGATCCATGTGCTTCGTGAGCTACGCAAATGAGTGGTAAGTGCAGCTTGCAGAACCAGGGACCAACCGGCCGGGCGGTCACACCGATCCTGTCCCACATCTGATGGCACCTCCACACCGTCCACTCCCTACGGAGCTGGACTTGGATTGGGGCAGGTCTGAAGCAGCAAAGCACACACGCCGTTCAACCACAGCTTGGAGTAGTTGCACCCTGCACCCCGGCCCGTGGCACTTCTGGGGTGGTGCGACACTGTCTCCTGGGACCCCGATCCAGGACTAACGCTAAAGCTATGGGATGGCCCAAGGGGTGCACACAGGGTGTAGGGTCCACTGCAGCGCGCAAACGAGAAACTGAGGGTCAGTGTGCCCCAAAGCTGGGACGACCAGTCTCGGCCCACACACAGCACTGGACAGGCTGCAGGCTCCCTCGTGCCTAGAGGGCCATTTCCGGGCCCCAGTGACCATCGTGAGCTCTGTCCCCCGGGAGACAGCGGAGGCCAGGATAAGAGCTGCTCTGTCAGATGTCGGGGCCACGGAAGGAGCCAGGGAGAGGAGGAGGAGGGGAGAGGCGGAAGACGGAGGCCACCCCGGCAGGTAGGCTGCAGGCTGCGCCCACCCACACACTCCCCAGGGTCAGGAGAGGTGCCCGCCGGGGTGGGACACCCAGAGGGCTCAGGCGAGGGGCCGGGACCCGGGCTGCGGTGGGCAAACCAGGCGTCATCCCTGCACAAGGTGGAAAGCCGGGACAGCTGGGGTTCCCCCTCTGTCCCCTGGGTCCAAGGGCACCGCTCACCACGCCCCACACACCCACAAGAGACACCCCGGCTGCATCTGGACTCCCCAGGCCCTCTGAGACAGAAACCACCCAGAAGAAAAGGGAACTTCAGGAAGCAAGTCGTGCCACCCGGTTTCAATCCACTTCTGAGTATTTGCAGGGTTGTGGGCAAGGAGTTCACACTTCCAGGAACGGGGTGAGGCCCTGGCAGTCACACGGCTTCCTCTCTCACAGCCTCCTCCACGGCCCCGAAAGTCTACCCTCTGCCCCCCAGCTGCGGGGACACACCTAGTTCCACAGTGGTCGTGGGCTGCCTGGTCTCGAGCTACTTCCCTGAGCCAGTGACCGTGACCTGGAACTCGGGCGCCCCTTCCAGCGGCGTGCACACCTTCCCATCCGTCCGAGGGTCCTCGGGGCTGTACTCTCTCAGCAGCACTGTGACCGTGCCTGCCAGCACCTCATCCGGCAAGAGCTTCACCTGCAGCATAGACCACCGGGCCAGCAGCACCAAGGTGGACAAGCGCATCGGTGAGAGGGCGGGCCGCAGGGAGGGTGTCCACTACGAGACAGGCCCGGGGTCAGCCCTCCCACCTGAACGGACCGCACACCAGGGATGGTGACTCCTGCCCAGGGTGTCACGGGAGGCCTGTCTCTCTCCCTCACCTGAAGGCCTCCCAGGCTCAGGGAGGGGGTCCTCTGGGCATTTCCACCAGGTCCAGTGTGGGCACAGGCTGAATGCCACCCCGAGCCCCTGGGCCCACAGAGGCGGGCACAGGTCTCACCTGGCAAAACCTGGCCCTGCCCTAAGCCCAGACCCAGGCCATCTCCAACCCTGGTAACCTCCAATCTGTTCTCTGCAGAAATCAACGGCCCAAACCCCTGTACCAGGTGTCCCATATGCCCAGGTAAGTCAGCCGGCCTCACCCTCCGCCCCTCGGAGGTGGACCTTGCCCAGGCGTGGCACTGGGGTGGGGGGATGGATGGGTGCCTGAGAGGAGGTCCACCCAGGGGCTGACCCCCCACCGTGTCTCCCCAACCAACCCCTGAGCTCCCAGGAGGACCGCCCGTCTTCATCTTCCCCCCGAAACCCAGGGACACCCTCACAATGTCCCGAACACCGGAAGTCTCCTGCATGGTGGTGGACGTGAGCAAGGAGGACCCCAATGTCCAGTTCTCCTGGTACGTGGACGGTGTAGAGATGCACACGGCCAAGACGAAGCCAATGGAGGAGCAGTTCAACAGCACCTACCGTGTGGTCAGCGCCCTGCCCATCCAGCACCAGGACTGGCTGAAGGGAAAGGAGTTCAAGTGCAAGGTCAACAACAAAGGCCTCCCAGACCCCATTGTGAGAACCATCTCCAAGGACATAGGCGGGTCAGGTGGACGGTGGCAGGAGGGTCCCTGAGGGCCCGTAGCAGTGACCACCGTGCTAACAGCCACACCTCTCCCCACAGGGCAGACCCACGAGCCGCAGGTGTACGTACTGGCCCCACCGCGGGAAGAGCTGGCCAAGAGCTCGGTCAGCTTAACCTGCATGGTCACCAGCTTCTTCTACCCAGGCAACATCGACGTGGAGTGGCAGAGAAACGGGCAGCCAGAGTCAGTGGGCAAATACAATACGACGCCACCCCAGCTGGAGGACGAAGACTCCTTCTTCCTATACAGCAAGCTCAGGGTGGACAAGACGAACTGGCAGCAGGGAGACACCTACACGTGTGTAGTTTTGCACGAGGCTCTACACAATCACAACACGCAGAAGTCCATCTCCCAGCCTTCGGGTAATTGAGCCACTCGGCATTGTGGCTGGCTCATCCTGGGAACGCGGCCTCGGGCTGCTGGAAGCCACGCTTGTGTCTGTTGCAGCCTTTCTGGGCGAGCGGAGGAGGCCGCCACTTGACAGCCCCAGGCCGAGGCCCTGCAGGACAGCCCCCCAGACCGGGAGCCGGAGTCTGGTCAGCATGGACGCTGCGCCCCAAGGCCGTCCGACGTGCCGGTCCAGCTTCCTGTGGGGGAGAGAGAGACAGCCAGAGGCAGAGACAGAGAGAATGGTATGCAGGGAAGGGACTGCATCGCTCAGGGGGCCTGCACCCAACGGGGAGGCCGGGAGGGGCGGCAAACAGGACGGCCGAGGGGTGGACAGCAGTGTCCAGGAGAACACCTGGCCCTCGCGGACCCTGCCAGTCACGCTGGGCACGCTGGCCCAGGGCCCCTCTGCCTGCTGGGCGCCATGGGGGCTCCAGGTGACGGACCTGGGCGTCACCCCACAGCCTGCGTTTCCCTCCCCCTAAACATGTAACCCAGAAGCTGAACTTGCCTGAGGGCAGCACGGCCTGCCCGCCCTGGGCCCTGCCCCTCACTTCCATCCCCCAGACCAACGGTCAGCCGCTAGCCGGCCCGCCCCGCAGGAACGCCAGGGTGATCACACGGGGGCCGGCCCCATGGCCTCCTAGCTGAACACCGTCCCTGGCGCGGCTGCCTCTGGGCCCCTCGAGGACTGCCCCACACTGGGCCCCAGGGCTCCCACCCTCACCCCCCAGCAGTGCCACACCACACGGCATCCCTCCCCTGTCCATGCGCCCCGAGCACCCCGAAGCCCAGTGGCCGCGCCTGCCCTTGAGCCCCTCGGGCTGCTCCTGTGTGAGCCTGAGGTCAGCCTCCTGCTGCCTCCCGACCCCTAGAGCCCCCCCAGACCCTGAGCTCCACACACACCTGTCAGCGCCTCACCTCGCCACCACACACCTCCATCTGTCTTACACACGCACACGGGCCCAGAGGTTCCAGCTCAGCCCCAGGGTCGAAGGCAACGGGGGGCCCACCTTTCACAGCCCCACACCGCCCCACTTTGGGGCAAGTCCCAGAAGAGCATCTGCTGCCTCCACAGAGAGACCTGGGCTGGCCGTGGGTGCCGGCCGCCCCGGGCTTCTCCCAGGCCCCTGGGCTTGGGCCCACACCGGTGCTGACTGCACTGCCCCTGAAACACAGTGGCGGCCCGCAGCCCGTGGCCCAGCCCACGCTGCAGCCCAGAGCCGCGTCTAGGACTCCGAGTCGCAGCCAGCCCGATCCAGCGTCTGCGTCCAGCCCAACCAAGCCAAGGGCTCGCTCCCCAGGCTCCGCCCCGCCCTCCGCGCCCCCAGGCCCAAGTGCGCTGCCCCCCACGCCCTGCTCCTGTCCCGGGCCCGCCCTCCCTGCTGTCCACCCCCAGGCCCCGTTCGTGCCGAATGAGGTTGCAGAGCAGCCCTTCTGGGGAGAGGCCAGGGCAGTTTCCAGGGCTGCAGGCAGGGCCCTCGGCTGTGAGGCAGGGTCCCACAGCAGAAGGCGCTTGCCCAGGGGTCCGCGGTGTGGCCAAGTCAGCCCTGCAGCACCCAGCCCCATCCCCCGTGCCCGCGTCCTGACGTAGGAGGCAGATGGGCTCCAGGCTGAGCAGCTGCAACCACTCTCCTGCTGACACTTCGAGATGGTTGGCCAGGGACCCCCTGGGAAGCCGTCCCCATGTAAGCGACCTAGGCCACCCCTGCGACACCTGACGCAACCCAAGTTCCCCGTGTGCTCTTCCACTCTTTCCTTCCTTCCAGTAAACACTGTCTCTATTTCACAGTGTTGGTCTCTTTCCTCAGAGAAGACAAGGACCAGGTCCGTCTTCCAGCTGATCCACCGCCAGAATCATTTGGGTGCCGTGTTTCGGATCCCCAGGTTCCAGGCAGATCGCGGGCCTCGTGCAGCTGCGGTTAGAGACCCCTGATTCCTCTCTGCGCCTTCCACACTCTGCCTTTTCTAAGACTCTCAGGCCCTAACCTCACTCCATCCATCGCGTTATGCCTCCCCTTTTCAGAGGATGGCTTGGGTTTCCCCGAGCCACGTAGCTTCAAGTCACACCCTGAGTGACAGTGGACACCATCCTCCAGGGTCTGATAGAAACATGTTCTCCAGCCACGAAGGAGCCTCATGAGCCTTTCTCCTAATTCCGCTTGGGACCCTCTTCTGGGGCTTTCTTTCCTACCTTACTTGCACAGGGAGGTCTCTTCTTCACTTCCCCCGTCCTTGCCAAGCGTTGTGCTATGTCGGTAGAATTCACGGGTCCGCGTAGGACTCGTTCTAGCTGCTAGGAAAACGGGGCGAGTGATCTTGGACTCTTGTGTTCCTAGTCATCCATCTCGACCTCTGTCCACTGACCCCTCACAGGAATGCTGGCCCCTCCGACCCTCAGGCCCTGACCTCCATGCCACCTTACGTTGCACCCGACTCCACCTCCTCCAAGAGTTCTTTCCTTCATCTCTTGGAGCCCCTTCTCTTCAGGCCTTGGCAACTTAGTCCCTCCCAGTAACAGACTTTTGGGTTGGGCGATTCCACACAGCCCACGTCCTGAATCTTTCAGATGCCCGGTCCCGGGGGACACACCCCAGCAAAGGCTCTAGTCAAAATATCGTCCCTAAGGAGAGTCCTGGCAAGCACTCTTGCCAGGACTAATCAAAAGGTCCTCCCCAGGCAACATGGGAGGACTGCCTGTGCAGGGAGCTACGTTCAACCAGAGATGTCTGGTTCAGGATTGAGGGGGATCTAGGGGACGCCCTGGACCCCTTCCAGATTAAAGCCTCCTGGTAAATGTTTCTGGCACGCCGGATTTAATTCCTAGGAGAGCCTCTTTGTTCTTGGCTGCACGTTGCTCAGCATGGGAGGACCCCTTCTAAACCATCTGGGAGGTATCCTTAAGAACTGGAAGCTTTTTAATTGAGTGGGGCTAAGAAAAGAAAACCTTAAGTTTTATTGTGACACCACCTGGCGTTTATATGAGTTGGGGGGATGGAGAGAAATGGCCCAGAATTATAATACTATCTTGCAATTGGATCTTTATTGGCACAGGTTTGAAAATGGACTGAGGTTCCCTATGTCCAGGTCTTCATGGCCCTTTCCCCGAATCCCGCTGTGTGCGGCTCCTAAAATCAGAGGCCTGGGGAGTCCGAGAGCTCTCCCGACATCCTAGACGATCCTCCTTTAACCCTGCACGACTCTTGGGGGAAGACCAAACCTCTCCTACTCCGAGCGCCCTACTTCTCCATATGTCCCTGACCAAAAAACCCAAACCCGGCCTCCCTGTGTGCCCCTCCATGCCCACTGGTACCCCAGGAGGGAAAAGCTAGTCCCACTGGGTAACCTGTAGTGGAACTTCCCACCATCTAGGATCGGGGAGATTATGCCCTCTGGGCAGGGGGCAAATGGCAAAGGCACAATCAGAGCCCACGCGCCCTTCTCTCTCACCGGTTTAGCCCAATGCAACCAAGACTGGGCCGGTTTTCTAAAGACCCTAGTAGGTTTACTGAAGGATTTCAAGCACTAACTCCGGCCTCTGATTTAACTTGGAAGGACGTCCAAATGGGATTGTCTACATACTGTACCCACGAGGAGAAGCAAAGGGTTTGGACAGCAGACCAGGGGCATATGCTGACCAGCTCGCCGGGCACCAGCTCCACATTTATGATGGGGGTGGGAACACAGCCCCCAGTCAGGAGCCCCTTTGGGATTATAGTTCCCAGGGGCGCTGGGCAGTGTGGGAACGCAGGCCAGGAGCCACGTGGTCCCGTGCCTATGAGAAGGAGCGAGAAAGTACTTTAGGAAGCCAGTCAGCCGTGAAGAGGTCAAGGAAGTGACCCAAGAGAGAGAAGAAAACGCAGCTCTTCTTCATGATGGCTTGTGGGGGCTTTTAGAAAGTGTCAGCATAGGCCCCTTCCCTCCTGAGGGTCAGTCCCTGCTGGGACAACATTTCATCAGCCAGTCTGCCTCTGATATTAGGCAAAAACCCCCAAAGTCACAATTAGGCCCACAAACCCCTATGCACCAACTCGTAGAGGTGGTCTTTGGGGTATTTCATCATCCAGATCAACCGGAGGGGGAAGAAAGAACGCAGCATGAGTAAAGGCAGGTCCAAGCTCAAGCTAAACTGATAGCTCGGGCTTCCCTGGTGGCGCGGTGGTTGAGAGTCCGCCTGCCGATGCAGGGGACGCGGGTTCGCGCCC
>NC_041224.1:182501854-182503509 GCF_002837175.3 Physeter macrocephalus | reverse complement strand
TGCCGCGGAGCGGCTGGGCCCGTGAGCCGTGGCCGCTGAGCCTGCGCGTCCGGAGCCTGTGCTGCGCAACGGGAGAGGCCACAACAGTGAGAGGCCCGCGTACAGCCAAAAGAAAAAAAAAAAAAAAAAAAGAAAAAAAATTTAAACTGATGGCTCTTGCTGTCAGCCACGTTTTGCAACCTCGCGAGAACCCAAAGGAGACAAGGAGGTTCAACCATCAGTCCAGAAGTAAGGCCAGCAAAGGGGAACGCTTCAAACGCAAGTCGACTGGCCACTGGGCCCAGAAGGGACCCCCCAGGCCATGCCCAGTCTGCAAGCAGACGGGTCACGAGTGGGACTGCCCTCGGTCCCGAAGGGGAGGGGGCTCCTGCTCCTGAGGTGGCCGTGCCGGACGACTGAGTCAGCCCGGGGACTCTGGCAGCTCCCCACAACGAGATGTCCGTCTCCATCAAGGGGCCCCGGGCGTCCTTGACGTGGCAGGTAGGAAGAGCCACTTCTTAGTCCACACGGGAGCCTCTTACTCTGTCCTGATTTCTCACGCTGGGCCTCTTTCCTCTGAAAGCTGCACTGTAACTGGTGTCGACGGAAAGCCTCTCACCCGTTACTTCACTGGGCCTCTCGCTTGCCGGCTTCAACAGCGTTTGAGCTCGCATGGCTTTCTGGCTGTCCCCGAAAGCCCCACCCCACTGCTGGGGAGAGATCTTCTGGGCTTCCTTGGGGCCATATTATGATTAGGAGACCCTGAGCAACCTCTTATTTTGACCCTAACTGAGGCGAATGGAAAGAGGGACCTAGATCCTATCCCTGGCCATATCTCTGCAGATAAAGTGGCCCCTGAGAAGGCCATCAGAGTGCTAGCCGCTGCCCAAGGGGGAATCTGCGCCACGTTAAAGGAACAACACTGGTTTGGGGTAAACCAAACAGGTCAAGTCCAAAAAGATACGCAGGGCTTCTTATCGGAGGCCTCTCAACTCAGGGAGCAGGCGACCCGGGGTGGCTCTCACCTGGCCCTTGTTCTCTCAGCTCCTTCCACTCACAGGACCCTGAATCTCTATCTTTTCCTCTTCTCCTCTTTGGCCCACGTCTGTTCATCCTCTTAGAAAGATTTGTCTCCTCTAGATTATGGCAATTCCACGTCAGGATGGTGGTAACGCAGGGATTCCAGCTGCTCCCTAAAACAGATCCTGCCAGGCTGGCAGCACAGCTCACCCTGCGGCCCCTAAACAAGGCACGGAGAGAGTTCCGTGGCCCCGCTTCGGTGGGGTCCGGGAGCCCAATACCAGCCTGAAGAAGCTACAGAAGAGGGACCATCGCCCTACATCCTGGCAATAAAGACTTCTCGGGGTCCACGTATCTCAGGGGCGATTTCAGGTAGGAGATAGATGGGCCCAGCACAGGCATCATTTCAACCTCTGTCTCCTAACTTTTCCTAGTAAAGTTCATTAAAGAATGCCATGCCACCTGAGCACACCTTGGGGGAGGTGCGTGTGGTACCTTGGGAGCAGGAGGTGCCCCCCCGCAAGGACGTGGACAAGGGGCCGGAGGGAAGGGGGCAGAGGGCCGCTCTGGGCCCCGAGGACCCAAGTGTCCAGCCAGGCTCCAGCCCAGACTCACCGCCCCTCCCCGCACAAAGGTAAAAGCAACAGTCCCACTCC
>NC_041224.1:182500714-182501354 GCF_002837175.3 Physeter macrocephalus | reverse complement strand
CTCACTGTCACCTCACTGTCCCTCACTGTCTCCTCACTGTCCCTCACTGACCCTCACTGTCTCCTCACTGTCCCTCACAGTCTCCTCACTGTCTCCTCACTGTCCCTCACTGTCTCCTCACTGACTCCTCACTGTCTCCTCACTGTCCCTCACTGTCCCTCACCTTCCCTGTCTCCTCACTGTCACTCACTCTCCCTCACGGTCCCTCACTGTCGCTCACTGCCTCCTCACAGTCCCTCACTGTCCCTCACTGTCACTCACTGTCTCCTCACTGTCCATCACTGTCCCTCACTGTCCCTCACTGTCACCTCACTGTCCCTCACGGTCCCTCACTGTCCCTCACTGCCTCCTCACAGTCCCTCACAGTCCCTCACTGTCTCCTCACTGTCTCCTCACTTCTCCCCACTGACTCCTCACTGTCGCCTCACTGTCCCTCACTGTCCCTCACCTTCCCTGTCTCCTCACTGTCACTCACTCTCCCTCACGGTCCCTCACTGTCGCTCACTGCCTCCTCACAGTCCCTCACTGTCCCTCACTGTCACTCACTGTCTCCTCACTGTCCATCACTGTCCCTCACTGTCCCTCACTGTCACCTCACTGTCCCTCACGGTCCCTCACTGTCCCTCACTGTCCCTCACTG
>NC_041224.1:182487481-182499522 GCF_002837175.3 Physeter macrocephalus | reverse complement strand
GGCCGGCATCCCGGGCTTCTACACAGGGCCCGCCCCCTGCATCTTCTCCCGGCCGGGCTCCAGACGCAGGGTCCCCGGGAGGAGGGCCTGTGTCAGATGCTGGAGGGGAACCGCCCCCCTCAGCGCCTGCCTCTCCCAGAAGGAGAACTTCTGCAGGTGCCATAACAGTCCCTCAGGTCACCTCCACCCAGGACACTGCTCAGAACAGGGCCTGGGCCTGAGGCCGCTGCAGGAGCCCCAGCGCGGGAGACGGTGAGGTCCAGCCAGACCGGCCTCCCGGACAGGACACTGTTGACCTGGTGTCCTGCGGGCTGAGCTGGAGGACCTACAGAGGAGAGGGCAGAAGGCGTGGCCAGCCCATCCTGCAGCCAAAGGCCTGAGTCACGAACACCAGGAGCTCCGCCTGCGCCGGGGTGGGGGTGAGAGGCGCGACCCGCGTAGGGCCAGCCTCCGACCCCGGGCCCCCGCCTCAGGGCCCGGTACCAACTCTCCCGTCTCTGCGGAAATGCGCAGTCAGCATCCCCACGTGGAGGAGCTGCTCCCCGGACTGGAAAGAAGGTCCACATCCTCGCAGCTTGGGAGGCTTTTCTCTCTTTTAAATGTTGGAGCCCATTGATGCTCTTTGCTGTCTCTTCATCTTTTTAATGACAATAAAGCGTTCTTTACAATCGCCTAGCTCGCTGAGAAGTCTCCCTAGGTTAACACGCCTCCCACCCTCGTGAAATCCACAGCCGGTCTCCCCCACGCCACCACCCAAGCCTGGGGTTCCCGCCTGGCCTGTGGGCGCAGGGGCGAGCCAGGGGCCTGGGGGAGCCACAGGGAAGTCGCACGTGTTGGGTGTGTCCCCACAGGAGGCTGTAACAGACACCACAGGGGGCCTTTGACAACAGACATCACTGCCTGACACCCTGGAGGCTGGAATCCCAGATCCGGGAGGTGCAGGGCTGGCTTCTCCTGAGGCCCGTCTCCGTGCCATGCAGACGCCGTCTTCTCCCGTGTCCTCACGTGGTGGTCCCTCTGTGTGTGTCTCCGTCCTAATGTCCTCCTCTTTTAAGGACGCCAGTCAGACTGGATTAGGGCCCACCCTAGAGGCCCCAGTTTACATCATCACCTCTTTACAGACCCCATCTCCAAATACAGTTACATTCTCAGGTCCTGGGGTCCGGGCTTCAAAACCGGAATTTGGGGCACACGATTCAGCCCAGAACAGCCCAGCTGGGTGCGAGAAAGGAGGACCAGGAGGCAACGCCAGGAAGCCAGGCCAGGAGGGGCAGCGGCGGGGAGGGGCTGTAAAGCGGAGCAGAGCCAGACCTGGCTCACCGCTCAGGACAGACTGGGCAGTGAGAAGGACCGCAGGAGGCGAGGGGGTCCGGGTGGCACTGAACGCAGCTGGCTGCACAGAGGTGAAGCAGGAGTGGGGCTCCAGGGGCTCCGGTGAGGGACCAGGAAGGGTGGCCGTGCAGATGCGATGAGGCCGCGGTGTCCGCCGGCCGGCAAGGATGCAGGGATGGGTCAGGACTCCGCCCTCACAGAGACCAGGGACCGAGGCCCCATCCCTCCTGGTGATTCCACCTCAGAGGAGACACAACCCTCCCCAGAGGGCAGAGTCAGGATCTACAGCTGTCGGCCCTTCTCAGTAAAAGCTCCACGAAAGGGGGCCGGGGCCTGGGTCGGGGGCTGGCCGTGCTGGGCTCCCTCAGGCCGGCGTTTCAGGGGGTATGGCTCATCCCGGGGACGCGGCCTCGGGCTGCTGGAAGCCACGCTTGTGTCTGTTGCAGCCTTTCTGGGCGAGCGGAGGAGGCCGCCACTCGACAGCCCCAGGCCGAGGCCCCGCAGGACAGCCCCCCAGACCGGGAGCCGGAGTCTGGTCAGCATGGACGCTGCGCCCCAAGGCCGTCCGACGTGCCGGTCCAGCTTCCTGTGGGGGAGAGAGAGACAGCCAGAGGCAGAGACAGAGAGAATGGTATGCAGGGAAGGGACTGCATCGCTCAGGGGGCCTGCACCCAACGGGGAGGCCGGGAGGGGCGGCAAACAGGACGGCCGAGGGGTGGACAGCAGTGTCCAGGAGAACACCTGGCCCTCGCGGACCCTGCCAGTCACGCTGGGCACGCTGGCCCAGGGCCCCTCTGCCTGCTGGGCGCCATGGGGGCTCCAGGTGACGGACCTGGGCGTCACCCCACAGCCTGCGTTTCCCTCCCCCTAAACATGTAACCCAGAAGCTGAACTTGCCTGAGGGCAGCACGGCCTGCCCGCCCTGGGCCCTGCCCCTCACTTCCATCCCCCAGACCAACGGTCAGCCGCTAGCCGGCCCGCCCCGCAGGAACGCCAGGGTGATCACACGGGGGCCGGCCCCATGGCCTCCTAGCTGAACACCGTCCCTGGCGCGGCTGCCTCTGGGCCCCTCGAGGACTGCCCCACACTGGGCCCCAGGGCTCCCACCCTCACCCCCCAGCAGTGCCACACCACACGGCATCCCTCCCCTGTCCATGCGCCCCGAGCACCCCGAAGCCCAGTGGCCGCGCCTGCCCTTGAGCCCCTCGGGCTGCTCCTGTGTGAGCCTGAGGTCAGCCTCCTGCTGCCTCCCGACCCCTAGAGCCCCCCCAGACCCTGAGCTCCACACACACCTGTCAGCGCCTCACCTCGCCACCACACACCTCCATCTGTCTTACACACGCACACGGGCCCAGAGGTTCCAGCTCAGCCCCAGGGTCGAAGGCAACGGGGGGCCCACCTTTCACAGCCCCACACCGCCCCACTTTGGGGCAAGTCCCAGAAGAGCATCTGCTGCCTCCACAGAGAGACCTGGGCTGGCCGTGGGTGCCGGCCGCCCCGGGCTTCTCCCAGGCCCCTGGGCTTGGGCCCACACCGGTGCTGACTGCACTGCCCCTGAAACACAGTGGCGGCCCGCAGCCCGTGGCCCAGCCCACGCTGCAGCCCAGAGCCGCGTCTAGGACTCCGAGTCGCAGCCAGCCCGATCCAGCGTCTGCGTCCAGCCCAACCAAGCCAAGGGCTCGCTCCCCAGGCTCCGCCCCGCCCTCCGCGCCCCCAGGCCCAAGTGCGCTGCCCCCCACGCCCTGCTCCTGTCCCGGGCCCGCCCTCCCTGCTGTCCACCCCCAGGCCCCGTTCGTGCCGAATGAGGTTGCAGAGCAGCCCTTCTGGGGAGAGGCCAGGGGAGTTTCCAGGGCTGCAGGCAGGGCCCTCGGCTGTGAGGCAGGGTCCCACAGCAGAAGGCGCTTGCCCAGGGGTCCGCGGTGTGGCCAAGTCAGCCCTGCAGCACCCAGCCCCATCCCCCGTGCCCGCGTCCTGACGTAGGAGACAGATGGGCTCCAGGCTGAGCAGCTGCAACCACTCTCCTGCTGACACTTCGAGATGGTTGGCCAGGGACCCCCTGGGAAGCCGTCCCCATGTAAGCGACCTAGGCCACCCCTGCGACACCTGATGCAACCCAAGTTCCCCGCGTGCTCTTCCACTCTTTCCTTCCTTCCAGTAAACACTGTCTCTATTTCACAGTCTTGGTCTCTTTCCTAAATTCTTTCTTCAGAGATGACAAGGACCAGGTCCATCTTCCAGCTGATCCACTGCCAGAATCAGGTCGACCTCTCTCTCTTTACTTTTCCTTATAATGTTCCTTACAGTAAAGAATCCCATGCCACCTGAGCATACCTTGGGAGAGGTACCTGTGGTCCCTTGGAAACAGGAGGTTCCCCCACCCCAGAGGATGTGGACAAGGGGCCAAAGGGAAGGGGGCAGAGGACAGCTCTGGGCCCCGAGGACCCAAGTGTCCAGCCAGGCTCTGCTTCAAGAGTCCTTCAATGCCCACTGAGACCCCAGCTCAGGCTCCATCACACCTGCTCTGCTGGCCTCCAGCCCAGACTCACCACCCCTCCCCACACGAAGATAAAAGCAACAATCCCCAGCCCCGTGGGCAAACCCTGAGGGGCTCATTCAGTGGTCAGTGCAGGAGGCCACAGGAACACAGCTGCACAAGCACCAGGGTGGAGGCCGGCGTCAACCTCCTGGGGTCCCAGTCACCACCCACTGAGCTCACACAGACAGGCCAGTCCTCAGGCCCCATCCCGCCAGCCAGCCCGGACGTCCTGATGAGCAAGCGAGAGCTGTCTGGGGCTGGCCGCCACCGTCCTCGAGAAGAAAGCTGGGAGCCAGGAAGGCAGGAGACACAGGCACGAGCCGCAGGCACCAGGGAGATGGCTGGCTGACCAAGCACAGAGGTGCGCATGGGCTGAGCCTCCTCCTGAGGGTAAAGAGCTGGATAAGCCTGCCCACAAGGGTCTCTAGTCCCACGGAAACGGGGCAGAGCACATGAGCACATGTGACACAGGGCAGGACTCCTTCATATACAAAGAGCACTCAGCAACCAACGAAAAGAAAGAAATGTGAGCAGTGGGTCCTCCAACGTAAGGAAAAACCTTTGGGTGGCTTTTTGGGTGGTCAATAACAGGAAGAAAATGTTGCAATAATTGGAAAAGTTACTATAGGAGGAAAGTAGGGGCGGTGAGTGACCTTCTTGGCCTCTGAGGGCCTATGAGCAGTTAAGACCATTCTTCAGGGCCCGGTGGCCTCCTTCCCAGCATACAAGTGCCCAGACTCTGTTGACAGGAGAGTCCACTTGTGGCGAAGGCCCTTCTGAGAGCCGCCATCTGGCTGGGAGACCAGGCGTCCCACGGACTCCGACACGGACCATGCAGCCTGTGGAGGTCGGGCATAGAAAACCCAGGACTGGGCAACTCTGAGGCTCGTCCAGAGAGCCCGAGTGTTTGGTTCCAGTAGAACATGAGAGGGGCAGTAGAGCACTTCACACAAGGTCAAGGGCGCAGCCCTGCTCTGCTCTGCCCCCTCACACCAACTCTCCCTGGGGATCTGCTCCGGAGGCAGGCAGGAGGCCCTGGGGATCTGGGCTGGTAGGGAGGGGAGGGGGGATGCACGGGATAAACCCCAAGGGGGCCTCGTGAGCATTCTCATTCACAAGACACTAGGCCAGGCCTGTGGTGGGATACTCAATTTACCCGGCCGACCATACCTAAAAATGGAACTCTGACCCAAGAATGCAGCCAACAGCCCAGGACACCCAGCCACCATCACAGCATCCAGCCCAGGAAGCAGCCTGCTCGCTCCTTGCTAACCTAAACCTAACCCTCCGTACTAGACCTGCAGGAAGTCAGACCTCTATCTCTAGTGACAGCCCAGGAAGCCCTACAACCGCCCTGTGACCTCCTTCCCACGGGCGGGGCTTGATCAATAACCCACAGCTTCCAAGGTCTTTGTCCTCGCTTCTGACTGAGGACCAGTCAGAGAAAACCAGACGTGCCCCAGCCATCGCAGGGATGACTGCGTCTTGTCGGCCGTCCAGGTTCCCCAGCCCCACAGCCCCCATCAGGACGCCGGAGGCACTCTTTTTCTTATAAGGAAGCTTTCTATACACAGAAAATATTTGAACATGCTAACACACACATGATATAATAAGTGTGTTATAGGCCCTTACATGGGCATAGTGTTATATGTATATAGTAACAATTAAGCCACATACGCATAATAAAGCCTCAAAGCCACCCACTCTCCTGCTGCCCGAGTCGCTGCCCAGCCAGCTGGACACGGCTCCCTGGCTGCAGCAGCTCAGAATAAACAGCCTCTGCTTTTCCCGTTAAAACATTTCCAGTGTTTTAGGAGACACAAGTTCTCGTGACAATAGCTCAGGGTCACAGTGACAAACAGACCCAAATGCATCCCGAGACCTGGACACAACAGGGACAAAGGTGAAGCTGGCGCTCGGGCCTGGGCAGGGAGGTGATCGCCCATGGAAATGAGCAGAGAAGGGGTTGGCAGGACGGCCACGAGGCCAGAGCAGCACCATGGCAGGGAGCGCCGTGCTTGACCATAGTGCTCTACCGCGCAGAGACAGATGCTGACAGAGGACCCCGCCCTCCTCTTCCTCACAGGACTGGTCACACAGCCGGGCCTGCAGGCCCTGAAGGGCACCCAAACCCCACCACGAGGACTGGCGGGGCATTTCTTTTTTTTTTTTCAAATATAGTTGATTTACAATGCTGTGTTAGTTTCAGTTGTACAGCAAAGTGATTCAGTTATACATATACATGTATCTATTCCAGATTCTTTTCCCTTATAGGTTATTATCTATTCTATATAGAGTAGTGTGTATATGTTAACCCCAAACTCCTAATTTATCGCTCCCCTCCCCCCTCCCCTTTGGTATCCATAAGTTTGCTGTCTATGTCTGTGAGTCTATTACTGTTTTGTATGTAAGTTCATTTGTATCATTTTTTTAGATTCCGCATATGAGTGATACCACATGATATTTGTCTTTCTCTGTCTGACTAACTTCACTTAGTATGGTAATCTGTAGGTCCATCCATGCTGCTACAAATGGCATTATTTCATTCTTTATTATGGCTTAGTAGTATTCCATTGTATATATGCACCACATCTTCTTTATCCATTCACCTGTCAATGGGCATTTAGGTTGCTTCCATGTCCTGGCTATTGTAAACAGTGTTGCAGTGAACACTGCGGTGCATGTATCTTTTTGAATTATGGTTTTCCTGGATATATCCCCAGGAGTGGGATTGCTGGATCATATGGTAGCTCTATTTTTAGGTTTTTGAGGAACCTCCATACTGTTCTCCATAGTGGCTCTATCAATTTTCATTCCCACCAACAGTGTAGGAGGGTTCCGTTTTCTCCACACCCTCTCCAGCATTATTGTTTGTATAGTTTTTGATGATGGCCGTTCTGACCGGTGAGAGGTGGTACCTCATTGTACTTTGATTTGCATTTTTCTAATAATTAGGAATGTTGAGCATCTCTTCATGTGCCTTTTGTCCATCTGTATGCCTTCTTTGAAGAAATGTCTATTTAGATACTCCGCCCATTTTTCTATTGGGTTGTTTGTTTCTTCTTTATATTGAGCCATATGAGCTGTATATACATTTTGGAGATTAATTTCTTATTGGTTGCATGGTTTGCAAATATTTGCTCCCAATCTGTAGGTTGTCTTTTTGTTTTGTTTATGGTTTTCCATTTCCAAAAGCAAAAGCTTTTCAGTTTAATTAGGTCCCATTTGTTTATTTCTGTTTTTATTTCCATTACTCTAGGAGGTGGGTCAAAAAAATCTTGCTGTGTTTTATGTCAAAGAGTGTTCTGCCTATGTTTTCCCCTAGGAGTTTTCTAGTATCCAGTTTCACATTTAGGCCTTTAATCCATTTTGAGTTTATTTTTGTCCATGGTGTTAGAGAATTTTCTAATTTCATTTTTTTTACATGTAGCTGTACAGTTTTCCCAGCACCACTCTTTGAAGAGACTGTCTTTTCTCCATTGTGTATTCTTGCCTCCTTTGTCATAGATTAATTGACCATAGGTGTGTGGGTTTATTTCTGGGCTGTCTATCCTGTTCCATTGATCTATATTTCTGGTTTTGTGCCACTACCATACTGTTCTGATGACTGTAACTTTGCAGTATAGTCTGAAGTCAGGGAGCCCGATTGCTCCAGCTCCATTTTTCTTTCTTAAGATTGCTTTGGCTATTCAGGGTCTTTTCTGTCTCCATACAATTTTTAAAATTTTTGGTTCTAGTTCTGTGAAAGATGCCATTGGTAATTTGATAGGGATTGCATTGAATCTGTAGATTATCTTGGGTAGAACAGGCATTTTCACAATGTTGATTCTTCCAATCCAAGAACATGGTATATCTCTCCATCTGTTTGTGTCATCTTTGATTTCTTTCATCAGTGTCTTATAGTTTTCGGAGTACAGGTCTTTTGTCTCCTTAGGTAGGCTTATTCCTAGGTATTTTATTCTTTTTGACATGATAGTAAATAGGAGTGTTTCTTTAATTTCTCTGTCTGATCTTTCATTGTTAGTGTATAGAAATGCAACAGATTTCTGTGTATTGATTTTGTATCCAGCAACATTACCAAATTCATTGATGAGCTCTAGTAACTTTCTGGTACTATCTTGAGGATTTTCTATGCATAGTATCATGTCATCTGCAAATAGTGACAGATTTACTTCTTCTTTTCCAATTTGGATTCCTTTTATTTCTTTTTCTTCTCTGATTGCTGTGGCTATGACTTCCAAAACTATGTTGAGTAAAAGCAGTGAGAGTGGACTTCTATGTCTTGTTCCTGATCTTAGAGGAAGTGCTTTCAGCTTTTCACCATTGAGAATGATGTTAGCTGTGGGTTTGTCATATGTGGTCTTTATCATGTTGAGGGATACTTCTTTGAAACTCTGAGTGAGCGTTCCCATCCAAGGTCTGAGCAACCTCTTGGGGCAGAAGATCATGAGCTTCCCTGGGCCCCCTGAGCCTCAGCGACCATCTCACCTGATAGCACTTCGCCTGTTCTTGTTACAATTTTATACACGTTTGGTTCCCTGGGTGACATCAATTCCCACCTAAAAGGCCTCCAGAGGCTTATGCTTTTTGGATTCAACCTGGACTTGCCCAGCAATAAGTAAAAAGTCTTTCTGGAAGCAGAACTTCAACGGTGGAACAGGCACCGTGTCTCTGCCCCGCAAGCAGCAACCATCACGATCCCGGGACAGTGGGCATGAGATCTGGGCACATGGAGGCCACACCAGCACCTGGAGAGAAAGGGTGTGGGCATCCTCCGCAATGACCGAAGGAAGTGCCAAATAGAGAGGTGAGCAGGGGTGGGCCCAGGAGACTCAGTTGCAACAGGTCAGGTCAAGTCACGATTGAGCCAGGTCGTGGGCAGGTTTTTTCCAGACTCTTCATTAATGCTGAGTTAAGCAGAGCTTACATAGATCCATGTGCTTTGTGGGCAACACCAGGGAGTTGTGAGTGCAGCTTGCAGAGCCAGTGACTGACTGTCCAGATGGTGACACCGATCCTGTTCCACATCTAATGGCTTCTCCTACAATGTTCACTCCCTCTGGTGTTGTCAGACTTCCTGTTTTAGCCCTTGGGCTGAAATCCACCTCAGCAAAAAGATGCACATGCTTATCAGAGAGGGTCCTAGGACTGGTCAGATGTGGGAAAATAAGCGAGATAATTGGCCAGAAGAGAACAAAGACCTGGAAGGACTGTCCTATATAAGTGATTTAAATCACTTTTTACCGCTCTCCTCCTCATTAGGGAGGACGCCCACACCCTTTCTCTCCAGGTGTGTATTTCTGCCTTGCTTCTGTCTTAAATAAATAAACTACTTCTCTATGAGCTCTCCCTCATGTTGTGCTGTGTCTCTGATAATAAACTTTGTACTTCTTTTCATAGCTTTTCCTCCTTGAAACATTCTTGCTTTCAGAGGGTGCAAGAACCAGGGCAACTTTGTTTCTAGCCTCTAGCCCTGCTGGACTAGCAGCTAGGATTCCGGCTTTTCATCCAGGATACCCAGGTACAATTCCTGGTCAGGGAACTAAGATCCTGCCTCAGGACTGCTCACTGCTATCTCTCCGAGATCTTTTGGTGCCGAAACCCAGAAATTCAAGGTAAACTGCGGGTCTCGTCCAAACTGCGGGCTGAAG
This sequence comes from Physeter macrocephalus, assembly GCF_002837175.3. Taxonomy (NCBI): domain Eukaryota; kingdom Metazoa; phylum Chordata; class Mammalia; order Artiodactyla; family Physeteridae; genus Physeter; species Physeter macrocephalus. The sequence continues at coordinate 182,490,003 of NC_041224.1, read as the reverse complement.
ACTCCTGACTTTCACTGTCTCTCCCACACTTCTCTGATTTTCTTTCCCACCTTACTTGCACAGCAAGGTTTCTTTATTACCTAATACTTTAACACCCTCTTCAGGAAGGACTAACTGCACCCTCGCCGCAGGCAAGCCCACTGTTGTCCGTGTCAGATAAAACCCTCAAGTCCTGACCCCCGTGGCACTTTCCAGAGTGGCCAACTGCAGTTCCTCCAGGAGTTTCCCCCTTCACTCCAGGCCCTGTAAGCCCATACACCGCGATGCCCAGCCTATTAGGCTGGCCACGTTCAAGCAGGCCGCAGCGCTCAGTCTCAAGGACAGACAACAGATCCCCACCCCCCACCACCAGAAACATCATGGCAACTGCTCTGCACTGGTCCAAATGTCCTCTCCAGGTAATAAAGGAGGACACCTTGTGCAAGGTACCAAGGATGACCAGAGACATCTTGTTAGAAATCAGTGGGGGAGGGAGCGGAGTCAGGATGGCTGTGTGGGCAGACGCAGAGTTAGCATCTCCCCACAACAAGGGCGCCTGCTGGCAGCTGCTGGGGGACTCTGACCCCCAAGGACACGGGAGGAACCCCAGAGTGAACCGGTAGGACGGACGTAAGGGGACCGAGGAAGGAGGAGAAGTGGAGGCCAGACAGGATTGTTGCCCCTGAGGCCGGGGAGATCAGGAGAGGCAGGCGGGAGGGACTCTCCGAGAAGAGGAAGAGCGGGAGAGGAGCGGAGGGCGATCGCCTGGCCCACTCGGCCGGGGAGCCTGCTGAGCTCCCAGGCTGCTTCCCCCCCTCCAAAGCCCCTTCCAGGCCGCCTGGGTCCTGGGGGCGTAGGAGGGAGGCCGGGGGATCAGGAGAGGCAGGCGGGAGGGGCCGTCCAGGAGGAGCGGGAGAGGAGAGGAGGGTGATTGCCCCGCCCACTGGGGCCCAGGAAGCCTACTGGGCTCCCAGGTGAGGTCCCTGCCCTCTGAGACCATGGCTGGGGGGCACACCTGGGCCCCTTGTTTTCCTTGAGCCTAAGCCCCACCTCCCACAGCCCCCAGGGCCTTTTCCAGCCCTGTGGGTCCAGAGCATTGGCCCCGCCCACCGCCCAAACCTCGCCCCTGCTTAAGCCCCGCCCTCCACAGCCAAGGTCTCCCCCACCCTCTTTTTTTTCCCCTCCTCCTCTTTTTTACTATTGTGGTACTGTTGTACCTTCCAGTTGTCAATTCATCTATATTTTTATTTTTCCCAACATATCTGTTGGTTTCCTAGCCTAATTTTATTTTTTACTTTGTTATTGTTTTTTTTTCTTGTCGTTGTTTTATTTTTTGCTGCTCCAGGTGGCTTGCAGGATCTTGGTACACAAGCCTGGGGTCAGGCCAAAGCTCCTGCATTGGGAGTCCCGTGTCAGAACCACGGGACTAACAGAGATCCTCAGACCCCAGGAAATATTCATCGGAGTGAGGTCGTATGGAGTTCCTCATCTCAACACCAAGACCCAGCTCTACCCAGTAGCCTACAAACTCCAGTGTTGGAAGCCTCAGGCCAAACAACCAGTAAGAGAGGAACACAATTCCACTCATTAAAAAAAAAAATGAGGGCTTCCCTGGTGGCTCAGTGGTTGGGCATCCACCTGCCGATGCAGGAGACACGGGTTCGTGCCCCGGTCCAGGAGAATCCCACATGCCGCAGAGCAGCTGGGCCTGTGGGCCATGGCTGCTGAGCCTGTGCGTCCGGAGCCTGTGCTCCACAACGGGAGAGGCCACAACAGTGAGAGGCCCGTGTACCAGAAAAAAAAAAAAAAAGAGAGAGATGGCAAAAGGATATGTCACAGTTGAAGGAGCAAGGTAAAAACCTACAAGACCAAATAAATGAAGAGGAAATAGACAATCTACCTGAAAAAGAATTCAGAGTAATGATAGTAAAAATGATCCAGAATCTCAGAAATAGAATGGAGGCACAGGTTGAGAAAATACAAGAAATATTTAACAAAGATCTACAAGAACTAAAGAACAAACAAACAGAGATGAACAACATAATAACTGAAATGAAAAATACACTAGAAGGAATCAATAACAGAATAACTGAGGCAGAAGAACCAATACGTGAGCTGGAAGACAAAATGGTGGAAATAACTGCTGTGGAACAGAATGAAGAAAAAAGAATGCAAAGAATTGAGGACAGTCTTAGAGACCTCTGGGATATTAAACATACCAACACTCGAATTACAGGGTTCCCAGAAGAAGAGAAAAAGAAAGGGACTGAGAAAATATTTGAAGATATTATAATTGAAAACTTCCCTAACATGGAACACAAATGGTAAAGTCCAGGGAGCACAGAGAGTCCCATACAGGATAAACCAAGGAGAAAGATATTGAGACACATATTAATCAAACTATAAAAAATTAAATACAAAGAAAAATATTAAAAGCAGCAAGGGATTCCTTAGGGGTAAGATGGGAATAAAGACACAGACCTACTAGAGAATGGACTTGAAGATATGGGGAGGGGGAAGGGTAAGCTGTGACAAAGTGAGAG
>NC_041224.1:182475020-182487331 GCF_002837175.3 Physeter macrocephalus | reverse complement strand
AAGAACTAAAGAACAAACAAACAGAGATGAACAACATAATAACTGAAATGAAAAATACACTAGAAGGAATCAATAACAGAATAACTGAGGCAGAAGAACCAATACGTGAGCTGGAAGACAAAATGGTGGAAATAACTGCCAAGGAGCAGAAAAAAAAAAAAAGAATGAAAAGAATTGAAGACAATCTCAGAGACCTCTGGGGCAACACTAAACACACCAACATTCAAATTATAGGGGTCCCAGAAAAAGAAGAGAAAAAGAAATTGTCTGAGAAAATATTTGAAGAGATTATAGTTGAAAACTTCCCTAACTTGGGAAAGGAAATAGTCACACAAGTCCAGGAAGCACAGAGAGTCCCATACAGGATAAACCCTAGGAAAAACACAACAAGACACATATTAAGCAAACTAACAAAAATTAAATTCAAGGAAAAAATATTAAAAGCAGCAAGGGAAAAACAAAAAAATAACATACAAAGGAATCCCCATAAGGTTATCAACTGATTTTTCAGTGGAAACTCTGCAGGCCAGAAAGGAGTAGCAGGATGTACTTAAAGTGATGAAAGAGAAAAACCTACAACCGAGATTACTCTACCCAGCAAGGATCTCATTCAGATTCAATGGAGAAATCAAAAGCTTTTCGGACATCAGACAAGCAAAAGCTAAGAGAATTCAGCACCACCAACCAGCTTTACAACAAATGCTAAGGAAACTTCTCTAAGCAGGAGGCACAAGAGAAAAAAAAGACACACAAAAACAAACCCAAAACAATTAAGAAAATGGTAATAGGAACATACATATCGATAATAACCTTGAATGTAAATGGATTAAATGCCCCAACCAAAAAACACAGACTGGCTGAATGGATACAAAAACAAGACCCTATATATGCTGTCTACAAGAGACCCACTTCAGACCTAGGGAACCACACAGACTGAAAGTGAAGGGATGGAAAAAAAAATTCCATGCAAATGCAAATCAAAAGAAAGCTGGAGTAGCATACTCATATCAGATAAAATAGACTTTAAAATAAAGACTGTTACAAGAAATAAGGAGGGACACTACATAATGATCAAAGGATCAATCCAAGAGGAAGATATAACAATTATAAGTGTTTATGCACCCAACATAGGAGCACCTCAATACATAAAGCAAATACTAACAACCATGAAAGGAGAAATCGACAGTAACACAATAATAGTAGGGGACTTTAACACCCCACTTACACCAACGGACAGATCATCCAAACAGGAAATAAATAAGGAAACACAAGCTTTACCTGACACAATAGACCAGATCGATCTGATTCATATTTATAGAACATTCCACCCAAAAGTGGCAGAATACACTTTCTTCTCAAGTGCACGTGGAACATTCTCCAGGATAGATCACATCTTGGGTCACAAATCAAGACTCAGAAAACTTAAGAAAATTGAAGTCGTATCAAGCATCTTTTCTGACCACAATGAGATGCGAAATCAATTACAGGAAAAAAAACTGTAAAAAAAACACAAATACATGGAAGCTAAACCGTGCACTACTAAATAACCAAGAGATCGCTGAAGAAATCAAAGAAGAAATTTTTAAAATACATAGAAACAAATGACAATGAAAAGAAGACGACCCAAAACCTATGGGATGCAGCAAAAGCAGTTCTAAGTTTATAGCAATACAATCTCACCTCAAGAAACAAGAAAAATCTCAAATAAACAATCTAATCCTACACTTAAAACAACTAGAGAAAGAAGAACAAAGAAAACCCAAAGTCCGTAGAAGGGAAGAAATCATAAAGATCAGAGCAGAAATGAAGAAGACAATAGCAAAGATCAATAAAACTAAAAGCTGGTTCTTTGAGAAGATAAACAAAATTGATAAACCCTTAGCCAGACTCATCGGGAAAAAAAGGGAGAGGATGCAAATCAATAAAATTAGAAATGAAAAAGGAGAAATCACAACTGACACTGCAGAAATACAAAGAACAGACCTATCACAAGTAATGAAATTGAAACTGTAATTAAAAATCTTCCAACAAACAAAAGTCCAGGACCAGATGGCTTCACAGACGAATTCTATCAACATTTAGAGAAGAGCTAACAGCCGTCCTTCTCAAACTCTTCCAAAAAATTGCAGAGGGAGAAACACTCCCAAATTCATTCTATGAAGCCACCATCACCCTGATACTAAAACCAGAAAAAGATATCACAAACAAATGAAAATTATAGACCAATATCACTGATTAGCATAGATGCAAAAATCCTCGACAAAATACTAGCCATCAGAATCCGATAGCACATTACAAGGGTCATACACCATGATCAAGTGGGATTTATCCCAGGGATGCAAGGATTCTTCAGTATACGCAAATCAATCAATGTGATACACCATATTAACAAATTAAGGAATAAAAACCATATGATCATCTCATTAGATGCAAAAAAAAAAAAGCTTTTGACAAAATTCAACACCCATTTATGATAAAAACTCTCAAGAAAATGTGCATAGAGGGAACCTACCTCAACATAATAAAGGCCATATATGACAAACCCACAGCAAACATCAATCTCAATGGTGAAAACCTGAAAGCATTTCCTCTAAGATCAGGAACAAGACAAGGATGTCCACTCTCGCCACTCTTATCCAACATAGTTTTGGAAGTCCTAACCACAGCAATCAGAGAAGAAAAAGAAATAAAAGGAATACAAATTGGAAAAAAAAGAAGTAAAACTGTCACTATTTGTAGATGACATGATACTATACATAGAAAATCCTAAAGATGCCACCAGAAAACTACTAGAACTAATCAATAATGCACAGAAATCTCTTGCATTCCTATACACTAATGATGAAAAATCTGAAAGAGAAATTAAGGACACACTCCCATTTACCATTGCAACAAAAAGAATAAAATACCTAGGAATAAGCCTGCCTAAGAAGGCGAAAGACTTGTACTTAGAAAACTATAAAACACTGATGAAAGAAATCAAAGATGACATAAACAGATGGAGAAATACACCACGTTCTTGGATTGGAACAATCAACATTGTGAAAATGACTCTACTACTCAAATCAATCTACAGATTCAATGCAATCCCTGTCAAACTACCAATGGCATTCTTCACAGAATTAGAACAAAAAATTTTACAGTTTGTATGGAAACACAAAAGACCCCAAATAGCCAAAGCAATCTTGAGAAGGAAAACCGGAGTTGGAGGAATCAGGCTCCCCGACTTCAAACTATACCACAAAGCTACAGTAATCAAGACAAGTATGGTACTGACACAAAAACAGAAATATAGATCAATGGCACAGGACAGAATGCCCAGAGATAAAGCCACGCACATATGGGCACCTAATTTACAACAAAGGAGGCAAGAATATACAGTGGAGAAAAGACAGACTCTTCAATAAGTGGTGCTGGGGAAACTGGACAGTTACTTGTAAAACAATGAAATTAGAACACTCCCTAACACCGTACACAAAAATAAATTCAAAATGGATTAAAGACCTAAATGTAAGACCAGACACTATAAAACTCTTAGAGGAAAACATAGGAAAAACACTCTGACATAAATCACAGCAAGATCTTTTTTGACCCACCTCCTAGAGTAATGGAAATAAAAACAAAAATAAATACATGGGACCTAATGAAGCTTAAAAGCTTTTGCACAGCAAAGGAAACCATAAACAAGAGAAAAAGACAACACTCCGAATGGGAAAAAATATTTGCAAATGAAACAACAAAGGATTAATCTCCAAAATACACAAACAGCTCATGGAGCTCAATATCAAAAAAAACAATCCAGTTAAAAATTGGGCAGAAGACCTAAATAGACGTTTCACCAAGGAAGACATACAGATGGCCAAGAGGCACATGAAAAGATGCTCAACATCACTAATTATTTGAGAAATGCAAATCAAAACTACAATGAGGTGTCACCTGATGCCGATCAGAATGGCCATTATCAAAAAATCTAGAAACAATAAATGCTGGAGAGGGTGTGGTGAAAAGGGAACCCTCCTGCACTGTTGGTGGCAATGTAAATTGGTACAACCACTAAGGAAAGATGTGGCACATATATACAATGGAATATTACTCAGCCATAAAAAGAAATGAAATTGAGTTATTTGTAGTGAGGTGGATGGACCTAGAGTCTGTCATACAGAGTGAAGTAAGTCAGAAAGAGGAAAGCAAATACCGTATGCTAACACATATATAGAGAATCTAAAAAAAAATGGTACTGGGACATAGTTTCAGGGCAAGAATAAAGAGGTAGACGTAGAGAATGGACTTGAGGACATGGGGTGGGAGGGCGAAGCTGCGGCGAAGTGAGAGTGGCATGGACATATACACACTACCAAACGTAAAAAAGATAGCTAGTGGGAAGCAGCCGCATAGCACAGGGAGATCAGCTCCGTGCTCTGTGACCACCTAGAGGGGTGGGACAGGGAGGGTGGGAGGGAGGTTCAAGAGGGAGGGGATATGGGGACATGTGTGTGCATATGGCTGATTCACTTTGTTGTGCGACAGAAACTAACACAGTATTGTGAAGTAATTATACTCCAGTAAAGATCTATTTAAAACAAAAAAGAAAAGAAAAGAAATCAGTGGGGGAGTAGAGGACACTCCAAATCCCATTAGCACTGAGATCAAAGGAAATTCAGACACTCTGAGTCTCCTTCAGGTGCCTCCTACTAATGTTTCCAGGATGCTGGACTTCATTTCTAGGAGCACCGTTCTGGGTTGCAGGTTATTCAACATGGGAGGATCCCCTTTCTAAGCCAGATGGGCTGAGAAAGGGGAAGCTTAGGTTTTGCTGTAACACTGCCTGGCCTTTGTATAAGTTGGGGGTTGGGAAAATGTTCTAAAATGTGTCTCTTACAGTTAGATCTTTTTGCCACAGGATGGCAAAATGCACTGAGGTTCCCTATGTTCAGGCTTTTATGGCCCTTTATCATAACCCTGCTCTACGTGGCTCCTATAATCAAAAGCCTGAGGAATCAAAACAAAAAAAAAAAACTCTCCTTACATTCTAAACGATCCTCTTTTAACCACCACCACCCCGCACCCAGCTCTCAGGGGGGAAACCAAGCTTCTCCCACTCATGCAAATTCCTTCCAGATTCTTCTGGTCAAACTAAGACCCCCACCTCCCCAGAGGGACAACCCCTGATGGGACAGTGTATCAGCCAGCCTGCCCCTGTTATTAGGGCCAATTTGAGCACTATTTGGTCTATATTTTAGCTATGAAACTATGACTACAAAAAAAGAAAGACGATTTTTTTTGACACTGGATGGCCACAATATTCTTTAGACTCTGGAGAAAGTTGGTTAAGGTAAAACTCTTTTGAAATTACAAAACTGGTTCTTTTTGCATGTGCAATTAGAGAAAGCTAGCTTGTTAAAACACTTTTTTTCAGAATTCTGACCGTGAGAGAACAAAAATATGCCTAGGGGAAAACTTGAAATTAACTCTTATGCTGTCCTTGAAATACAGACATAGCCCACTTTGCCTGAGACTTCCGCCTTGGATTAATTAGTAGAACTTCAAGCCAAGAAAAAAAGAGAGAGAGAGAGAGGCAAAGAGGCATTTAAACCTCAAGTGGAAACTATGAGATATCTGTCTGGATATATTTATGCCTCAGTTTGTATCTTTGTCTTTGGATAATATTGCTGAGGTTAATTTGTAAATGAGCTCTATTTACTTAGCTTTTTAAAAGTAAGCACTTACAAATCAAGCAATTCTAACTAGAAGAGATACTAAGCTAAATAAATTTCAGGTTCACATGATCTGGGAAATATTCAGTGTTGAATCTCTTACAACGTTTGTACACTTTGGAAATAATTATGTTTTAGTTTTTCCAGATTTTTGGCAACTTGAAACTTTAGAGCTTTGCTAAATCAGGTCAAATGAGAAGAACTCATTAAAGGTCTAAATCATTTTTAAGATAAAATACTGGAATATTGATTGCTGAACAAATCTAAATTTACCTTTTGTCTTCTTACAAGAGGGAAACTAAAGATGCTTGGCTTTATTAGACACATGCCTTGTACCACACTGAGAAAAGAAGTTGTGCTTTGTGAAAGTGCATGTTTTTAGAGGTTATGGAATATGTTCTTAAGGTTGCTAATCAGAAAATGCCAACATGACAAACAGTTCACAATTGCTTTCTTCTTGGTTTTCACTAGAGATTATTTTTTTTAAGGGTTAAAAATTATAATACATCATTAAAGCTACTAAAAGGATAAGGGAGGGACTTCCCTGGTGGCATGCTGGATGAGACTCCGCGCTCCCAATGCAGGGGGCCTGGGTTTGATCCCTGGTCAGGGAACTAGATCCCACATGCATGTCACAACTAAGAGTTCAAATGCCACAACTAACGAGGCTGCCTGCTGCAACTAAGACCCCACACAACCAAATAAATAAATAAATAAATATTCCAAAAAAAAGGATAAAGGAAACATTTCGGTGTGTGAAGCAAGTAGAATATATGTTGTCAGTGACAGAAGATATGAAGACTGGAATTTGGTTTCCTCTCTCTGTTAAGAGAACAAAGTTTCCTTGGAAAGGTGCCGTTGGTAACAGATTGTATGAATTTATTTGCCTTTAAGTGATTTATATTTGCTTTTAAAATCTTTTGTCACTTTGGTTGAGTAAATAAGTATTATTTCACAATGACCTATGATTCTATTTGACTAAGTGTTTTAAAACTTTTTGATATTTTTAACAAACTTCCCAAGAGTCAAATTCTAATGAAAGTTCTTCTGACCTCCAGCTACCTTTGAGGTGCTTCAGAAGGTCCCTGGAGCATCTCAAAAAATATATATTAAACTAACTGGGATTATTTGACAGATTAAATTACAGGAGAAACATTGTTAAATAAAAGGTAATAACAACAGAATCTGTAAAGATTATGGCACATGCAGATAAAGTTCATTCCACTTCTACAAGAAGATTAACCCCTCATTGTCAGATTCTTCCCTCCTGATGCCCTTGTAGCATGGCAGTGGTCTACCCCAAAATCAGAGCAATTGAAATGGGTCAGCAGTAACTGTAAGTTCAACAGTCAGGGCTGTGGGAAATCCAAGATGGCTGCTTGGCTTTTCCCCGCTCCCTGGCAAGCCTCATTTTTTATGTGATGGGTTAAAGCCTTCCCTGGCTGCAAGGCTGATGCCCTCACAATGAGAAAGGAAATGGTTAGAAAATGTGTTTTCCACTGGGGGTACACCTTCTATAATCTCCAGTGATCAAGGCACCCACTTCACTGGACAAATCATACAAGCCTTAACCAAAAACCTTACAAATTTCTTAAAATTATCACCGTCACTATCACCCTCAACCATCAGGCAAGGTCAATAAAACTAATGGAAAAACTGGACTCAAACAAAACCAAAACTAATTACATGGGATCCAACGAACTGCTAAATATGATTATAATTTTTATGACTTTTGTCTGACATATTACTGGCTTCTAATCTTTGTTTTTCAGATATAGAGAAGCCCTTCTCTTCAAGCTACTTATGGTTTACAACAATTAGGTGATTTACACCTGTGGGTAAAATGAAAACGTTTTTCTTTTCTCTCTGCCTTGTCCCTCCAGAAATTGGAGACACTTGGTTATGAGCAGCCTTATCAGGTAAATAAAAAAGACTGTCTCCTGACATGTACAGGAATCTCCAAATATTTGGGGGACCTCTAGAAGAGAGAAATCCACCAGGCAAAATGGGATGGCAGGACTTTGGCATGGCTTTCTTGGCCTTGAGAGGCCTTTTGTGAATTTAGTCTGAGACTCCTTCTGAGGAATTACACCAGAGTCAGTATGGAGGAGCCTATGTGGTCAATGGGCCAGACTTCTTTTAAAAACAAACTAGTCTTGATTTGGCTGTGTTTAATGGAGATGAGGGTACTTTAGGGGGGAAAAAAAAGAGGATTATGTTTCACTAAATATTAAATTCTAGATTTGTTAACTAAGGTGTTTACTAAAACCCACTTCCCAGATGGTCCCTTGCTGTTACGTTATATTGCTACAAGATTTAATTAAATTATTAAAAGGACACTCTAAGTTTGTTTCTGAAGCTTAACTTCGTAATCAGTCTTTGGAAAAAGATCTCCACTATCTACAAACAGGAGATTAACACCAGGCTATGGTCATTTAAGTTTAAAGGAACCAGCCTAGTAATACTAGAAAAAACAGACTAAGTCAGACAATCTGGGGATATACTGGGCTGCACCTAATGAAAGTTCTTGACGTACATTCTTACTTATGACCTTACTAATACATTCTTACTTATGACCTTACTAATACGGCTAGCTATTTTATTTTTTATTGCCTGTTTTACAAAATCATTCTTTCTTACATTACCAAATGTGTGACTGAGCCTCTGATAAAATGATAATATATAGTCCCATATGAGATCAATGACTGTAATAGTGTAACTCTAGGTATGGGAAGAAACAACAAGAGGGAAGAGTTTCCTGGACCATAAGAGACTAGTAAGACAGGGGGTCCAGAGACTCTGGGCTACTGTTAATAAGGCCTAGTCCAGTAACAGTACATTGAGTGGCCTGTCAAAGAAATCTTTGCCAGAACTGGGAATGAGCATTTCCAGTAGCACTGTGGGACAAGATGGTCATGAAATGCCCCCCAAACCTTGGTCAAATTCATGACCATGAAGGGACCCTGCCAACTGGAAACTGGCACTTGTTGCCTCCCTCTACCAGGATTAAATCATGAGCCACTACGGCTGCTAACCTTCAACATCCCCTGAACGGAGTTCAAGGTGGAGTTCAGGAAAGAGGCCCTCTGTGCTCTGGGAAAAACTGAAGGACAGGCCTTCAGATAGATATTCTCAGGCAAGGATTTTTAAGAGCCAAAATTCTTGCATCTTCTCATACTAGAAAAACACTAAAATCATTAATGGTGACAACTGTTTGGGCTATTAAGGAAAAAACTACAATTAAAAGTCAAGATGGAAGAACTGTGGTTCAGACAGCCAAGGTAATACTAGGTGACACTATGCGTGTGATTTCAGACAGTTCTTGTATTGCTGAGAACTTAAGTTTTATGAGCTGTGTCAGATCTGAGGTCATCAGGTATTCTCAAGACAACACCAGCTGGCAGCTAGTAACTGCAACCGTACGTTTGCGAGGTCTCCTCTTGTACCTATTACATTTTAGACAATGAGATTGCTTGAGATCAGATGGTAACAAGATGAAAAAACATGTATGATGACAAATAGCTCCTGTTATTTATGTGTTAATACCACATTAAGCGTTAAAACCTACCTAGATAGAACCAGATAAGTGGCCACCTGGCTACAAGTCTCTTTGAAATGCCAGGTCCAGTCTGGTTTTCAGACTTATTCTCCTGAAAAGAAATGAGATCGATTTTGTCTATTAACATTCAGGTTGTCCAACTACTTCTAACTGGGTCTGTTACACCTACATCAATCACAATGGGCTAATAAAAAAGACGTTGCGACCAAAAAACCAAAACAGAAGCAATATTGTAAGAAATTCAATACAGACTTTAAAAATAGTCCACATCAGAAAAAAAAAAAAAAAAAAAACTTTAAAAAAATGTATATAACCATGCCAAATGCTCCATCCCTTTGGACAGGGTAACCCAAGACTGACACTACCCGGACCACCATCAAAAAATGTTATGAAACATAACCTGGTTCTTACTCCTACTTGGGCCCCTGGTTACAATAATTCTTTTACTGATCTTTGACCCCTGCCTTCTTTTAATCGACTTGTTTAGTTTGTTCTCTCTAGAACACAGCAGTCTTCTAGACAAGATGACAATAATGCTAAGATTCCAGCCACTCCTCAGAACAGATCCTGCCAAAATAACAACAGAGGTCACCCTGGGGCCCCTTAATAAAACAGGACAAGAGCTCCATGACCCCCAACTAGGTAGGATCTGCGAGCCCCATGCCAGCCTGAAGAAGCTGCAGAAGACAGACGTTCACCCTTCATCTTCCCAATAAACTGTCACGGGGTTCACGTCTCTCAGGGGAGATTTGGGGTAAGAAATAGATGGGCCCCTGGGCGTAGCAGCTGGAGCTCGCCAAGCAGAGTAAACCGGAGCTCTGATGTCCCTGACACTCCAAGGACAAAGTCAGTGGCGGGAGCTGAGCCCTGCTGGAGTAAAGAGATAAGACGACCACGTCTCTCGCTCCTGAGGTCAGGGAAAGCTCCCCGACTGCACATGCGCAGGAAGCCTCCTCGGGGGTCAAAAAGGGAGGGGGTGTCACCCCATCATGTGTTGTCAAACTTCCCGTTAGCCTTTGCGTTGGAATCTGCCTGGTCAAAAAGATACGCACTTGTCGGGAGGGCCCTAGGACAGGTCAGATGTGGGAAAAGAGGCGAGGTAATGGGCCAGAGGAAGACAAAGATCCGGGGGATGTGCCCCGTACCAACCATCTGAGCACCCCTTTAGCTCACGCAGACAGGCCAGTCCTCAGGCCCCATCCCGCCAGCCAGCCCGGACGTCCTGATGAGCAAGCGAGAGCTGTCTGGGGCTGGCCGCCACCGTCCTCGAGAAGAAAGCTGGGAGCCACACAGGTAGGAGCCACAGGCACCAGGGAGAGGGCCGGCTGGCCAAGCACAGAGGTGGGCATGGGCTGAGCCTCCTCCTGAGGGTAAAGAGCTGGAGAAGCCCGCCCACAAGGGTCTCTAGTCCCACGGAAACGGGGCAGAGCACATGAGCACATGTGACACAGGGCAGGACTCCTTCATATACAAAGAGCACTCAGCAACCAATGAAAAGAAAGAAATGTGAGCAGTGGGTCCTTCACGGAAAGGAAAAACCGGGTGGCCAATAACAGGAAGAAAAGGTTTCAATTATTAGGAAAGGTACAATAAGGAGGAAACTAGGGGCGGTGAGTGACCCTCTTGGCCTCTTTGAGGACCTGTGAGCAGTTAAGACCATTCTTCAGGGCCCGGTGGCCTCCTTCCCAGCATACAAGTGCCCAGACTCTGTTGACAGGAGAGTCCACTTGTGGCGAAGGCCCTTCTGAGAGCCGCCATCTGCGCTGGGAGACCAGGCGTCCCACGGACTCCGACACGGACCATGCAGCCTGTGGAGGTCGGGCATAGAAAACCCAGGACTGGGCAACTCTGAGGCTCGTCCAGAGAGCCCGAGTGTTTGGTTCCAGTAGAACATGAGAGGGGCAGTAGAGCACTTCACCCAAGGTCAAGGGCGCAGTCCTGCTCTGCTCTGCCCCCTCACACCGACACTCCCCGGGGATCTGCTCCGGAGGCAGGCAGGATGCCCTTGGGATCTGCGCTGGGGGAGGTGGGAGAGGTGCCCACCAGAGTTCAGAGGCCAGGAAGGCTCAGGCGAGGAGCCTATTACCCAGGGTGCTGTGGGCCGAGCAGGCATATTCCCTCAGGAGGCTGGAGCCGTCACGGCTGGGGTTTCCACTCTGTCCCCTGGGTCCCTGGGCCCCACTCACCACACCCCACACACCAAAATAATGCATCTCTGCTGCATCTGGACTCCCCAGGCCCTCTGAGACAGAAACCACCCAGAAGAAAAGGGAACTTCAGGAAGCAAGTCGTGCCGCCCGGTTTCAACCCACTTCTGAGTATTTGCAGGGTTGTGGGCAAGGAGTTCACACTTCCAGGAACGGGTTCGCAGTCCTAGGAAGCAGGGCTGCAGACACAGAGCACAGCCCTGAAGAGCCACATGTGCCTGGGGCCGGAGCAGGGAGGGGCGTGGAGCCCTGGGCTGCAGGGCGGCGAGTCCACCACCCCCACCCTTGGTGAGTGGGGTCTGAGAGGATCAGGACAAGGGAGTGCGACATGGGGGCCACGGAGGGAAGACTGGCCTCGGGGACCCCACAGAGCGGCTGGAGCGCCAAGCGGGCGCGGGGAAGGCGGGCAGCCCAGGGCTCGCAGTGCTGGCCCAGGGCAGGGACTCGGGAGCCCGGGCAGGGCCATGTCCACACCAACAGGGCTGGAACCCAGGGGCGGCAGAGCTCGGCGGGGCTGCTGGGCCTTCGAGGAACGAGATGGGCTGGGGGCCGGGAGCCTGAGGGCTTCGCTCGGCCAGACGTGCAGCAGGCACAGGGCGGGCCTGCGGCTGAGGACGAGGCCAGCTGGGACGACCAGTCTCGGCCCACACACAGCACTGGACAGGCTGCAGGCTCCCTCGCGCCTAGAGGGCCATTTCCGGGCCCCAGTGACCATCGTGAGCTCTGTCCCCCGGCGGACATCTGAGGCCAGGATAAGAGCTGCCCTGTCAGATGTCGGGGCCACGGAAGGAGCCAGGGAGAGGAGGAGGAGGGGAGAGGCGGAAGACGGAG
>NC_041224.1:182473699-182474718 GCF_002837175.3 Physeter macrocephalus | reverse complement strand
GGGGGGGGTCCCGTCCAGGACAGCGGAGCCGGCTTGAGTCCCAGGGCAGTGGCAGGCGGGGTGGCGGCGGGTCTGGGCGGGGCCGGGGCTCCTGTGTGCCCAGAGCTGGCCGCCCAGGGGCTGAGCTCGCAGCTGCACAGGCTCCACGGGGGCCGGGGGCGGGGACGCACAGGGCAGATGACCCGGCGCCTGGAGGGAGACGCGACCAGAGGAGGATCCCGGGGGTGCTGGGAGAGAGAAGAGGGTGAGGCTCGGAAGGCCAGGAGCTCCTCTGGGAGGGGCCCACGGTGGGACAGGGGCTCTGCCAGGGGGGAGGGGGCCGGAGACAGGCTGGGCACCTAGCGACTCCGGGGAACAGAGCTCAGCCCCGGGAAAGAAAGGAGTCAGGAGTGGAGCTGCGCTAGGGAGAGGGCTCGGGCGGGAGCCAGAGGGGCACGGGTGCTGAGGGCCGGAGCTCCAGGGACAAGGGGCAGGGAGGCAGCAGGTGAGCAGGGGGCTGCAGGGCAGGGGCCAGGGGCTGCCTCGGGGGCTCTGGGGAACCGGTAGAGCTAGTGTAGGTGAGCCTGGGGCTGGGAGAGCAGGGGGCGGCCTGGGAGCTTCGGGGGAGCAGGTAGAGCTAGTGTAGGCGAGCCTGGGGCTGGGAGGGCAGGGGGCTGCCTCAGGGGCTCTGGGGAGCCGGTAGAGCTAGTGTAGGTGAGCCTGGGGCTGGGAGAGCAGGGGGCTGCCTGGGAGGTTTCGGGGAGCAGGTACAGCTGGTGGAGGTGAGCCTGGGGCTGGGAGGGCAGGGGGCTGCCTGGGAGCTTTGGGGGAGCAGGTAGAGCTAGTGTAAGTGAGCCAGCGGCTGGGAAGGCAGGGGGCTGCCTGGGAGCTTTGGGGGAACAGGTAGAGCTAGTGTTGGTGAGCCTGGGGCTGGGAGGGCAGGGGGCTGCCTGTGAGCTTTGGGGGAGCAGGTAGAGCTAGTGTTGGTGAGCCTGGGGCTGGGAGGGCAGGGGGCTGCCTGGGAACTTTGGGGTAGCAGG
>NC_041224.1:182473289-182473620 GCF_002837175.3 Physeter macrocephalus | reverse complement strand
CCTGGGAGCTTTGGGGGAGCAGGTAGAGCTAGTGTAGGCAAGCCTGGGGCTGGGATAGCAGGGGGCTGCCCGGGAGCTTTGGGGGAGCAGGTAGAGCTAGTGTAGGCGAGCCTGGGGCTGGGAGGGCAGGGGGCTACCTGGGAGCTTTGGGGGAGCAGGTAGAGCTAGTGTAGGTGAGCCTGGGGCTGGGAGGGCAAGGGGCTGCCTGGGAGCTTTGGGGGAGCTGGTAGAGCTAGTGTGGGTGAGCTGGTAGAGCTACTGTAGGCGAGCCTGGGGCTGGGAGCGCAGGGGGCTGCCTGGGAGCTTTGGGGGAGCAGGTAGAGCTAGTGTA
>NC_041224.1:182471130-182471385 GCF_002837175.3 Physeter macrocephalus | reverse complement strand
GAGCAGGTAGAGCTAGTGTAGGCGAGCCTGGGGCTGGGAGGGCAGGGGGCTGCCTGGGAGCTTTGAGGGAGCAGGTAGAGCTAGTGTAGGCGAACCTGGGGCTGGGAGGGCAGGGGGCTGCCTGGGAGCTTTGGGAGAGCAGGTAGAGCTAGTGTAGGCGAGCCTGGGGCTGGGAGGGCAGGGGGCTGCCTGGGAGATTTGGGGGAGCCAGTAGAGCTAGTGTAGGCGAGCCTGGGGCTGGGAGGGCAGGGGCTG
>NC_041224.1:182466808-182468891 GCF_002837175.3 Physeter macrocephalus | reverse complement strand
GAGCCTGGGGCTGGGAGGGCAGGGGGCTGCCTGGGAGCTTTGGGGGAGCAGGTAGAGCTAGTGTAGGCGAGCCTGGGGGTGGGAGGGCAGGGGGCTGCCTGGGAGCTTTGGTGGAGCAGGTAGAGCTAGTGTAGGCGAGCCTGGGGCTGGGAGGGCAGGGGGCTGCCTGGGAGCTTTGGGGGAGCAGGTAGAGCTAGTGTAGGCGAGCACGGGGCTGGGAGGACAGGGTCCTGCCCAGGACTTCAGCAGACCAGGTACTGGGGTGAATAGGTGTGTAGGCAAGTGTCAGAGGGTGCACGGGACAGTTGGTGCTGTGGGCCCAGCGCTCCAGGGACAGTGGGCAGTCCGATGCCAGGTGAGCCGATGACACGAGGAGCCTGGGGCTGGGAGGGCAGGGGGCTGCCTGGGAGCTTTGGGGGAGCAGGTAGAGCTAGTGTAAGTGAGCCAGGGGCTGGGAGGGCAGGGGGCAACCTGGGAGCTTTGGGGTAGCAGGTAGAGCTAGTGTAGGTGAGCCTGGGGCTGGGAGGGCAGGGGGCTGCCTGGGAGCTTTGGGGGAGCAGGTAGAGCTAGTGTTGGTGAGCCTGGGGCTGGGAGGGCAGGGGGCTGCCTGGGAGATTTGGGGTAGCAGGTAGACCTAGTGTAGGCGAGCCTGGGGCTGGGAGAGCAGGGGGCTGCCTGGGAGATTTGGGGTAGCAGGTAGGGCTAGTGTAGGCGTCGATGGACAGGAAGCCCGGGCTCCGCTGAGGGGCCAGGATGAGGGGCTGGAGGCAGGTGAGGGAGCATCTGGAGGAGGGGAAGCTGAGCGCGCAGGGAAAGGAGAGCAGCCTTTCCGCTGGGCTCAGGGGGCTGGGCGGGCCGGGCGCAGGGGGCTACCCCCAGAGCTCAGGGCAGCAGGCGGGGCTGTGCAGGGCAGCAGGGCGCTGGGAGAGCCGGGGCTGCCCCAGGTGTCCCAGAGTCAGGGGAAGAAAGGCCGAGGAAAAGGGAGCCCTGGGCTGCTGGCAGGGGCCAGGCGGACGGCAAGGCCGGGTGGAGAGGGGACCATGGGAGGGACGGTGTCTGGGGCTGAAGGGGCCGGGGCATCACTGAGGGACCTGATGGGCTGCAATTCATGGGCCCAGGGTCCCCAGTTTTCCAGGCGCCTGTCGGGGCTTGGGACAGGAGGGTACGACGTGCCAAAGTGAGGTGGGGTTGACAGGGCAGTGGACCTGGCTGAGGGCATAGGAAGGGCCCTTTCAGGGCTCCGAAGGGGCTGCAGGTCTGGGCTGAGCAGACCAGGGTCCGAGGCGACAGACCCGGCCGGGGAATGGGGCTTGGGGTGCTGGCACCCTGCAGGGGAAAATGGCGAGGGGCAGTGCAAGGCTGCCAGGGATGCCGACGGGGGGCAAAGAGCAGGCCAGGACAAGGGGACAGGAGCAGAGCAGGGCAGCGGGCTAGGGAGCTGGAGCCACTGGTCAGGGCTCAGACCGAGGGCCTGATCAGGCCGGGCACCCACAGGAGGGTAGGGGCCCCGGGGGTCTCTGATCCAGGTGGCCACCCAGCCCTGACTGGGCTGCTGAGTCCAGGACCCACAGCTGCGAAGGCAGAGGACCGCGGTGGCACAGACCATGCCGGGCCGCCGGTCTTCAGACTCTCTGGAAGCACATGGTCGCTGGGCTCAGCAATGCCCCAGGCCTGCACACCTGATGCCCTGCCCGGACCCTCGCAGGGGTGAGGCCCTGGCAGTCACACGGCTTCCTCTCTCACAGCCTCCCCCACGGCCCCGAAAGTCTACGCTCTGCGGGAGCTTTGGGGGAGCTGGTAGAGCTAGTGTAGGCGAGCCTGGGGCTGGGAGAGCAGGGGGCTGCCTGGGATATTTGGGGTAGCAGGTAGAGCTAGTGTAGGCGAGCCTGGGGCTGGGAGGGCAGGGAGCTGCCTGGGAGCTTTGGGGGAACAGGTAGAGCTAGTGTAGGCGAGCCTGGGGCTGGGAGCACAGGGGGCTGCCTTGGAGCTTTGGGGGAGCAGGTAGAGGTAGTGTACGCGAGCCTGCGGCTGGGAACGCAGGGGGCTGCCTGGGAGCTTTGGGGGAGCAGGTAGAGCTAGTGTA
>NC_041224.1:182465635-182466543 GCF_002837175.3 Physeter macrocephalus | reverse complement strand
GAGCCGGGGGCTGGGATGGCAGGGGGCTGCCAGGGAGATTTGGGGGAGCAGGTAGAGCTAATGTGGGGGAGCAGGTAGAGCTAGTGTACGCGAGCCTGGGGCTGGGAGGGCAGGGAGTGCCTGGGAGGTTTGGGGGAGCAGGTAGAGCTAGTGTAGGCGAGCCTGGGGCTAGGAGGGCAGGGGGCTGCCTCCCAGGAGGACCGTCCGTCTTCATCTTCCCCCCGAAACCCAAGGACACCCTCACAATATCCCGAACACCGGAAGTCTCCTGCATGGTGGTGGACGTGAGCAAGGAGGACCCCAATGTCCAGTTCTCCTGGTACGTGGACGGTGTAGAGGTGCACACGGCCAAGACAAAGCCAAAGGAGGAGCAGTTCAACAGCACCTACCGTGTGGTCAGCGCCCTGCCCATCCAGCACCAGGACTGGCTGACGGGAAAGGAGTTCAAGTGCAAGGTCAACAGCAAAGGCCTCCCAGCCCCCATTGTGAGAACCATCTCCAAGGACAAAGGTGGGTCAGGTGGAGGGGGACAGGAGGGTCCCTGGGGGCCCATAACAGTGACCATCGTGCTAACAGCCACACCTCTCCCCACAGGGCAGACCCACGAGCCACAGGTGTACGTACTGGCCCCACCGCAGGAAGAGCTGGCCAAGAGCTCAGTCACCTTAACTTGCATGGTCACCGACTTCTACCCGGGCGACATCGACGTGGAGTGGCAGAGAAACGGGCAGCCAGAGTCAGTGGGCAAATACAATACAACGCCACCCCAGCAGGAGGACGAAGACTCCTTCTTCCTGTACAGCAAGCTCAGGGTGGACAAGACGAGCTGGCAGCAGGGAGACACCTACACGTGTGTAGTTTTGCACGAGGCTCTACACAATCACAACACGCAGAAGTCCATCTCCCAG
>NC_041224.1:182457306-182465507 GCF_002837175.3 Physeter macrocephalus | reverse complement strand
GAGCCTGGGGCTGGGAGGGCAGGGGGCTGCCTGGGAGATTTGGGGGAGCCGGTAGAGCTAGTGTAGGCGAGCCTGGGGCTGGGAGGACAGGGGGCTGCCTGGGAGATTTGGGGGATCCATTAGAGCTAGTGTAGGTGAGCCTGGGGCTGGGAGTGCAGGGGGCTGCCTGGGAGATTTGGGGTAACAGGTAGACCTTGTGTAGGCGAGCCTGAGGCTGGGAGGGCAGGGGGCTGCCTGGGAACTTTTGGGGAGCTGGTAGAGCTAGTGTAGGCGAGCCTGGGGCTGGGAGGCAGGGGTCTGCCTGGGAGCTTTGGGGGAGCAGGTAGAGCTAGTGTAGGTGAGCAGGGGTTGGGGAGGTAGAGTCCTGCCCAGGACTTCAGCAGACCAGGTACTGGGGTGAATAGGTGTGTAGGCAAGTGTCAGAGGGTGCACGGGACAGTTGGTGCTGTGGGCCCAGCGCTCCAGGGACAGTGGGCAGTCCGATGCCAGGTGAGCCGATGACACGAGGCCGCAGCAGCCCTGAGCTGAGCCCACGGAGCTGAGCCGAGGGGCTGGAGGGCAGGACGCAGGGCACCTGGCATTGGGGCCGAGCAGGGAATCCTACAGGAGATCGGGCTGGGGGTCCCCCTGGGTGTGCTGAGGGCCCAGGGCCGGGGAGGAGGGCACAAGGGCAGAGAGGACTCAGGCCTGAGATGCTGAACCGGAGCCCAGGTGGGCAGAGGTAGACACTCGATGGACAGGAAGCCCGGGCTCCGCTGAGGGGCCAGGATGAGGGGCTGGAGGCAGGTGAGGGAGCATCTGGAGGAGGGGAAGCTGAGCGCGCAGGGAAAGGAGAGCAGCCTTTCCGCTGGGCTCAGGGGGCTGGGCGGGCCGGGCGCAGGGGGCTACCCCCAGAGCTCAGGGCAGCAGGCGAGGCTGTGCAGGGCAGCGGGGCGCTGGGAGGGCCGGGGCTGCCCCAGGTGTCCCAGAGTCAGGGGAAGAAAGGCCGAGGAAAAGGGAGCCCTGGGCTGCTGGCAGGGGCCAGGCGGACGGCAAGGCCGGGTGGAGAGGGGACCATGGGAGGGACGGTGTCTGGGGCTGAAGGGGCCGGGGCATCACTGAGGGACCTGATGGGCTGCAATTCATGGGCCCAGGGTCCCCAGTTTTCCAGGCGCCTGTCGGGGCTTGGGACAGGAGGGTACGACGTGCCAAAGTGAGGTGGGGTTGACAGGGCAGTGGACCTGGCTGAGGGCATAGGAAGGGCCCTTTCAGGGCTCCGAAGGGGCTGCAGGTCTGGGCTGAGCAGACCAGGGTCCGAGGCGACAGACCCGGCCGGGGAATGGGGCTTGGGGTGCTGGCACCCTGCAGGGGAAAATGGCGAGGGGCAGTGCAAGGCTGCCAGGGATGCCGACGGGGGGCAAAGAGCAGGCCAGGACAAGGGGACAGGAGCAGAGCAGGGCAGCGGGCTAGGGAGCTGGAGCCACTGGTCAGGGCTCAGACCGAGGGCCTGATCAGGCCGGG
Organism: Physeter macrocephalus; assembly: GCF_002837175.3. Lineage (NCBI taxonomy): Eukaryota > Metazoa > Chordata > Mammalia > Artiodactyla > Physeteridae > Physeter > Physeter macrocephalus. The sequence continues at coordinate 182,464,007 of NC_041224.1, read as the reverse complement.
CACCCACAGGAGGGTAGGGGCCCCGGGGGTCTCTGATCCAGGTGGCCACCCAGCCCTGACTGGGCTGCTGAGTCCAGGACCCACAGCTGCGAAGGCAGAGGACCGCGGTGGCACAGACCATGCCGGGCCGCCGGTCTTCAGACTCTCTGGAAGCACATGGTCGCTGGGCTCAGCAATGCCCCAGGCCTGCACACCTGATGCCCTGCCCGGACCCTCGCAGGGGTGAGGCCCTGGCAGTCACACGGCTTCCTCTCTCACAGCCACCACCACGGCCCCGAAAGTCTACCCTCTGGATCCCAGGTGTGGGGGCACAACCGGCTCCACAGTGACCGTGGGCTGCCTGGTCTCGAGCTACTTCCCTGAGCCAGTGACCGTGACCTGGAACTCGGGCGCCCCTTCCAGCGGCGTGTACACCTTCCCATCCGTCCAAGGGTCCTCGGGGCTGTACTCTCTCAGCAGCACTGTGACCGTGCCTGCCAGCACCTCATCCGGCAAGAGCTTCACCTGCAGCATAGACCACCGGGCCAGCAGCACCAAGGTGGACAAGCGCATCGGTGAGAGGGCGGGCCGCAGGGAGGGTGTCCACTACGAGACAGGCCCGGGGTCAGCCCTCCCACCTGAACGGACCGCACACCAGGGATGGTGACTCCTGCCCAGGGTGTCACGGGAGGCCTGTCTCTCTCTCTCACCTGAAGGCCTCCCAGGCTCAGGGAGGGGGTCCTCTGGGAGTTTCCACCAGGTCCGGTGCGGGCACAGGCTGGACGCCTCCTCCAGCCCCTGGGCCCACAGAGGCGGGCACAGGTCTCACCTGCCAACGGGGCTGGTGCCCAGCGACTGTCCTCAGGTGCCTCTGGCCCGGCCCTCCTGGGGCATCCCGCCACCACCCCGCCACAGTGGGAGCCGCTCTGCGAGGCCCCGATGACCCCACCCCCATCCCCCGGGGGCAGGCCCAGCACTGACACCCCCCCTCCCTGTGCAGAACTGCTCCTAGAGGAGGAGACCTGTGCTGACGCCCAGGACGGGGAGCTGGACGGACTGTGGACGACCATCTCCATCTTCATCACCCTCTTCCTGCTCAGCGTGTGCTACAGCGCCACCGTGACACTCTTCAAGGTGGGCGGGCCGCCCCGCTGTGCCCTCGCTGTCACCACTGTGCCTCCACCTGTCTGTCCCCTGTCCCCTCACTGCGCCTCACTGCCCCTCACGTCTCCTCACAGTCCTTCACTGTCCCTCACTGTCTCCTCACTGTCTCCTCACTGTCCCTCACTGTCTCCGTGAGGCCCTGGCAGTCACACGGCTTCCTCTCTCACAGCCTCCCCCACGGCCCCGAAAGTCTACGCTCTGCCCCCCAGCTGCGGGGACACACCTAGTTCCACAGTGGTCGTGGGCTGCCTGGTCTCAAGCTACTTCCCTGAGCCAGTGATCGTGAACTGGAAACCGGGCACCCATTCCAGAGGCGTGCACACCTTCGCATCCGTCCACGGCTCCTCGGGGCTGTACTCTCTCAGCAGCACTGTGACCGTGCCTGCCAGCACCTCATCCGGCAAGAGCTTCACCTGCAGCATAGACCACCGGGCCAGCAGCACCAAGGTGGACAAGCGCATCGGTGAGAGGACGGGCCGCAGGGAGGGTGTCCACTACGAGACAGGCCCGGGGTCAGCCCTCCCACCTGAACGGACCGCACACCAGGGATGGTGACTCCTGCCCAGGGTGTCACGGGAGGCCTGTCTCTCTCCCTCACCTGAAGGCCTCCCAGGCTCAGGGAGGGGGTCCTCTGGGAGTTTCCACCAGGTCCGGTGCGGGCACAGGCTGGACGCCTCCTCCAGCCCCTGGGCCCACAGAGGCGGGCACAGGTCTCACCTGCCAAAACCTGGCCCTGCCCTAAGCCCAGGCCCAGGCCGTCCCCAGCCCCGGTAACCTCAAGTCTGTTCTCTGCAGTGATCAATGGCTCCCCATGCCCCAAGTGTACTGAATGCCAAAAGTGTCCCGAATGCCAAAAGTGTCCCAAATGTCCAGGTAAGTCAGCCGGCCTCACCCTACGCCCCTCGGGGGTGGACCTCGCCCAGGCGTGGCCTTCAGGCTTGGGGGAGGGGGATGGATGGGTGCCTGAGAGGAGGTCCACCCAGGGGCTGACCCCCCACCGTGTCTCCCCGACCAGCCCCTGAGCTCCCAGGAGGACCGTCCGTCTTCATCTTCCCCCCGAAACCCAGAGACACCCTCACAATATCCAAAACACCCGAGGTCACCTGCGTTGTGGTGGACGTGAGCCACGAGGACCCCAATGTCCAGTTCTCCTGGTACGTGGACGGTGTAGAGGTGCACACGGCTCCCCTCACTGTCCCTCACCTTCCCTCACTGTCTCCTCACTGTCCCTCACGGCCCCTCACTGTCCCTCACTGTCGCCTCACTGTCCCTCACTATCCCCTCACTGTCCCTCACAGCCCCTCACTGTCCCCTCACTGTCCCACACCTTCCCTCACTGTCCCTCACCTTCCTTCACTGTCTCCTCACTGTCCCTCACTGTCCCGCACTGTCCTTCACTGTCCCTCACTGTCTCCTCACTGTCCCTCACTGTCTCATCATGGTCCCTCACTGTCCCTCATTGTCCCTCACAGTCCCTCACTGTCCCTCACTGTCCCTCACTGTCACCACACTGTCCCTCACTGTCCCTCACCGTCTCCTCACTGTCCCTCACTGTCTCCTCACTGTCTCCTCACTGTCCCTAACTGTCCCTCACTGTATCCTCACTGTCCCTCACTGTGCCTCACGGTCCCTCACCTTCCCTCACTGTCTCCGCACTGTCTCCTCACTGTCCCTCACGGTCCCTCACTGTCCCTCACTGTCTCCTCACTGTCCCTCACTGTCCCGCACTGTCCCTCACTGTCACCTCACTGTCCCTCACTGTCCCTCACTGTCTCCTCACTCTCCCTCACGGTCCCTCACTGTCCCTCACTGTCTCCTCACTGTCCCTACATATCCCTCACTGTCTCCTCACTGTCTCTCACTGTCCCTCACTGTCCCTCATTGTCCCTCACAGTCCCTCACTGTCCCTCACGGTCCCTCACTGTCTCCTCACTGTCTCCTCACGGTCCCTCACTGTCCCTCACTGTCACCTCACTGTCCCTCACTGCCCCTCACTGTCTCCTCGGGAAGAAAGGCCGAGGAAAAGGGAGCCCTGGGCTGCTGGCAGGGGCCAGGCGGACGGCAAGGCCGGGTGGAGAGGGGACCATGGGAGGGACGGTGTCTGGGGCTGAAGGGGCCGGGGCATCACTGAGGGACCTGATGGGCTGCAATTCATGGGCCCAGGGTCCCCAGTTTTCCAGGCGCCTGTCGGGGCTTGGGACAGGAGGGTACGACGTGCCAAAGTGAGGTGGGGTTGACAGGGCAGTGGACCTGGCTGAGGGCATAGGAAGGGCCCTTTCAGGGCTCCGAAGGGGCTGCAGGTCTGGGCTGAGCAGACCAGGGTCCGAGGCGACAGACCCGGCCGGGGAATGGGGCTTGGGGTGCTGGCACCCTGCAGGGGAAAATGGCGAGGGGCAGTGCAAGGCTGCCAGGGATGCCGACGGGGGGCAAAGAGCAGGCCAGGACAAGGGGACAGGAGCAGAGCAGGGCAGCGGGCTAGGGAGCTGGAGCCACTGGTCAGGGCTCAGACCGAGGGCCTGATCAGGCCGGGCACCCACAGGAGGGTAGGGGCCCCGGGGGTCTCTGATCCAGGTGGCCACCCAGCCCTGACTGGGCTGCTGAGTCCAGGACCCACAGCTGCGAAGGCAGAGGACCGCGGTGGCACAGACCATGCCGGGCCGCCGGTCTTCAGACTCTCTGGAAGCACATGGTCGCTGGGCTCAGCAATGCCCCAGGCCTGCACACCTGATGCCCTGCCCGGACCCTCGCAGGGGTGAGGCCCTGGCAGTCACACGGCTTCCTCTCTCACAGCCTCCCCCACGGCCCCGAAAGTCTACGCTCTGCCCCCCAGCTGCGGGGACACACCTAGTTCCACAGTGGTCGTGGGCTGCCTGGTCTCAAGCTACTTCCCTGAGCCAGTGATCGTGAACTGGAAACCGGGCACCCATTCCAGAGGCGTGCACACCTTCGCATCCGTCCACGGCTCCTCGGGGCTGTACTCTCTCAGCAGCACTGTGACCGTGCCTGCCAGCACCTCATCCGGCAAGAGCTTCACCTGCAGCATAGACCACCGGGCCAGCAGCACCAAGGTGGACAAGCGCATCGGTGAGAGGACGGGCCGCAGGGAGGGTGTCCACTACGAGACAGGCCCGGGGTCAGCCCTCCCACCTGAACGGACCGCACACCAGGGATGGTGACTCCTGCCCAGGGTGTCACGGGAGGCCTGTCTCTCTCCCTCACCTGAAGGCCTCCCAGGCTCAGGGAGGGGGTCCTCTGGGAGTTTCCACCAGGTCCGGTGCGGGCACAGGCTGGACGCCTCCTCCAGCCCCTGGGCCCACAGAGGCGGGCACAGGTCTCACCTGGCAAAACCTGGCCCTGCCCTAAGCCCAGACCCAGGCCATCTCCAACCCTGGTAACCTCCAATCTGTTCTCTGCAGAAATCAACGGCCCAAACCCCTGTACCAGGTGTCCCATATGCCCAGGTAAGTCAGCCGGCCTCACCCTCCGCCCCTCGGAGGTGGACCTTGCCCAGGCGTGGCACTGGGGTGGGGGGATGGATGGGTGCCTGAGAGGAGGTCCACCCAGGGGCTGACCCCCCACCGTGTCTCCCCAACCAGCCATTGAGCTCCCAGGAGGACCGTCCGTCTTCATCTTCCCCCCGAAACCCAAGGACACCCTCACAATATCCCGAACACCGGAAGTCTCCTGCATGGTGGTGGACGTGAGCAAGGAGGACCCCAATGTCCAGTTCTCCTGGTACGTGGACGGTGTAGAGGTGCACACAGCCAAGACAAAGCCAAAGGAGGAGCAGTTCAACAGCACCTACCGTGTGGTCAGCGCCCTGCCCATCCAGCACCAGGACTGGCTGACGGGAAAGGAGTTCAAGTGCAAGGTCAACAACAAAGGCCTCCCAGCCCCCATTGTGAGAACCATCTCCAAGGACAAAGGTGGGTCAGGTGGACGGGGGCAGGAGGGTCCCTGGGGGCCCGTAGCAGTGACCACCGTGCTAACAGCCACACCTCTCCCCACAGGGCAGACCCACGAGCCGCAGGTGTACGTACTGGCCCCACCGCGGGAAGAGCTGGCCAAGAGCTCGGTCAGCTTAACCTGCATGGTCACCGACTTCTACCCGAGCGACATCGATGTGGAGTGGCAGAGAAACGGGCAGCCAGAGTCAGCGGACAAATACAATACGACGCCACCCCAGCAGGAAAACGGGTCCTTCTTCCTGTACAGCAAGCTCAGGGTGGACAAGAAGAGCTGGCTGCCCCTCACTGTCTCCTCACTGTCTCCTCACGGTCCCTCACTGTCCCTCACTGTCACCTCACTGTCCCTCACTGCCCCTCACTGTCTCCTCACTGTCTCCTCACTGTCCCTCACTGCCCCTCACTGTCACCTCAGTGTCCCTCACTGCCCCTCACTGTCCCTCACTGCCCCTCACTGTCTCATCACGTTCCCTCACTATCCCTCACTCTCGCCTCACTGTCTCCTCACTGTCCCTCACTGTCTCCTCACTGTCCCTCACTGTCTCCTCACTGTCCCTCACTGTCTCCTCACTGTCCCTCACTGTCTCCTCACTGTCCCTCACAGTCCCTCACTGTCTCCTCACTGTCTCCTCACTGTCCCTCACTGTCTCCTCACTGTCTCCTCATTGTCCCTCACTGTCTCCTCACTGTCGCTCACTGTCGCTCACTGTCATTCACAGTCCCTCACTGTCTCCTCACTGTCCCTCACTGTCCATCACTGTCTCCTCACTGTCCCTTACTTTCCCTCACTGACTCCTCACTGTCCCTCACGGTCCCTCACTGTCCTTCACTGTCTCCTCACTGTCCCTCACGGTCCCTCACTGTCCCTCACTGTCCCTCACTGTCTCCTCACTGTCCCTCACGGTCTCTCACTGTCCCTCACTGTCCCTCACTGCCCCTCACTGTCCCTCACTGCCCCTCACTGTCTCATCACGGTTCCTCACTGTCCCTCCCTGTCTCCTCCCTGTCTCTCACTGTCTCATCACGGTCCCTCACTGTCTCCTCACTGTCCCTCACGGCCCCTCACTGTCCCCTCACTGTCCCTCACTGCCCCTCACTGTCTCATCACGGTCCCTCACTGTCCCTCACTGTCTCCTCCCTGTCCCTCACTGTCTCATCACGGTCCCTCACTGTCCCTCACTGTCTCCTCACTGTCCCTCACGGTACCTCACTGTCCCTCACTGTCTCCTCACTGTCTCATCACTGTCCCTCACTGTCCCTCACTGTCTCCTCCCTGTCCCTCACTGTCTCTTCGGTCCCTCACCTTCCCTCACTGTCTCCTCACTGTCTCCTCACTGTCCCTCACGGTCCCTCACTGTCCCTCACGGTCCCTCACTGTCCCTCACTGTCTCCTCACTGTCACCTCACTGTCCCTCACTGTCTCCTCACTGTCCCTCACAGTCCCTCACTGTCCCTCAATGTCCCTCACTGTCTCCTCACTGTCTCCTCACTGTCCCTCACTGTCCCTCACTGTTTCCTCACTGTCCCTCACAGTCCCTCACGGTCCCTCAATGTCCCTCACTGTCTCCTCACTGTCTCCTCACTGTCCCTCAC
>NC_041224.1:182449470-182456971 GCF_002837175.3 Physeter macrocephalus | reverse complement strand
TCTCTGTCCCTCACTGTCGCCTCACTGTCTCCTCACTGCCCCTCACTGCCTCACATGGTCCCTCACTGTCCCTCACTGTACCTCACGGTCCCTCACTGTCCCTCACTGTCGCCTCACTGTCTCCTCACTGTCCCTCACAGTCCCTCACGGTCCCTAACTGTCCCTCACTGTCTCCTCACTGTCTCCTCACTGTCCCTCACTGTCACCTCACTGTCCCTCACTGCCCCTCACTGTCTCCTCACTGCCCCTCACTATCCCTCACTCTCGCCTCACTGTCTCCTCACTGTCCCTCACTGTCTCCTCACTGTCCCTCACTGTCCCTCACTGTCATTCACTGTTCCTCACTGTCTCCTCACTGTCCCTCATGGTCCATCACTGTCTCCTCACTGTCCCTCACTTTTCCTCACTGTCTCCTCACTGTCCCTCACTGTCTCCTCACTGTCCCTCACGGTCCCTCACTGCCCTTCACTGCCCCTCACTGTCCCTCACTGCCCCTCACTGCCCCTCAGTTTCCCTCATTTGTCCCTCACTATCCCTCATTTGCCCCTTACAGTCCCCTAGTGTCCCTCATTCTCCCTCACTGTCCCCATTATGGCCTCATGTCCCCCCTGGAACCCCTCGCTGTCCATTGGCCCGGGGACTGGGGGGCAGGCCCTGCGGGGCCGTCCGGGTGGGGTCCAGCCTGCACTCACCCCCGCCGCCCCTCAGGTGAAGTGGATCTTCTCGTCGGTGGTTGAGCTGAAGCGCACGATCGTCCCCGACTACAGAAACATGATCGGGCAGGGCGCCTAGTGCTCACTACAGGCTGCGTCCAGGGCCGCCCCAGACCTGTTGGACCACGTCCATCACCTTGTGCCGCTCAGCCTGCGCCAGGCCTGCTCCTCCGCCCGCTGACCTCGCCAGCCTCTGAGCTCACGAACACCCTCGCCTGCACCCCCGGCCTCTGGCCTCGTGGCCACCACAACCTGCCCCCCACCCCACTCACAGACCCGAGTGGACCGTAGGTGATGCCCAACCTGAGCTGATGTCACCAGAGGCCACCTCCGGCGCACCAGCGACCACCGGGAATGCCCGGGTCAGCATGCGGGTCCCCCTCAAAGAGGAGGAGGAGGCCGGCATCCCGGGCTTCTACACAGGGCCCGCCCCCTGCATCTTCTCCCGGCCGGGCTCCAGACGCAGGGTCCCCGGGAGGAGGGCCTGTGTCAGATGCTGGAGGGGAACCGCCCCCCTCAGCGCCTGCCTGTCCCAGAAGGAGAACTTCTGCAGGTGCCATAACAGTCCCTCAGGTCACCTCCACCGAGGACGCTGCTCACAGCAGGGCCTGAGCCCGAGGCCGCTGCAGGAGCCCCAGTGCGGGAGACGGTGAGGTCCAGCCAGACTGGACACTGTTGACCTGGTGTCCTGCGGGCTGAGCTGGAGGGGCTACGGAGGAGAGGGCAGAAGGCGTGGCCAGCCCATCCTGCAGCCAAAGGCCTGAGTCACGAACACCAGGAGCTCCGCCTGCGCCGGGGTGGGGGTGAGAGGCGCGACCCGCGTAGGGCCAGCCTCCGACCCCGGGCCCCCGCCTCAGGGCCCGGTACCAACTCTCCCGTCTCTGCGGAAATGCGCAGTCAGCATCCCCACGTGGAGGAGCTGCTCCCCGGACTGGAAAGAAGGTCCACATCCTCGCAGCTTGGGAGGCTTTTCTCTCTTTTAAATGTTGGAGCCCATTGATGCTCTTTGCTGTCTCTTCATCTTTTTAATGACAATAAAGCGTTCTTTACAATCGCCTAGCTCGCTGAGAAGTCTCCCTAGGTTAACACGCCTCCCACCCTCGTGAAATCCACAGCCGGTCTCCCCCACGCCACCACCCAAGCCTGGGGTTCCCGCCTGGCCTGTGGGCGCAGGGGCGAGCCAGGGGCCTGGGGGAGCCACAGGGAAGTCGCACGTGTTGGGTGTGTCCCCACAGGAGGCTGTAACAGACACCACAGGGGGCCTTTGACAACAGACATCACTGCCTGACACCCTGGAGGCTGGAATCCCAGATCCGGGAGGTGCAGGGCTGGCTTCTCCTGAGGCCCGTCTCCGTGCCATGCAGACGCCGTCTTCTCCCGTGTCCTCACGTGGTGGTCCCTCTGTGTGTGTCTCCGTCCTAATGTCCTCCTCTTTTAAGGACGCCAGTCAGACTGGATTAGGGCCCACCCTAGAGGCCCCAGTTTACATCATCACCTCTTTACAGACCCCATCTCCAAATACAGTTACATTCTCAGGTCCTGGGGTCCGGGCTTCAAAACCGGAATTTGGGGCACACGATTCAGCCCAGAACAGCCCAGCTGGGTGCGAGAAAGGAGGACCAGGAGGCAACGCCAGGAAGCCAGGCCAGGAGGGGCAGCGGCGGGGAGGGGCTGTAAAGCGGAGCAGAGCCAGACCTGGCTCACCGCTCAGGACAGACTGGGCAGTGAGAAGGACCGCAGGAGGCGAGGGGGTCCGGGTGGCACTGAACGCAGCTGGCTGCACAGAGGTGAAGCAGGAGTGGGGCTCCAGGGGCTCCGGTGAGGGACCAGGAAGGGTGGCCGTGCAGATGCGATGAGGCCGCGGTGTCCGCCGGCCGGCAAGGATGCAGGGATGGGTCAGGACTCCGCCCTCACAGAGACCAGGGACCGAGGCCCCATCCCTCCTGGTGATTCCACCTCAGAGGAGACACAACCCTCCCCAGAGGGCAGAGTCAGGATCTACAGCTGTCGGCCCTTCTCAGTAAAAGCTCCACGAAAGGGGGCCGGGGCCTGGGTCGGGGGCTGGCCGTGCTGGGCTCCCTCAGGCCGGCGTTTCAGGGGGTATGGCTCATCCCGGGGACGCGGCCTCGGGCTGCTGGAAGCCACGCTTGTGTCTGTTGCAGCCTTTCTGGGCGAGCGGAGGAGGCCGCCACTCGACAGCCCCAGGCCGAGGCCCCGCAGGACAGCCCCCCAGACCGGGAGCCGGAGTCTGGTCAGCATGGACGCTGCGCCCCAAGGCCGTCCGACGTGCCGGTCCAGCTTCCTGTGGGGGAGAGAGAGACAGCCAGAGGCAGAGACAGAGAGAATGGTATGCAGGGAAGGGACTGCATCGCTCAGGGGGCCTGCACCCAACGGGGAGGCCGGGAGGGGCGGCAAACAGGACGGCCGAGGGGTGGACAGCAGTGTCCAGGAGAACACCTGGCCCTCGCGGACCCTGCCAGTCACGCTGGGCACGCTGGCCCAGGGCCCCTCTGCCTGCTGGGCGCCATGGGGGCTCCAGGTGACGGACCTGGGCGTCACCCCACAGCCTGCGTTTCCCTCCCCCTAAACATGTAACCCAGAAGCTGAACTTGCCTGAGGGCAGCACGGCCTGCCCGCCCTGGGCCCTGCCCCTCACTTCCACCCCCCAGACCAACGGTCAGCCGCTAGCCGGCCCGCCCCGCAGGAACGCCAGGGTGATCACACGGGGGCCGGCCCCATGGCCTCCTAGCTGAACACCGTCCCTGGCGCGGCTGCCTCTGGGTCCCTCGAGGAGCCCCAGGGCTCCCACCCTCACCCCCCAGCAGTGCCACACCACACGGCATCCCTCCCCTGTCCATGCGCCCCGAGCACCACGAAGCCCAGTGGCCGCGCCTGCCCTTGAGCCCCTCGGGCTGCCCCTGTGTGAGCCTGAGGTCAGCCTCCTGCTGCCTCCCGACCCCTAGAGCCCCCCCAGACCCTGAGCTCCACACACACCTGTCAGCGCCTCACCTCGCCACCACACACCTCCATCTGTGTCTTACACACGCACACACACGCCTGCACCCCTGGGCCGCCACCCGTTCCCAGCCTCCTCCCTCACCAAGGGAGACACTGTCAGTCTGAACTGTGAATCCCGTTGTGGCATCTGTGGTGTGATGTCCATGGTGTAGTGTCTGTGGGGTCCAAGACATAGAATGGTCGGTGTGAGTGGAGGAGGGGAAGAGAAGGCGATACAATGGACTGAATATTTCCCCCAAAATTCACACATTGAAGCCCTAAGCCTCTAATATGATGCCATTAGGAGATGGCTTTTGTGGAGCTGATGAGGTCATCAGGGCGATCCCCTGTGAGCGGGATTAGCGGCCCTGTAGGGACCCTATAGAGCTTCCAGTCCTTCTCCACGTTAGGACACAGCAGGGAGACGTCATCTGTGAACCAGGGAGCGGCCCTCACCAGACACCAAACCTGCCAGCTCCGTGACCTTGGACTTCAAGCCCCCCGAACAGTGAGGGCAAGTGTCTGCCGTCCATATGTGTGTGGTGCCTTGTTGGAGCAGCCAGACAAACTGAGACAGGAAGCCCCTGGCCAGGTGGCCCCCACCCCCAGGACGCAGCGGGGCTCGCAGAGCTGTGGGAGGGCTGGTAAGGTGCGGCAAGGACCCGCCACCGTGGGGGGGAGGCATGCGAGAGCCCTGGCGCGCGTGCTGCCGGAGCCCCCGCGTGTGCTCAGCTTGCATGGGGCGGGCCTGGGGACGGGCCAGGCCGGGGTTGGGGGTCGCGCGGAGCCCTGCTGGGGTCCGTCCCGGTCCACGTCACCAGGCCTGCCCAGAGTCCCAGGGGCAGTCAGCCTGCGGGGGAGGGAGCAGGGAGAGCAGCCTGGCCTCCCCTAAGAGGCTCTTATGGGCCCCCCCAGACGTGGCTGAGTCGCAGCACGAGGGAGGGACCAGGCCGGGCACCCGGCTCCCCGTCATCCCTGTGGATCTGTCAGGCTGCTCTCCAGGCTGGGATCCCCATTGCAGAGTCACAGCCATGGCCTGCCGGGACCCGGCCCCGAACGGCACGGATGTGGGCAGGGGCTGGGGCTGGGGCTGGGGGCCGGTAGGTGGAGGAGCTGGTCACACCATCAGCATGACTTTGGGCTGGGTGACAAAGCCCCCACTGCCACCCCTGGGCTCTTTTCAAATGCAGGCTGCAGAAGGCCAGGCCGGGGGAGAGGCCAGTGGGGGCTGTAGAGCTTGCCCACGGCCAGGTGTGGGGAGAACCAGACCAGGCAAGGGGCCGGCAGCGTCAGTGACACAGACAGACCCGGGAGGGCACGGTGCACAGGACGAGGTGGCACACCAGCTGTCAGGCGGCTGGCTCTGGGCTCCTCAGGTGCGTCTTCATCCCGGGGGTCCGTCGATGACTGTCCCCACCACTCACGGCCCACCCTCTGTGGTTCTGTCCTGGGGGACAGGGACACTCAGCACACACTGCTTCTGCCTCAGCTCCGGAGCATGCACTGAGTGCCCATCGTGCAGACCAGCCCTGCTCCGTCCCTCCGCCCTGACACTGGCAATTTCCAGAAAGCACCTGCTCCTCTGTCCTGGCTCCCAGAACAGAGAAGCCCAGACAAACTGCAGCAAACACAGCAGCGAGAGAGAAATAGACCCTGAAGTCGTAGCCTGTTCACCTGGGGGCTGTGATCACAGTGCGTCCTAGTGAAAGCTGGCTGATACAGCCACCCTCAAATGCCACTGAGTGAGGTAAACTCGACAACAAGCACAAATGTAATAACCACATCTGACATGCACACAGTGTCCTGACTTTTACAGGGTTTTCAGAGACTATTGTCAGGGTTCTCAAGAGAAACAGAACCAATAGAACATAGATGACAGATAGATACAGATAGATAGATGATAGAGAGATGATTGATAGAGAGATGATAGACATAATGGATACATACATACATACATATGATATAGCTATATATGTGTATATGCACATCTATAGATAGAGCTAAAACACAGCTAAAGATAGACATACATATAGATGACATACGTATATCGACATATGGAGACAACAAGATTTCTTTCAAGGAACTGGCTCTCATGCTTGTGCGGGGCTGCCTGGCAGGTCTGAAATCTGTGGGGCAGGCCAGCGGGCTGGAAGCTCAAGCGGGAGTGGGTGCTGCTGTCTTGAGGCAGAATTCCTTCCTCTCCAGGAAGTCCCAGTTTTGTTAAGTCCTTCCCTGGTTGGATGAGGCCCGCCCACGTCATGCAGGGTCACCTCATTTACTTGGAGCCCACTGACTGTAGATGTTAACCACACCTACAAAATACCTTCGCAGCAACACCCGGCCTAATGTCGGAACACACGGCCCAGCTGAGCGGGACTCTATGACTCTGACCCTCACGGGCACCTCCTCTCCTTTCGTTCTCACGACGCCCCAAGAGGCGGGCTCGCTGTCACAATCTTACCGTTGAAGCCCCTGTCCAAGGGGACATCCTGCCTCTGGGGAGGATGCCAGGGCTCCATCCTTGTCTTCTGAGCCAAAGCTCACGTTCTCTCCGCTGCCCACACTACCTCTTAGAGAGACTCGACAACCCCCTCCTCATCCGATTCCTGCCCTCGGGGACAGGCTGCCTGAGGACATCCCTCCAGCCTGGAGGTGTTTGGAGAGACAGAAGCCCTGGAAGTCCTGGGAAGGTGCATCCATTTATCTACCGGACAACTACTCACCAGATGGCAACTCTGCCATCATCGCTGGACACTGCGTACCCGTGATGAATAACCCAGATGCGGCCTCTGACCTCGAGGACGTTAGGGAGCAGGGCAGAGGCAGGCACCAAGTAAATCATTCCACAAACAGCGATATAAGGACCATCATGCTAAGTGCTATGAACGGAAAGCTGGAGCGTGAGGCCCCGCAACAGAAGACAACAGCCCAGTCTCGGGGCCGGGTGAACTCCCCGGGGGAGCACTCTGAGGCGGAGCCCTGGAGGAATGGTGTGGCTGCCTCGGGTCTGCTTGTCAACACGGGGTGTCCCGCCCTCCTGGCCACAGAACTTCTGGACCCAGGACACGTGGGGCCAAGTGGGAGCAGATGTCAGTGACGTGATAGGTTTCAAAACATGGTCTGATGATGACTCTCACACAGATACATAAAGAACACATCTCACAATTTTATTTAACTTAATGAATGGTTTACACCCACTTCAAAGTAGAATTCAAAGTACTACATGCATCTAGTTGAATCAAGGGTGCTGAAATGAGTTTATACACGGGAGGCGAGGACGGATCAATCGTCCTTCCAAAACAGAGGGTTTGCATTGCCATGGGTTATCCACGGCTTACAGAGCTGTGAGGTAGCTCAAAGATAATGAAAATCATGGAGCCCGCAGAATCAGATAACCTGGAAGGGTGCGCAAGACAATGCCTTGCTTTCCACCGAAGACACAAGAAGTAACGCTTTGGTCCACTTCCAAGTCTTTCACAATTTCTCCTATTAACATATACAACTCACAGAAACAGATCCAGAATATAGAGCAAACTCCTGCAAATCAATCAGAAAAATCAAACAATTCAGGAGAGAAGTGGTAAAGAGAATTAAACAGATGTTTCACAAAAGATGTCCAAACAGCCCTCAAACATTTGAAAGGAACCAGACTGGTTACGAGGGAAATGAAAATGAAAAACCACATCAGAGAAAGTAGTTCTGACTCCACCACAGGTGAGGCAGCTTGGGCCAGACTAATCCCTTGCAAATAGCAATTATAAGCCCTGGGGCGGAGCGGGGCGGGCGGGGGG
>NC_041224.1:182418245-182449228 GCF_002837175.3 Physeter macrocephalus | reverse complement strand
TGGGGGGGGGGTGGGGGGGTGCGTGGGCGCTGTTTTAAAAGAGGAGTTGAAGGCACTGGGGAATGACCTAAAGCAAGCAGACACTGGAGAAAATGATCCCCTTGAAAGATTTATCTGAGGATGTACCCCGACCAGTCACCAGGTGCAACTAGAACATGAACAGGAACTGCAGTCACACCGGCTCGAGGGGTGAGATCATGGGATGCAGGGCTGCATTGCAAGGGCAGTTGGAAATTAAAGGAGGGAGCCACAGAAGGGGAACCCCCAAATTCCGTATGTACAGTCTGCTCAAGTCCTTGACCGTACCCTTACCTGTGCATGTGTAGGGGAAACTCCAGAGGGCCTGGGAAAAACCACAAGCAGGAGGTTGAAAGAACTGAGGAGACGTTAGCTACTGCCAACCACAGAAATAGTACCATGTCAGGCAGATTTTGGAATCCAGTCAAGCTAACTGCCTCCCGACAAAAAAAATCAATACTTCTCTGAGGAAGAGTACCAAATCCATAGTCTGGATTATACTTCATCCAGCACACCCAGTGCACATTCAAAAAGTACTAAATGTGCAAAGAAATAAGAAAATGTGACCCATGGTCAAAATACAAAATAGTCAACGGAGAATGATCCAAAGATGACCCAGACACAGACCCAATTATGACAAGGACATTAAAGCAGCTATTATAAATATGTTCAGAGATCTTAAAGGAAAATATGCTCGTAATGAGTGACTAGATAACCTCTACAGAAAACTTTAAACTATCTACAAGAACCAAATAAAAATTCTAGAACTAGAAAGTACATTTCTGAATTTTTTAAGTCACTTGATGAGCTTAACAGCAGATTGGAGAAGGCATAAGAAAGGTCAGAAACTACATTTCAATATAGAGACATTCTATATTTATTATAGATATTCTAATGTATTATGTATGTAAAATATATTTATATATAATATATAGATTATATATAATATATATATTTTATATATCAATAAAATGTTCTTTTAATCCAATCCAAAGAACAGAAAGAAAAACACTGAAAAAAAAAGAAAAGAAAAGTAAAGAGACTCAATGTCCTATGAGACGCTATGAAACATCTGAAAATACGTAAAATTTTGGAGTCCCAGAAAGGGACAAGAGATAGAATGGGGCAGAAAAAGTCTTTGAAGAGATAAAAAGCAAAATTCCCCAATGTGATGAAAATATCAATTTACAGATTTAAGAAGCTCAGCCAGTTCCTAACCATAAATACAACATGATGTGCCATGCTGAGACGCATTGTGCAAACTGATGAAAACCAAAGGTAAAGAAGATGTCTTGATAGCAGCCAGAGAAAGAACACAGACATACAGGGAACAAACTACATCTGGCTTCTCATCGGAAAAAAATGGTGACCGGGAAACAATAGAAGGGGGGAGTTTCATCCCAGAATTCTATATCCAGAGAAAATATCGTTCCAAAATGAATATGTAATAGACATTTTTAGATACACAAAAACCGAGGGAGTGCATTTCCAAGAGACCTGCAGTAAAAGAAAGGCTAACAGAGAATCTTTGCGCTGAAAGGAAAGGACACCAAATGGAAACTCATCTACAGGATGGAAAGGTGAGCATCAGAGATGGCAAATATGCAAGTGCAAAAACTCATCTTTTTTCTCTTAGTTTCTTAAAAAGATAATCGATTGTTTAGAGTAAAAATTATTAACAACGCGTTGTGGGGTTTATAATAGGTACAGATGCAAAATATATGACAGTAGCACAAAAGATGAGTTCATAAATGAAACCATACTCTTTCAAAGCTCTAATGACTCATGTGAGGTAGTCAATTATTCAATCTAAGTTCATCGTGATGACTTCAGCATATGCACATTATATTCACTGAAACCATATGCAAAGAGGCTTATCTAAAAAGTCGACAGAGAAATTTTTTTTAAAAAAAGGAAATCCTAGATCACACGTTGTTTCAGTTGTCACGCCTCTTTCGTTTCCTTTATTATTTTTATGCATTTATTTATTTACTTATTTTTGGCCGCGTTGGGTCTTCGTTGCTACACGTGGGCTTTCTCTAGTTGCAGCGGGCGGGGGCTGCTCTTCACCGTGGTGCACGGGTGTCTCATTGCGGTGGCTTCTCTTGTGGCGGAGCACAGGCTCTAGGTGA
Organism: Physeter macrocephalus; assembly: GCF_002837175.3. Taxonomy (NCBI): domain Eukaryota; kingdom Metazoa; phylum Chordata; class Mammalia; order Artiodactyla; family Physeteridae; genus Physeter; species Physeter macrocephalus. The sequence continues at coordinate 182,447,078 of NC_041224.1, read as the reverse complement.
GCAGACTTCAGTAGTTACGGTGCGTGGACCCTAGAGTGCAGTCTCAGTAGCTGTGGCACATGGGCTTAGTTGCTCTGCGGCACGTGGGATCATCCCGGACCAGGGATTGAACCCATGTCCCCTGCATTGGCAGGCCGATTCTTAACCACTGAGCCACCAGGGAAGTCCCCAGAGAAATTAGAATGGAATAAGTACGTAAAGTACTTACTAAGTACTAAGTATTAACTAAGAAGTACTTATTAACCCAAAAGGATGTAGGAAAGAAGGAATAAAGCTACAGTGAACACACTTGATAGACAGACTTTAAGAGGTGTTCCCATAAGACTGGGGACACAGCAAGGACGCCTGTCACTTCTGTCATACTATTTTGCAGTGCTTTTCAGATACGTGCTTAACTATTCGTGGATTGTGAAATCAAATCAGACAGTTACAGCCAGCTCTTTTTAATAAGCAAAGAAAAAAAGTCTATGCATTGTACATAACAAGAGTAAATATTTTCATGAAAATTTTGTTTCAGTTACATAAATAAATATACATAATATATGTTACATGTAAATAATGTGCGTATGTGAATTAGATTATAATATAAGACACTTTTTTTTTTACCAGGATAGTGGTCAAAACAGTTGGGAAAATGTTTATTTAATAGATTATTGGAGGTCCTGGCCAATGTTACGTGACAAGAAAAAGCAACAGGGCTGTTAAGATTGAAAGGAAAGATGTGAAGGAGGTATTATTTGTAGATGATGTGATCATTTCCAAGGAAAAGCCAACACAGTCAGCAGACAAACTGTTAGAACTAACAAGAAAATCGGGACAATTTCCACGCAAGACCAACTTACCAAAAGCAGCTGTGTTCCTCTATGTCAGCAAAACCTTACTAGAAAATGTGACGGAAAGCCAGGCACAAGTCACAGCAATGGGAGGAATAACCTGGGAAAGAACGCCCAAGACCTCTGAGGAGAAAGATGAACTCTATTCAAGGACATAAAAGAAATTTGAATGGCTGGAGACATACACTGGTCAAGGAAGGAATGACGTGTTAGATTAAAGTGTCATCTATCTCCCAGACTAAGAAATACAGTGTACTCCCAACCAAAATTCCAGCTGGGTCGGTTTTGTTTGTTTCTTTGTTTGTTTGTGAGATCCATTTACAGCTTAGACCATTTTGAAAAATAAAAGCACAGGATGAGGGGTCTCAGGGGGACTGTCTCCCTGAATGTCAACACATACACAAAACCATCACTGAAAAGGATGGCACTCACGCACAGACTACCAGACCCAAGGACTAGGCGAGCACTCAGAAACAGCCTAGGAACTTGGACTGCAATGAGTGCGGCGCCTTCGGGCAGCGGGAAAGCTTCTAAGGTGGGTGGGAAACTGGCTCCTTCTGTGGAGAACTTCAACCCGGGTTTCGACTCCACACCATATGCACGGTGAGTGGTGGTGGAGCCTGCTGGGATCAAACACTTACATCTGAAAGGCTAACTTTAAATACAGCTGAAAGGAAATGGACCAGCAAGGCTGGCGGAGCACAGTAACAGCAACAGCCTGGTGGGATGTATGTCCACCCAGAACTTCAGAATGTGACCTTGTCCGGATATAGGGTCTCTGCAAATGTAATTTGGTTAAGGACCTTGGGATTAGATCACACTCGATTTCAGAAGCATTGTGAGTCCAGTGACTTATAACAGGAGAAGATGACACACGGGGCAGATGGCCACGTGAAGATGGAGGAAAGATTGGAGCGATGTCAATAGCCAGCAGGGCCTGGAAGAGGCAGGAAGGACCCTGCCCTGAAGCCTTCGGGGCAGCTTGGCACTGCCAACACCTTGTTTTTGGATTTCTTGCCTTCCAGGATGTGAGAGTCCATTTCTGTGGTTTTAAGCCACCAAGTTTGTGGGCCTTTGTTACTGCAGCCACAGGAAGCTCACACGGCAGCCTCCAAGCGTGCGAGCCGTAGGGTAAATAGCTGATGAATCTGCCACGTGGAAATCAAGAATTTCTGTTAAAGGAGGAACTCGATAATCAGCATCAGCACCCAGGGCACTGACCAGGAGAAGCTTATCCCAAGGTTAGAACTAGCAAGGGGCAGGCGCTTAGAGATGACTGCCTTGCACATTCCCAGGAAATCGCCGAGAAAATCTTCAGAAAGCAGGGCGAGATCAGAGACAGACGTCCAAACGTCTCCCAAGTCTCCGAAGAGAAACTCCAGCTCGTTAGTGCTGGGAGCATCTAAATTAGAAGAGAGACAACGCACTGCACACTTCAGAGATCGTCATGACAGCGTCCTTGCTGGGAAGGCAGGCACGGAGCTGGAGAAGGGGGCCTCCCTGGGGTGGAGGACGTCTGGAGGCCTGGGTGGTGGTGGGCCAGCCCCAGGACGGAGCGGACAGCAGTGGAGCCAGGCCTGCCCTGGGGGAAGGAAGCCGGGGAGGGATTGAAGCTTCTTTGGGCCCATGTTTGGGGCCACAGCCAAGGATAACAAGGGGGTCGGCTGCTCTCACTGTCCAGGAGAACTCTGGGGCCTCCCCCCACCGTGGGTACCGAGGGCAGTGAGCCCCTGGCTGGGCTGAGGGATCTGGAGGCTAGTGCTCCTGCCCAGTTAGTGTCCTGGTCAGGAAAGTCGGAGAAGCATCTGCAGCTCGGCCTGCCCCCCACGCAGCCCACTGGCCGGAGCCAGCATTGGCCCTGGCTACCGCACAGGCCCTCACACGGAGGCCCGCCCTCAGAGGGACCTCACACTGCCGTGGCTGAAGGCCCACCCATCCCAGGCTGTCTGGCCAGGTCCCGTCTAACTTCCTGCTGTCCCCCAACCCCCCAGCTCCTTGCGAACTTCCTGACCACACGGGATCCTGCTCTGGGCCCACCCGAGCTGGCTCATTAGAGAGCGGCCTGAGGGAGACCGGGCCTGCCCTGTCCAGGCTCCCAGCTCCAGGCTTAGCCACGTCCTCCAGGGCCACGGGCCCACACCGAGGGCTCCCGGGGCTGCCGGGCAAAGCCGCCCCGCCCGACCAAGCACCTGCGCGGGCCGCGGCAGCTCTGTTCTTGCACGCGCAGCCCCGGCCCTCCTCGGTCAGCAGGGCCTTTTGAGGCCTGGGGTAGGAAGGCACACCCTCTCCCCCCTCCTCAGACACACAGGTGTGCACACACACAGACACACGCCTGGACGCGCACACACGCACCCAGCTGAGACGCCGCACGTTCAGGTGCCGAATGTGTCCGAAGTCACTGAAGTAAAGCAGCAGCACCCTGGGGTCACAGGAGGGACAGCTGGGCCCTGCGCTGGGCACAGGGGAGGCTGCAGGCAGGACAGGTGTGAAGGCCTGAACAGGGTGGCCAGGAGGGCTAGGGCCCTATGCCTGCTGGGTGGAGGGGGCGCCAGCGGGCAGGAGGGGAGCAGCCAGGCCCATCCCTGGACAGGAAGAGGGTGGGGGAAGCGTGGTTCCTGGAGGCCAGGGCAGGGCCACAGCCCCAGAGAGGCAGGGAACACGAGTGTCCAGAGCTCAGCAGGCTCTGCAGGAGCCAGTCTCCTCCAGCACCGAGGGCCACATCCCCCTACCCTCCCTGCCCCTGCGCCGGCAGCCCAGTGGCTCCTGGGGTGCTGAGGTAGAGCTGGAGGAGGGGCCGGCCGGGCACGAGGCCTCAGCCCTGAACGCACACAGCTGGGCAGGAAGCGCAGGGGGTGCGGGGCCAAGCCCCCAGCCCCACACACTCACACCGTACAGGCCGCGGGGCCGGGCGCCACCTGGCAGAGGCTCCCTGGCGGGGCTCTGCCTGCCCTGTGGTTTCTCGCAGAACCTTGAGTCCTTCCAGGGAACTTGGCATTTCCCCTGCACCTGCCACGCAGCATCTGTCCCTGAGGCCAAGGGTGGGGCGGGACAGACCAGGACAATCTGTCCTGGGGGCCTCGGGGGCCCTGGCTCTGCACACGGACCCCCCCCCCCACCGCCAGCCATCCAGCAGCCCCTCTGGGGTCTTCCAAGAGGCCCGGACACTCCTCTGAGCGTGCAGGCCTGACAGCGCCTCTCTGCACAGCCTCCCTGCATGCAGACCAGCGGCCCTGGGTGTCCTGGGCCCAGGGGACGTGGTCCTGCTGTCTCCCTCTCCAAAGACTGCATGTCACCTCCCAGGAGCCCATGCTGATGAGCTAGCTTGCCAGTTCACGTGGCCTCCCCTGTGTGTGCACCTGGGCCTTTGGGGGGGGTCCCAGGGACACACCGGCCTGCAGGACACGTCCCGAGCATGGAGGCAAGGCCGAGACTCAGCACATCGTCTGGCTCAGCACATGCCAGTGGAGCGTCAATGGTAGACTGGCTGCCCCGACAGACCAGAGTCGAATGCTCTGGGCACCTCTACAAAGGCCACTCTGTGGTCCCCACACCCTGATGGACAGCCACAGCGCAGGGTGGCACGGTACACCCCAGGGTCCGGCGGCCACGGAGGTCTTGCCGAGCCACTGGCCAAGCTCACAGCCGTGTCCCACCTCCCCACAGGCCCCCGCCAGCCCTTGCCGGCCACGCAGCCCAGTCGCAGCCCCGATGGGAGCCCAGCTGTAGGACAGCGATCGGGAGGCCGGCCCGCAGACAGTGGGTGAGACTGCCGGCCGGCAGGGTGCCCAGGAAGCCACCAGAGGACCAGCACCTGCCTACACCCAGCTGGACCCACAGCCTCTCGCACTCGCACCCAGGGCCGCCCCACCGGGCCGGCCCCCAGACCGCTGCTCAGAAAGACCCGCGCTCCACCGCCGGCGCCTAGGCCACGTGGGCCTCCACTTCTCAAGCACAAAACGGCCAGGACCGTCCCTCCCGGGCTGCCTCGGGGGCAGCGGGGGCGGCGCCTGGTGCCCTCTCCCTTCCCGGGCCATTGTGGTGACCACAGTGTGTGCCGTCCGCCCTCCAAGTCAGCCCGTGGCATCGAGGGAAAGAGGTCACGAGCCGGGTGGCAGAGGCCGGGGAAGAGGCCACAGAGAGGAGCCTCACCTGAGACCGGCCGTCACTGGGTCGACTTCCCGAGAACAGAGAGAGAGAAGGGAACTTCCAGGGCTGCCGAGGCCCCTGGGGGTTCCCACCCCATTTTTAGCTGAGAGCACTGAGGCAGAGCTCGCCCCCCTGCCCCGCCCCGCCCCAGGCCCTATCGTCTGGACGTAAAAATAACAGCGAGGGCTCCTAACGATTCACCTCATCTGGGAGCCTATGCTGGGAGCCTGCAGACGGCCACCACTGGCCAGATGGGCCACACCAGCCACGGGCACCTGACAGAGGAGCCCAGCCCCTCAGGCGCCCCGCCTCTGGAGCTGCCCAGACCGCTGCTGGGAGAAGACACCTGGACTGCCCGCCCAGTGGGGACCCAGCTTCTGGGTCACTGCTTGCCTTGCAGCTGTCCCTTCCCTGCATGGGGACCCAGGGAAGTAAGAGAACGCTCGAAGCCGACCTGGAGAAGACCAAGGGGCCGAGAAGCTCAGACAGGTCAGGGCCAGGGCAAGAATCACACACAGGGCACGGACCTTGGGCTGAGCGTGGATCTGCGTACAACCAGTAAAAACGGTGACGGCCGGCCTAGGGTCGGGGGAAGCAGCGGGGCTCCGTCCCTAGGCCGGCCAACATGGCAGGCAGGCCTGGGCCCACATCATCTGGCCTGAGCTGGGCTGGCCTGAGCCAGCCCGACTAGGGTAGGCCAGGCAGGGCTGGGCTGGGCCAAGTTCGGCTTGAGTGGATGGAGTTATGTGGAGCGAGATGAACTATCCCAGCCTCAGCTGGGCCACGCTGGCCAGAAGGGCTGTCCTCAGCCATGCGGGACTGTGCACTGAGCTAAAGTGAGCTCGGCTGCCCTAAGCCAAGGGGACTCTGGGCCAAGCTGGGTGGACTGAGCCAGGTGAAGGGGGCTTAGAGAGAGGCTGTCCTCAGTGGGGCCAGTGGAGCCGAGCTGGGCTGTCCTGGACCAGGCTGCTTTGGAGAGACAGGGAGGGAGCAGGCTGCTCCAACTGAGCAGAGCCCAGGACTCAACCATCCTAGGCTGGCTCAGCTGGGCTGTCCTCAGATGAACTAGGCGGACCTGGACTCTGCTGGACTGAGCTGGGCTGTCAGAAGAAACGGCTCAGCTGAGTGGGGCCCGACTAGCGTGGTTAGGTGGGATAAAAGGGGCAATCTGGGCTCACCTGGGCTGAAGGCGCTGGGCTGGGCTCTTCTCTGCCGAGTTTGCCTGCCCCGGAGGGGTGGGCCAGAGCTAGGGTTGGCTGAGCTGACCTGGGTTGAACTGGGCTGAGCTGGGCTGAACTCAGCTGAGCTGAACTGGGCTGAACTAGGCTGAGATGGGCTGAGCTGGGTTAAACTGGGCTGAACTGGGCTGAGCTGGGCTGAACTGAGCTGAACTGGGATGAGCAGGGATGAACTGGGTTGAACTGGGCTTGGTTGAGCTGAGCTGAACTGGGCTGAGCTGGGCTGTGCTGAGCTGTGCTGAGCTGAACTGGGCTGAGCTTGTCTGGTCTGAGCTGAGCTGAGTTGAACTGGGCTGAACTGGACTGAGATGGGCTGAGCTGGGCTGAATTGGGCTGGGCTGAGCTGAACTAGGCTGTACTGGGCTGAGTTGGGCTGAACTGAGCTGAGGTGAACTGGGTTGAACTGGGCTAAACTGGGCTGAGCTGGACTGAGCTGAGCTGAACTGGGCTGAACCGGGCTAGGCTGAGCTGAATGAGGCTGAACTGGGCTAAGGTGGGCTGAACTGGGCTGAACTGAGCTGAACTATGCTGAGCTGGGCTGGGCTGAGCTGAACTGGGTTGAACTGGGCTGAGCTGGGGTGAACTGGGCAGAGCTGAAGTGGGTTGAACTGAGCTGAGCTGGGGTGAACTGGGCTGAACTGGGCTGAGCTGAGCTGAACTGGGTGGAATTGGGCTGAGCTGGGCTGAACTGGGCTGAACTGAGCTGAACTGGGCTGAACTGGGCTGAGCTGGGCTAAACTGGGCTGAGCTGGGCTGAACTGGGTTAGGCTGGGCTGGGCTGAGCTGAGTAGGGCTACATTGGGTTGAGCTGGGCTGGACTGGGCTGGGCTGAGCTGGATTAGCTGGGTGGAGTGGGCTGTGGGGTCATCCTGGCCCGCTTTGCTCAGTCAGCTAAATTGAACTAAAATGAACCATGTGGACGCAGCTCAGATGAGTTGTTTTGCTTGAGATGGGATGTCGGGGGCTGAAGTGGGCCAGGCTGGATCAAGGCAGGCTGTTCTGGGCTGAGCTGACTTGAAATGCGCAGGACTCGTTAGGGGGTGCTGGGCTGTACTTACGAGCTGCTTGGTCTCAGCTGGTCTCAGCTGTCCTGACACCAGGTCATCTGGGCTGTGCTCAGCTGGCTAGCCGGCAGAATAGAGTAAGGTGGCATTGCTGAGCTGGGGTGCAGAGCCGGGGTGGGCTGGGGTCTGGAGCTCCAAGGCCAGGGCATGTGCAGACAGGCATGGGAACCAGAGGAGCCTGAGAAGGGCTGAGGAGGGGGATTGAGGAGGGCTCTGAGGGGTCTTTGTCCTCTCTCCATGAGGCCTGTAATCGGGCTCCCCTGGGGGGTCAGCAGGGCGGGTAGAGCGCCAGGGGGCCTGGGCTGGTCAGCCAAAGGGTGGAGTGAAGGGGCAGCCATGGCAAAGCAGCTCAGGGACCTGAAGGCTGACCCACGGCTGCAGGTAGCAGGGGTCCGGTGGGTGGAAGGTAGATCCGCCCACAGCAAGCCCACAGGGACTTTGGAGTGGGGCGGGGACACAAGGCGATTCCTGGGAGGGGGGACGCTGTGGACCCCCAGGCCCTTATGCGGTCTGTGGTTTGGAGCAGAAGGGCCGGCTTGACGGTTCCTGGGGTCTCCCTGATCCCCAATGGGGCTCTGGGTTCGGGTTACGAGTGGGAAAGCAGCTTGGTGATCCTGGGGGTCTCTGTGTCCCAGGCCTGTGTTCCCAGGGCTATGGGTGGGGCAGAGGGGACAGACTGGTGGCTAGTGGTGTTCTCAGGGTCCCTGATCTCCAGTGGGGGTCTACGAGTGGGGGCAGAAGGGTAGCCTGGTAACTCCTGGGGGGTGGGGGGTCTCCCTGGGTCCCCGGGTGCCGACAGAGGGCTCTGGGTTCTGAGCCTCCACCTCAGGGAGTGGGTTAGCGCCTCCACTCAAGAGCCCCGTGTCCACGCACTTGGGGCTGAGGGCAGGAGTCCCGGCCAAGGGCAGTGACAGCCACTGCTTCTGCAAGGATTCACCGGAGGGCGTCCCTAGTGGAATCAGGAGATGAGGAAAGGACCCAGGAGGAGCCATCTGTCCCCCAGAGCTGGGGCAGAGTCCCGGCGTTCCCTGCACTGGACCTCCCCACCTCCACCCCACAGCCCACCCTCCAAGGGCAGCAGTTAGCCTGGCGCATACGGGCGACAGTCCTGAGGCCAGCGTTGACCCCTGTCCTGCCCCCACAGTCTCCGTCCACGGCCCATCCGTCTACTCCTTGAGCTCCTGTTGCACAAGTGCTACCAATGCCACCTCTGTGACGCTGGGCTGCCTGGTCACGGGCTACTTCCCGGGGCCGGTGACCATTACCTGGGACACAGCGTCCCTGAACAGGAGCACCCTGGCCATCCCCGCCGTCCAGAACTTGAACTCCAGCCTCTACACCACCAGCAGCCAGGTGATAGTCTCGGGCGAGTGGTCCAAGCAGAATTTCACCTGCAGCGTGGCTCACGCTGCGTCCAACACCACCACCACCAAGGCCGTCGCTGGTGAGCCGGGTCTGGGCCAGCCCGTGAGACGGCCAGAGGGGGTGGGGGAGGCCGGGCAGGAGGGCCAGGGAGGAAGGGCTGGGGGCTCAGAGAGGCCAACCCCACCCCTGCTGCCTCTGCCGCCAGGGTGCACCAAGAGCTTCCCCGACCCCTCCGTGAAGCTCTTTTACTCCTCCTGCGACCCCCGTGGTGACACCCACACCACCATCCAGCTCCTGTGCCGCATCTCTGGCTACACCCCAGGCAGAATCAAGGTCACCTGGTTGGTGGACGGGCATGAGGCCCCAGACGTGTTCCCGCACACCGGCCCCGAAAGGGTGGAGGGCAAACTGGCCTCCACCTACAGCGAGCTCAACATCACGCAGGGCCAGTGGGTGTCCCAAATCACCTACACCTGCCGGGTCACCTATTACGGCCTCACCTACGACAACCACGCCCGCAGGTGCACAGGTATGGCCCTCGCCCTCGCCAACACCCAGCCGCCGGGGATTCCGAGAGGGGGGCGGACTCAGCCTCACTCAGCCCCTCCCACACACAGCCGAGTCCGAGCCCCGCGGCGTGAGCGCCTACCTGAGCCCACCCACGCCCCTCGACCTGTACGTCAGCAAGTCACCCAAGCTCACCTGCCTGGTGGTGGACCTGGCCAGCGCAGAGGACATGACACTGACCTGGTCCAGGGAGAACGAGAATCTAGCGTACTCAGACCCGCTCGTCATCGAGACTCAGTTCAACGGGACAGTCACCGTCGCGTCCACCGTGCCGGTGGACGTCAGTGACTGGACTGAGGGCAAGACCTACTCCTGCAAAGTGAACCACCCGCACCTACCCAAGGAGATCCTGCGCTCCATCTCCAAGAGTCCTGGTGAGCCGCAGGCTGAGGGGAGGGGGGCGGGCCCCCCAGGTGGGGCCCGGCTGACCGCACACCCGTCTGCAGGCCAGCGTATGATTCCCGAGGTTTACGTGTTCCCGCCACCCAGGGAGGAGCTCCAGACCAAGGGCGAGGTCACCCTCACCTGCCTGATCCAGAACTTCTTCCCCGCGGACATCTCCGTGCGGTGGCTGCGGAACGGCGCCCTGGTGCAGGCGGACCAGCACAGCAGCACGAGGCCCCACAAGGTCCGCGGCTCCATCTCCGCCTACTTCATCTACAGCCGCCTGGTGGTCACGCAGGCCGACTGGCGGCAGAAGAGCAAGTTCACCTGCCAAGTGGTCCACGAGGCCCTGTCCGGCTCAAGGACCCTCGAGAGATCGACGTCCATTGACCTTGGTAAATGATGGCCGACCTCCCTCCCTCCCCCATCCCAGGGCTCCATCCTGCTGGGGCAGGCGAGGGGGCCGGCCAGACCTTCCGTCCATTGTCAATAAACACTCCAGTGCCTGCTCAGAGCGCTAGGCACGCCCGTTCTTGGGGAGCTGTGGGGCAGGGAGCAGCGTCTCGGCACAGGGTGGGGGACACGGCTGAGGCGCGGCTCCATCCAGCATCGCCGTCTGTGTCAGAGGCCCTCCCCGCCACCCCACTATGGACTCTACCCACTCAAAGGAGCTCTAAGAGCCAGAGAGTGGTCCTCGGGGAGGGGCCACAGAGACCCCAGCCTCTCCTGGACGTCCCGGAGGCCTCAGCCTCCACCCCCGGCCTCCTGCCAGCCCCTCTGGACACAGACAAGCCCCCAGGCTCCCAAGTCCAGCTGCACACACAGGCCCTCCAGGTAGAGAAATGGGCCAAGTCAGACCCCCGCCCCGGCACAAACACGCAGGTCCCTCCACCGTCCCCTCCTGGGCACAAATGGGCCAACCCTGCACAGGGGCCAGTGCGGAGCCCACTCCTCTGACCCCTGCCTTCTGACCCCCCATCCTACCTGCGTGGTCGCACCAGGCCAGGGTCGGCGCCCAGCGTCCCCACCTGGCGGCTCAGCCTCACTCCACCCTGAATCGATCCGGGGAAGCGCCCAGCCCTCGCACGCACCCTCACACTGTCATGCCCGCTGGTGACAGCGCTCCGCACCCACCCGAGTCACGCGGCACTGCCAACCGCTGGTGGCATCTCACACACACGCACAGGTGGCCTCCCGAGGCCCGCCCTCGCTCCCAGGCCACACTCCCCAACCCTTCCCCGTCACACCTGGGCCCCTGGGCCCACCCGTCGCCCCACATGGCTTCCTCCTGCAGCCAGCCCCTCCCTGTCAGCTGCACCCCACAGATGGACAGTTGGACACACAGACACACACTGATGCACATGGACACACACACGGACACAGACACATGGGGACAGAGACATGAACACATACAGATGAACACACGCAGACACACATACTGATACACATGAACGGACACACATGGACAGACACACTGACGCACAGGGACACAGATATACACGGACACATATGGACACAGACACTGATATCAGCACGCGGACACAGACACAACAGGCACACAGACACACATGGACACAGACATGAACACACAGACACACACAGACACATGGATACACACAGACATATGGACACTGGCGCACAGAGACACATGCGTGTGGACACACACGGACACATACTGATACACATGGACGGACACTCTGACACACACGGACATGGATATACACAGACACATATGGACACAGACACACGGGGACACAGACGTGAACACACACATGAATACGCACAGACACACATACTGACACACGTGGACACACACATGGACACACACGGACAGACACACACGTGGACAGCACACAGGCACCCACCACATCCACACAGAAAGCAGCACATGCACAGCCCACACCCTGAACACGAGCCCAGAGCAGAGGCCGTGCTGGGGAAGGACGGGGCCCAGCCCCAGGACAGGAGGAGCCGGGGGCCAGGGGCAGCTCTGGGCTCCCGCAGACTGGGCAAGATCCGTGGGGCCAGGCCCAGCCCTCGGGGCACCCACTGCGATGATCCGATGGCCCTAGGCGCCCTCCCGGGTCCAGACGCCCTCCCGAGGGCTCCAGGCAGGGAGGCCGGCCTGTGTTCCTCAAGGGGCCCCCAGGCTGGCGAGAACAGAGCCGAGTGGGCACGGGGCCCAGGGGGCCGGACTGGGCGGCCACAGGCCATGCGGTGGATGGACGTGGGTGCTCCACAGGCCGGGGGACCCCGCCTGCCACGGGGCAAGGAGCGGGGCGGGGCAGAGCTGGAGCTGAGGAGAGGGGCCCGCGGGGCTGAGAGGGGCGGGCAGCAGTCAGGAGAAAAGCCGGAGAAACGCTGGGAGAGGAAACGCCAGCCACCTGAGAGTGGGGGGACAGCAGAGGGCAGGGCACGGTGCCGCGCCCCACGGCCGCCGGCCAGCTCGGGGGCTTCCGGCCCCCACCCTCCAGGTCCGGCTGGTGGCTCTGGGCAGCCGCAGGGGGCCAGACGGAGGGGCTGCCCAGAACCAGGCGCCAGGCCCGGCCAGGCCCGTCCTTCCCCGTCGGACCCCGAGGCCAGGGGCTGACCGCCTGACGCCCGCAGAGCTGGCCCTGGAGGACCCGTGCGCAGAGGAGGCCGAGAGCGACGGGCCGGAGGGGACGTGGACCGGCCTCCTCACCTTCGCGGTGCTCTTCCTGCTCAGCGTGAGCTACGGCGGGGCCGTCACCCTCTGCAAGGTGGGCACGGACGCCCCGTTCCAGGGCGGGGCGCCCGGAGAGAGGGGGAGCCTCGGCCTGGGCACAGAGTCCCTCACGCACGCCGTCCTCCAGGTGAAGTGGGTCCTGGCTGCCGTCCTGCAGGAGCGGCCGCGGGCTTCCCGCGACTACACGAACGTGGCGCGGCCCCGCCTTCTCCCTCCTCGTGGGAGCATCCCCGAGGCTGCCAGCTCCACCCTGGGCCAGAGGAAGGAGCACACCAGCCCCCAAGGGGCCCGAGTCAGGGGCCCAGCGACCAGCACATGGGCGCCGAGGGGCCCCAGCTCAGCCCCAAGGTCGAAGGCAACGGGGGGCCCACCTTTCACAGCCCCACACCGCCCCACTTTGCGGCAAGTCCCAGAAGAGCATCTGCTGCCTCCACAGAGAGACCTGGGCTGGCCGTGGGTGCCGGCCGCCCCGGGCTTCTCCCAGGCCCCTGGGCTTGGGCCCACACCGGTGCTGACTGCACTGCCCCTGAAACACAGTGGCGGCCCGCAGCCCGTGGCCCAGCCCACGCTGCAGCCCAGAGCCGCGTCTAGGACTCCGAGTCGCAGCCAGCCCGATCCAGCGTCTGCGTCCAGCCCAACCAAGCCAAGGGCTCGCTCCCCAGGCTCCGCCCCGCCCTCCGCGCCCCCAGGCCCAAGTGCGCTGCCCCCCACGCCCTGCTCCTGTCCCGGGCCCGCCCTCCCTGCTGTCCACCCCCAGGCCCCGTTCATGCCGAATGAGGTTGCAGAGCAGCCCTTCTGGGGAGAGGCCAGGGGAGTTTCCAGGGCTGCAGGCAGGGCCCTCGGCTGTGAGGCAGGGTCCCACAGCAGAAGGCGCTTGCCCAGGGGTCCGCAGTGTGGCCAAGTCAGCCCTGGAGCACTCACCCCCATCCCCCGTGCCCTCGTCTGACCTCTCTCCTAACTTTTCCTAGTAAAGTTCATTAAAGAATCCCATGCCACCTGAGCGTACCTTGGGGGAGGTGCATGTGGTACCTCGGGAGCAGGAGGTGCCCCCCCCGCGAGGACGTGGACAAAGGGCCTGAGGGAAGGGGGCAGAGGGCCGCTCTGGGTCAGGAGGACCCAAGTGTCCAGCCAGCCTCCACCTCAAGAGTCCGTCAATGCCCACAGAGACCCCGATTCAGGCTCCACCATGCCTGCGCCACTGGCCCCCAGCCCAGACTCACCGCCCCTCCCCGCACAAAGGTAAAAGCAACAGTCCCACTCCCCCTGGGCAAACCCTGAGGGGCTCATTCAGTGGTCAGTGCAGGAGGCCGCAGGAACACAGCTGCACAAGCACCAGGGTGGAGGCCGGCATCAGCCTCCTGGGGCCCCAGTCACCACCCAGCCGTCCACCCACTGAGCTCACGCAGACAGGCCAGTCCTCAGGCCCCATCCCGCCAGCCAGCCCGGACGTCCTGATGAGCAAGCGAGAGCTGTCTGGGGCTGGCCGCCACCGTCCTCGAGAAGAAAGCTGGGAGCCACACAGGTAGGAGCCACAGGCACCAGGGAGAGGGCCGGCTGGCCAAGCACAGAGGTGGGCATGGGCTGAGCCTCCTCCTGAGGGTAAAGAGCTGGAGAAGCCCGCCCACAAGGGTCTCTAGTCCCACGGAAACGGGGCAGAGCACATGAGCACATGTGACACAGGGCAGGACTCCTTCATATACAAAGAGCACTCAGCAACCAATGAAAAGAAAGAAATGTGAGCAGTGGGTCCTTCACGGAAAGGAAAAACCGGGTGGCCAATAACAGGAAGAAAAGGTTTCAATTATTAGGAAAGGTACAATAAGGAGGAAACTAGGGGCGGTGAGTGACCCTCTTGGCCTCTTTGAGGACCTGTGAGCAGTTAAGACCATTCTTCAGGGCCCGGTGGCCTCCTTCCCAGCATACAAGTGCCCAGACTCTGTTGACAGGAGAGTCCACTTGTGGCGAAGGCCCTTCTGAGAGCCGCCATCTGCGCTGGGAGACCAGGCGTCCCACGGACTCCGACACGGACCATGCAGCCTGTGGAGGTCGGGCATAGAAAACCCAGGACTGGGCAACTCTGAGGCTCGTCCAGAGAGCCCGAGTGTTTGGTTCCAGTAGAACATGAGAGGGGCAGTAGAGCACTTCACCCAAGGTCAAGGGCGCAGCCCTGCTCTGCTCTGCCCCCTCACACCGACACTCACACACTCACACCTGCACAGACTTGCACACAGTTTCAGGAAACCAGACCCCAAGACCAGCCCCCACCTGCATGCCTCTCTCAAGCCGAGGTCCAGGGGCCTTCCTCTCCATCTCCTGAGCTGGGAGCCCCTGGGGGCAGAGCTGAGTGTCCCCTTTCTCTGACTTGCACCCCGGATCGTGAGACCCACCTTGGAATCCAGGACGAGGGCCACAAGGGCTTAGCCCACAAGGACCCCTGTCAGCTGGGCGTCGTCACACACGAACAACGTGCATCTTCCCCAAGTCAGGAAGAAAGGCGGTGAAGTAGGAGATAGGTGGGCCCCCGGGGCGTAGCAGCTGGAGCTCGCCAAGCGGAGCAAACCGGAGCTCTGATGTCCCTGACACTCCAAGGACAAAGTCAGTGGCGGGAGCTGAGCCCTGCTGGAGTAAAGAGATAAGACGACCACGTCTCTCGCTCCTGAGGTCAGGGAAAGCTCCCCGACTGCACATGCGCAGGAAGCCTCCTCGGGGGTCAAAAAGGGAGGGGGTGTCACCCCATCATGTGTTGTCAAACTTCCCGTTAGCCTTTGCGTTGGAATCTGCCTGGTCAAAAAGATACGCACTTGTCGGGAGGGCCCTAGGACAGGTCAGATGTGGGAAAAGAGGCGAGGTAATGGGCCAGAGGAAGACAAAGATCCGGGGGATGTGCCCCGTACCAACCATCTGAGCACCCCTTTACTGCCTTCACCAGGGAGGGTGCTCACCCTCTCTCTCCAGGTGAGCATTTCTCCCTTGCTCCTGTCTTAAATAAACTACTGCTCTATCCCACATGTTGTGCTGTGCTTCTAATAATAAACTTTATACCTGCTCTTTACACTTTTTGCCTCCTTGAAACATTCTTGCTTCCAAACGGGGCAAGAGCCAGGGCAACGTTGCTTCTAGCCTCCAGGCCCAGGTGGTCTAGCAGCTAGAATTCCTGGTTTTCATCCAGGATACCCGGGTTCAATTCCTGGGCAGGGAGCTAGGATCCCACTTCAGGACCGCTCGCTGCTGTCTCTCCGAGAACAGTGGCGGTCACCCCCCTAGAGGGGCTGGCACGCTGGGAGCACAGCCCGAGAGCAGGCCCGCAGAGAAGACCAGGAGGATGCATCCCAGCCAGCCAGCCGGCCGGGCTCCAGACCCAGCAACCCTGCGGCACCGCCCTCCCCAGCAGCAAGACCCCACCTTCTCGGGCTCCCCTCTCCTCCTCCTCTTCCTTCCTCATTAACCCACCACAGTGGGTGGAATGGTGCCGCCAGGCCCAGAAGTTATGTCCACGTCCTAAGCCCAGGAACCCGTGAAGCTGATCCTATTCAGACGAAGGGTCTTTGCATATGTGATTGAAGTTAAGGATCTTAAGATGAGATTGTCCAGGTGGCCCTAAATCCAGTGAGAAGCGTCCTTACAAGGGACAGAGGAGGAGAGATCGGACTCAGGGCGGGAGGTCGTGTGAGGGCAGAGGCAGAGACTGGGTGATGCCTGGGACGCCTGGGCCCACCAGAGGCTGGGGGCAGGACGGACCCGCCCCTGGAGCTTCTGGCGGGATCAGGGCCCTGGGACACCTGGATCTCGGGCATCTGGCCGCAGAGCGTGAGACTGAATTTCTGTCGTTTCAGGCCCCTCCGTGTGAGGTCCTTTGTCGCGGCCCCAGGACACTCACCGCCAGCCAGGAGGTCTTGGCCGGGCCAAGGCCCCTCCTCCTTCCGAAGAAGCCCAGGGAGGACTCGCCGGGCCCCGGCTCCTCCGTCCCGGCTGCACCCGCACTCGGCAAGGCCCTGACCCCCCAAGGCTCTCATTAGTCTGAACAACTGTGTCCACTCGGGCTCAGGCCCTTTCCCCAACCGCTGCGACCGTCAGGTCGTGCAAGAGCCCACCTCCGTCCGTCTCAAGTCCAAGCTCTTCTTTCTGCCCCGCATTCCATGCCCGTCTCTGCCCACAGCAGGGCAGTGCTGTCCTCGTGGGGGACTCCGGCCCCCGGCCCCTCACTGCCCTCCTCTGTCTCCTCCACTCCTGCCAGGCACTGCCCCAACACTCACCCCGAGTCTCACGCCTCCAGCTCCCTCGGGGCGGCTCCAGGGGACCCTGGGGCTTCAGACCCCCGGAAGGTGCAGGGCCCCAGGACCTCACGGGCCGGCAAGAGGAAGGGTGCTCAGGGCCAGTCAACCACGATGCAGGCGCCGCCTGCTCGTGAGAGCGGCGGGCGTGGGGTGGACCAGAGTCCGGCAGCCCGGGAGGAAGTGCCCCTCGTGGGCCGTGCTCTGGGTGTGCCAGGGTCCGTGATCAAACCCCAGAAGTCCCTCGACCAAGCCAGGTGTGTCTGCCCACCCGGTGCCCTGCCCCAGGCTCCCCTTCCTCCATGCATCTCCCCCTCCCAGCCCACCTGCCCCAGCTCCCATCCTGGGCCCACCCCTCCCCCAGGGAAATGCTGATCTCCCCCCCTCCACCTGCCTGCAGCTCTCCCCGCAATGGTGTCCATCCCGGGAGCGGACCATAGGTGCCTGTGTGTAGCTCCAGAACCTTCTGGGTGTGAAGAAATGAATGAACGTGCTAAAGCAGGTGCAAACCAGGCCCCACGGCCCCTTGCGTGCCCGGGCAGGGGCCACCTCCTGAGGGGCACCGGGGAGGACCGAGCAGCTGGGCAGCCGGCAGGGCCCGTGGGTGGGAGAACCCGGGGCAGGGAATCGGGTGGATGCAGGCGGGGGCAGGCCCTCAGCCACCCCGACCCACAGGACTGCAGGCTCCAGGCAGGGGGGGCCCACCCCCCCGTCCAGCTTCAGTCGAGGGCCCCGCTGCTGCTGAGGCTGGCGGAGGGGGGCCGCCCCTGGTAGTGGCCAGGAGGGAGAGGCTCCCCAAGCTCACAGCCGCCCTGTGGCCTGAAGGTCTGTGGGGCCTGCTCACTGCGGTCACTCTGGCAAGGCTGTCCCTTGGGGCTCCCGCCCCTGCCGGCCTGTGCAACCTCCCCTCCGGCCCTCACTCCATCCGCACCTCTGGGACTATTTCTACCTCAGGGACCCTAAACCCCTGACTCTGTCTACTTCGGCCTCCGCTTCTCTGCACCTCGGCCCCCAGCCCAGCCCCGTGGGCACCCCGTGGAGACACACCCCACCACGGCACCCGCCTGCACCCACATGGCCTCAGGCCAGGACCAGGCTCCTGGGGGTCCCACAGCCCAGGCCACACACACCTGGTCCCGCCACAGCCAGACCACAGACCAGACATGACGTGGAGGCACGCGGCCGCAACTGGCGGGACAGGAAGTGGGTGAGTGACCCCCAGCTGTGGGCCAGACACCATCACGCAGCCCCTTCCCAGCACCAGCCTCACCTCACAGCGCAAATGGCCCAGAGCAGGGCAGGGGTCGGCTGAGAGCACACGGCCATCAGCGGGCCTGGACGAGGCCTGGTTCTCCCTCCCCACTCCAGCGCCTCTGGGCAGGCGGGCACACAGGGACCAGCGGGCACGGCCACATGGCCCGGAGGCGCGGGCCTCTCCCAGCCGTGTCGGACCCTCTGGCAGCCTTGAGCAGGTGGGTCCCAGAAGCTGTTCAGGCCTCGTCTCCTCCACAGCCAGGCCATACTACGGCCTCCTGGGACGGGAGGATGGAGGACAGGTACCAATACAGAGACAAGAGGGAGAAAGGCAGACGGCCATCGGCCCAGAAGACACAGATCAGGGTGCTGTAGACATGGGCTGGGCTGGGCTGGGCTGGGCTGAGCTGAGCTGAGCTGAGCTCGGCTAGGCTGAGCTGGGCTGGGTAGAACAGGCTGAACTGGGCTGAGCTGGGGTGAACTAGGCTGAGCTGGGCTGAGCTGGGCTGAGCTCAGCTAGGCTGAACTGGGCTGAGCTGGGTTGAGCTGGGCTGAGCTGGGCTGAACTGGGCTGAGCTGGGCTGAGCTGGGCTGAGTTGGGCTGGGCTGGGCTGAGTTGAGCTGGGCTGAGCTGGGCTGAGCTGGGCTGAGTTGGGCTGGGCTGGGCTGAGTTGAGCTGGGCTGAGCTGGGCTGAGCTGGGCTGAGTTGGGCTGGGCTGGGCTGAGTTGAGCTGGGCTGAGCTGGGCTGAGCTGAGCTGAACTGGGCTTAGCTGAGCTGAGCTGAGCTGGGTTGAACTGGGCTGAACTGGGCTGAGCTGGGCTGAGCTAGGCTGAACTGTGCTGAGCTGGGCTGAGCTGGGCTGGGCTGGGCTGGGTTGAATTGGTCTGAGTTGGGCTGGACTGGGCTGAGCTGAGCTGGGCTGAACTGAGATGAGTTGGGTTGAATTGGGCTGAGCTGGGCTGAGCTGGGCTGGGCTGGGCTGAGCTGAGTTGGGTTGAACGGGGCTGAGCTGCGCTGAGCTGGGCTGGACTGGGTTGAGCTGGGCTGAGTTGAGCTGGGCTGGGCTGAGCTGAGCTGGGCTGGGCTGAGCTGAGCTGGGGTGAACTGAGCTGAGTTGGGTTGAATTGGGCTGAGCTGGGCTGAGCTGAGCTGGGCTGGGCTGGGCTGGGCTGAGTTGAGCTGGGCTGAGCTGGGCTGAGCTGAGCTGAACTGGGCTTAGCTGAGCTGAGCTGAGCTGGGTTGAACTGGGCTGAACTGGGCTGAGCTGGGCTGAGCTAGGCTGAACTGTGCTGAGCTGGGCTGAGCTGGGCTGGGCTGGGCTGAGCTGAGTTGGGTTGAACTGGGCTGAGCTGGGCTGAGCTGGGCTGGGCTGAGTTGAGCTGGGCTGGGCTGAGCTGAGCTGGGATGAACTGAGCTGAGTTGGGTTGAATTGGGCTGAGCTGGGCTGAGCTGGGCTGGGCTGGGCTGAGCTGAGTTGGGTTGAACTGGGCTGAGCTGGGCTGAGCTGGGCTGGGCTGGGTTGAGCTGGGCTGAATTGAGCTGGGCTGGGCTGAGCTGAGCTGGGCTGAACTGAGCTGAGTTGGATTGAACTGGGCTGAGCTGGGCTGAGCTGAGCTGGGCTGAGCTGGGCTGGGCTGGGATGAGCTGAGCTGGGCTGAACTGAGCTGAGTTGGGTTGAATTGGACTGGGCTGAGCTGAGCTGGGCTGAGCTGAGCTGGGCTGAGCTGTGCTGGGCTGAGCTGAGCTGAGCTGGGCTGAGCTGAGCTGGGCTGGGCTGAACTGGACTGAGCTGGGGTGAACTAGGCTGAACTGGGCTGAGCTGGGGTGAACTGGGCTGAACTGGGCTGAGCTGGGCTTAGCTGAGCTGGGCTGTGCTGAGCTGAGCTGGGCTGTGCTGAGCTGGGCTGAACTGGGCTGAACTGAGCTGAGCTGGGCTGGACTGAGCTGAGTTGGGTTGAACTGGGTTGAGCTGGGCTGAGCTGGGCTGAACTGGGCTGAGCTGGGTTGAGCTGGGCTGAGCTGGGCTGGGCTGAACTGAGCTGAGTTGGGTTGAGCTGGTCTGAGCTGAGCTGAGCTGGGCTGGGCTGAGCTGGGTTGAGCTGGGCTGCGCTGGGCTGGGCTGGGTTGAGCTGGGCTGGGCTGAGCTGGGCTGAAATGGGCTGAACTGGCCTGAGCTGGGCTGAGCTGAGCTGGCCTGAGCTGGCCTGAGCTGGATGGGCTCAGCTGGGCTGAACTGAACTGTGCTGAGCTGGGGTAGGCTGAGCTGAGCTGAGTTGGGTTGAATTGGGCTGAGCTGGACTGAACTGGGTTGAGCTGGGCTGGGCTGAGCTGAGCTGAACTGAACTGAACTGAGCTAAGATGGGCTGAGCTGGGCTGTGCTGAGTAAGGCTGAGCTGGGTTGAGCTGGGCTGGGCTGAGCTGAGCTGAGCTGAGCTGGGCTGAACTGAACTGAGTTGGGTTGAATTGGGCTGAGCTGGACTGAACTGGGTTGAGCTGGGCTGGGCTGAACTGGGTTGAGCTGGGCTGAGCTGGGTTGAGCTGGGCTGAGCTGCGTTGAGCTGAGCTGGGCTGAACTGGGTTGAGCTGGGCTGAGCTGGGTTGAGCTGAGCTGGGCTGAACTGGGTTGAGCTGGGCTGAACTCGGCTGAGCTAGGCTGGTCTGAGCTGAGCTGGGCTGAACTGGGTTGAAATGGTTTGAACTGAGTTGAGCTGGGCCGGGCTCGGTTGAACTAGGCTGAGCTGGGTTGAGCTGGGCTGAACTGGGCTGAGCTAGGCTGGTCTGAGCTGAGCTGGGCTGAACTGGGTTGAAATGGTTTGAACTGAGTTGAGCTGGGCCGGGCTCGGTTGAACTAGGCTGAGCTGGGTTGAAATGAGCTGAGCTAGGCTGGGCTGGGCTGGGCTGAACTGGGGTGGACTGGGCTAGGCCTGAGGTGAACAGGAGACAGTTGGTTGAGCATGGATCACACCCAGAGCCCTGGTTTCCAGCCAGACAGCCCCCTGTGTTTCTTGCGGGCACCCAAGGGCCATGCAGCCCCAGGGTGCAACTGTGACGCTCCCTTCTCCCTTTGCCTGCTGACCGGAAGGGAACTGTGAGAGGACAAGGGCAGACCATGCGCTCTGTAGCCCAGCTGTCCAGGCGGCAGCCCAGAAGGACTGATTTGGAACTGGGCCTCCAGCCTCAAGATCCGCATAGTCTACGGGAGTCAACTGCTAGTTTCGGAGGATGGCGGGGGGGGCTTTGTAGGGGGAGACGGTTGGACTGGAACTTTTACCCAGGAAGTGGGAGGGGGGACATAGACGTCTCAGGCCCCCTCTCCTCCCCAGCTTGAGCCCCAGGACAGACAAACTGGCCCCCATGCAGACTCAGCTTCAAGGCCAGGCTGCTCTGTCTTTTCTCTGCCCTCTCTCTGGGCCCATTTCTCACGATACCCCACACCCTGGGGAAGGGCATGACCGTGCCCACCGCACAGAGGGCAGCTGAGGCTCCGACAGTGCTCGCAGACTCAGCTGGTCAGCGGGAGAGCCGTGCGCACCGGCCAGCGCTCACGTCTGAGGGGCGTGTGCGGTCCACATGCTCAGAGCCCCAAGGAGCGCGTTCAGAAACGGCTCAGCTGCACTCGGGTGGCCACTGCCAACCCCGGGTGCACCACGTACAAGCTGCGTGGCCTTGGGGCAGTCACTGACTCTCTGTGTGTAAAGGAAAGGCGGGCGGCGTCCTGCCCTCCTGGGGCCGTGTCGGGCGTCCGGTCAGCGCGAAGGCTGCCATCTCACAGCACACCGTGTGTTTCAGTGACTGAAACCGACCCCACCCTCTTCCCACTGAGCCTTGGGAGCAACAACCCAGAGGGGCACGTGGTCATCGCCTGCCTGGTCCAGGGCTTCTTCCCGTCGGAGCCACTGAAGGTGACCTGGAGCGAGAGCGGCAAGGACGTGTCCGTCAGAAACTTCCCCCCTGCTCCGGCCGGGGGCCTGTACACCATGACCAGCCAGCTGACCGTGCCGGCCAGCCAGTGCGCAGGCACCAAGTCTGTGAAATGCCAAGTGCAGCACCTCTCCAAACCCAGCAAAGCCGTGGCCGTGCCCTGCCAAGGTCAGAGGGCGGGCTGGGGTGGGGCCCCCGTGGGGCCACCCGACCAGGCTCCCTGACTGCATCCCATGGGCACTCCCCTCAGACTAGAGGTGGCTGAGTGCCCGGGGGGGCCAAGAGGGGCCTGGGCTGGGGCTGGAGGCCAGGGAGGCGGACAGAGGGGCTCACTGACCTGCTCTGGCTTCTCTCTCAGTTCCAGTTATGCCGTGTCCGTGCAAGCTCAGGCTGTCCCTGCACCCACCGGCCCTTGAGGACTTGCTCCTGGGCTCCAATGCCAGCCTCACGTGTACGCTGAGTGGCCTGAGAGACCCCAACGGCGCCACCTTCACCTGGAAACCGACAGGTGGGAAGAACGCCATCCAGGAGCTGCCCAAGCCTGACCTCTGCGGCTGCTTCAGCGTGTCCAGCGTCCTGCCGGGCTGCACCGATCCCTGGAAAAATGGACAGTCCTTCTCCTGCACCGCCACCCACCCCGAGTCCAAGGGCCAGCTAACCGCCACCATCAAGAAAATCCCAGGTGGGCCCTGACCCCCGAGCGGGCGGCTGGACACTCCACGGCGCGCGAGGTGCTCTCCTGAGCCCACCCTGCCCTCCGGCTCCCGCCCACCCCGCACGCGGGGTGCCCAGGGGGCAGGGGGCCCTCTCCTCCCCGGCCAGACCCCTGACCCTGCTCTCTGCCTTCCAGAAAACATGTTCCGGCCACAGGTCCACCTGCTGCCGCCGCCGTCGGAGGAGCTGGCCCTCAACGAGCTGGTGACGCTGACGTGCCTGGTGCGGGGTTTCAGCCCCAAGGACGTGCTGCTGCGGTGGCTGCAGGGGAACCAGGAGCTGCCCCGCGAGAAGTACCTGACCTGGAGCCCCCTGCCCGAGCCCAACCAGAGTGTCCCCACCTTCGCCGTGACCAGCGTGCTGCGCGTGGACGCCGAGGTCTGGAAGCAGGGGGAGTCCTTCTCCTGCATGGTGGGCCACGAGGCCCTGCCCCTGGGCTTCACCCAGAAGACCATCGACCGCCTGGCGGGTAAACCCACCCACGTGAACGTGTCCGTGGTCATGTCGGAGGTGGACGGCGTCTGCTACTGAGCCGTGCCCCCGCCCCACCTGCCCCTCGAATAAACTCCGTGCTCGCCTGAAGCAGCTCTGCGCTTCCCTCTGGCTGCCTATCTGTCCGTGCTCGGCCCGCGCCCACCAGGAGGGGGCAGGACCCGGGAGGAAAGAGCAGCCGCCGCCCCGACTTGCTCTAGGCCTTGGTTTCCCCTCAGCCTGACACTGGACGTGCTTCATGGCCCTGCACGAGTGTGAGCGCAGGAGTGAGGGTCGAACTGGGGCTGAGACGCGAGACAGGCACAGCCTCCCGGGTCCTGAGAACAGTGGCCCCACGAAAGTTCCCAGGGGCAGGCGACTTGGTCACTTGTATTTCAGGAAACGGCCTCTAGGGGCAGCCGGGAGGCGTGAGTGAGGGCGAGGGGAGCCTGGCGGCCAGAGAAGAGGCTGGTTCCATTGTGCAGAGGGCCGGATCCCAGGGGCCGTCTGTGGGCGCGGCGCACAGATGCGCAGGACGGCACGGAAAGGGGGCCGCCCCGCCTGGGGACAGCCTTCCCCACCCCACATCCCACTGCTCTGCACGTGTACACGGGGGCGCACACACACATGCACACGTACCCGTCGTGGACACGCGCGCGCGCACACGCACACGTCTGAGCCCTGCAGGTGCAGGAAGTTGACAGCCCAGAACCAGCTCCAGGAAGGCAAGAGGAGTCCCCGCCCAAGCCCCCAGAGGGTCTTCCCCAGGTCCCTCCAGGCCTCAGGCCTCCCTGTGTACCCAGCTGGGCACAGTTCAGGGATCGATTGGAGAGACCCCTCTCAGGCATCACCTGCTCCCCACTTGGTCTGAAAATTCAAGTCTCCCATGCATTCCTGAGCCCCAAACCATAGATGGGGTGGGGGGGGCAGGGGTGGAGAGGGGTCAGAAGAGACAGCTCTCACCCAGGGCCCCTAGACAGCTTCTGCTTGGAGCTCCTGGCAGGAGGGAAGGTCAGGGAGAGCGAACCTAGAAGGACAGTCCCATGACCACCGTGGGACACCTGCACCAGGGCTCCCACAAGGGGGCAGCGGGGCCCCTGCTCTTGTTTAGACACCTTCTGGGCCTTCCCAGGGGACCTAGCCTTCTGGCTGCCACTCTCTGCTTCCAGGGCCAAGGTGGGGTGGGGACCCCTGCCCACTCTGGCCACTGTTCCCCTCTCAAGGGTCCAGTCACCAAAGGGCAACGGGGGGAGCAATGGATTAATTGGGGAAGTGCTGCCACAGAGAAGGTGGTTCAGCCACCAAGGGACCAGGACCTGCCCGCAGGAGGAGCTTTCTAAAGAGATGTGGAGGAGGAAGAGACAGTAGATGAGGGTGGAGCCAGCAGACGGACAGCACAGACAGGTGGATGGGTCACAGGACATATGATGGATGGAAAGATGGACGGACGGGTGGATGGGTGGGTGGATGGACGGATGGATGGATGATGGATGGATGGACAAATGGATAAACAGATGCGTGGATGGATGGACGGGTGGATGGGTGGGTGGATGGACGGATGGATGGATGATGGATGGATGGACAAATGGATAAACAGATGCGTGGATGGATGGACGGGTGGATGGGTGGACAGATGGATGGATGGATGGGTGATGGATGGATGGACGAATGGATAAACAGATGCGTGGATGGATGGACAGGTGGAAGGGTGGACGGATGGATGGATGGGTGAGTGAACAGGGGGATGGATGGATGAGTAGATGGACGGACGGATAGATGGGCAGGTAATTGAATGGCTACATGGACGGATGGATGGATGGACGAGTGACTGGATGTGTCAGCATATAACAAGCAGGTCCAAATCCCATTTAACTTGGGAGGCCTATGCCCTGGGACCCTGAGGACAGCAAGCTTGCCTGTGCTGGCGGCTCTCGCCTGGGCCTTTCTCATGCTCCTCGTAGCTTATCAGCCACGTCCTGGGACAGCAACAGAGCCCCTTGGTCTTGTCCATCTGGCCCTTGGCGCAATGAACCGCAGACCCAGATCTATGTCTCGACCTGGAGCACCCTGAGGGTGGGCATGTCTGATGCTCTCTGGTCCCATCCAGGGCCCAGGCCAAGAAGGTCCAAGAGCAAGGGCCTGCTGAGGGCTTGCTGAGCTCCCAAGTAGGGCTGGGATCCAGGAGGCCTTGGGCTTGAGCTCTCCTTGGAGCAGCAGAGATGGTGCCCACGCTCCTGCCCTGCCGTGTCCCTCTCTCTCTCTGAGGTGCCCTGAGACCCCCAGAGAGAGGAGTCCTGGGGTGCCTTGAGGGTGCCTCAAGAGCTGCAAGGTCCAGCCCCTTCCCTGGGCACCTGCTCTCTCGCCCTCCAGGAGGCAGCCTCAGACCTGAGACAGGGCTCCCACACTGCCAGGGTCCCCACCCTGAGAGCTCCCGGCGGGGAGGGCACTGGATCGACCCCCACTCACGCAGACCCGGGCCTCGCAGGCCCTCCGTGCCTTACAGATCGCCAGGACCCGCTGCCCTGGCTGGTGCTGGACCTGGTGCAGGAGGGCCCCGAGGAGGACAGCCCGGAAGCCAGCCTGTGGCCCACCACCATTACCCTGCTCACCTTCTTCCTGCTGAGCCTCTTCTACAGCACGGCGCTGACTGTGACGAGCATCCGGGGCCCGCCTGACAGCCGAGAGGGCCCCCAGTACTGAGCGGGAGCCAGCCAGGCACAGGTGGGAGGCGAGGAGGCCGAGCAGTTGGCTGAGGGGGGCGGGGGGCCCGGCTCCAACAGAGCTCCCCTGTCCCTCCTGATGGGGGTCTGGCCTACAGAGACGTGGCCCCCCCACAGACACTGAGGACTTGGGCAGGCCTGGGGGCAGAGCACGGACGTGCCCCAGCAGCGTCAGGGCATCAGATTCCCTGGATGCGGCTGCCACTGGATTCCATCCAGTCTATGGGAGCCAGGCCATGGCGGGGAAGGGGCACTGGCAAGGACCCTACCCACCTCTGGAGTCCCCCAGGCCCTGACACCACTTGTGTTTGCAGGAAGGAAACTTGAGGAGCCTCCTGAGAGCCCAGCTGGATGCCAGAACTCAGCGCTGCTCAGAAGCCATGCGCGCACCCACAGAGGCCTTCCTGGTGCAATAAATGATCCCAAAGGCAGAAGTTCTCAAACTCTGAATGAGGGGAGGGGGAGGAGAGGGGCAGAGGCTCTGGAGACAAGGATGCCTGCCCCATGGCCCAAGGCAGGGTCTCAGGGGTCTGGACGGGGTCCCCTTGCCTAGAACTCATCAGCTGGTCCTGTGGTCTTACAGGCTCAAGGCAAGAGCTGGGCTTCACAAAAGAGAATATAAAGCAAGACCTCTCACAATAACTGCACCCAGATCCCTGGTCCTGATCACTGAGCCCTGGTCCTGATCACTGGGCCCTGATCCTGATCACTGAGCCCTGGTCCTGATCATTCAGCCTGGTCCTCATCACTGGGCCCTGATCCTGATCACTGAGCCCTGGTCCTGATCACTGGGCTTGGTCCTGATGACTGGGCCCTGGTTCTGATCACTGGGCCCTGGTCCTGATCACTGAGCCTTGTCCTGATCATTCGGCCAGGTCCTGATCACTGGGCCCTGATCCTGATCACTGAGCCCTGGTCCTGTTCACAGGGCTTGGTCCTGATCCCTGGGCCCTGGTCCTGATCACTGAGTCCTGGTCCTGTTCACTGGAACCTGGTCCTGATCACTGAGCCTGGTCCTGCTCACTGAGTCCTGGTCCTGTTCACTGGGACTGGGCCTGATCACTGGCCTGATCCTGATCACTGGAACCTGGTCCTGTTCACTGGAACCTGGTCCTGATCACTGAGCCCTGCTCCTGATCTCTGAGCCTGGTCCTGATCACTGATCCCTTGCCCTGATCACTGGGCCCTGGTCCTGATCACTGAGTCCTGGTCCTGATCACCGAGTTCTGGTCCTGATCACTGGGCCCTGGTCCTGATCACTGAGTCCTGGTCCTGTTCACTGGAACCTGGTCCTGATCACTGAGCCCTGCTCCAGATCACTGAGCCCTGGTCCTGCCCACTGGGCCCTGATCTTGATCACTGAGTCTTGGTCCTGTTCACTGGGCCCTGATCCTGACCACTGAGTCCTGGTCCTGTTCACTGGGCCTGGTCCTGTTCACTGGAACCCAGTCCTGTTCACAGGGCCAAGTCCTGATCACTGGGCCTGGTCCTGATCACTGAGTCCTGGTCCTGATCACTGATCCCTTGCCCTGATCACTGAGCCCTGCTCCTGATCACTGAACCTGGTCCTGCTCACTGATCCCTTGCCCTGATCACTGGGCCCTGGTCCTGATCACTGGGCTCTGGTCCTGATCACTGGAACCTGATCCTAATCACTGGAACCTGGTCCTGTTCACTGGGCCTGGGCCTGATTACTGGCCTGATCCTGATCACTGGAACCTGGTCCTATTCACTGGAACCTGGTCCTGATCACTGGGCTCTGGTCCTGATCACTGAGTCCTGGTCCTGATCACTGATCCCTTGCCCTGATCACTGAACCCTGGTCCTGGTCACTGGGCCTGGTCCTGGTCACTGATCCCTGGTCCTGATCACTGGGCCCTGGTCCTGATCACTGGGCCTGGTCCTGATCACTGAGTCCTGGTCCTGATCACTGATCCCTTGCCCTGATCACTGGGCCCTGGTCCTAATCACTGAGTCCTGGTCCTGATCACTGATCCCTTGCCCTGATCACTGAGCCCTGCTCCTGATCACTGAACCTGGTCCTGATCACTGATCCCTTGCCCTGATCACTGGGCCCTGGTCCTGATCACTGGGCTCTGGTCCTGATCACTGGAACCTGATCCTAATCACTGGAACCTGGTCCTGTTCACTGGGCCTGGGCCTGATTACTGGCCTGATCCTGATCACTGGAACCTGGTCCTGTTCACTGGGCTCTGGTCCTGGTCACTGGGCTCTGGTCCTGATCACTGGGCCTGGTCCTGGTCACTGATCCCTGGCCCTGATCACTGGGCCCTGGTCCTGATCACTGAGCTCTGATCCTGATCACTGAGCCTGGTCCTGCTCACTGAGTCCTGGTCCTGTTCACTGGGCCTGGGCCTGATCACTGGCCTGATCCTGATCACTGGAACCTGGTCCTGTTCACTGGAACCTGGTCCTGATCACTGATCCCTGCTCCTGATCTCTGAGCCTGGTCCTGCTCACTGATCCCTTGCTCTGATCACTGGGCGCTGGTCCTGATCACTGAGTCCTGATCCTGATCACTGATCCCTTGCCCTGATCACTGGGCGCTGGTCCTGATCACTGAGTCCTGGTCCTGATCACTGATCCCTTGCCCTGATGACTGAGCCCTGCTCCTGATCACTGAGCCTGGTCCTGCTCACTGATCCCTTGCCCTGATCACTGGGCCCTGGTCCTGATCACTGGGCTCTGGTCCTGATCACTGGAACCTGATCCTGTTCACTGGAACCTGGTCCTGATCACTGAGCCTGGTCCTGATCACTGATCCCTTGCCCTGATCACTGGGCCCTGGTCCTGATCACTGGGCTCTGGTCCTGATCACTGGAACCTGATCCTAATCACTGGAACCTGGTCCTGTTCACTGGGCCTGGGCCTGATTACTGGCCTGATCCTGATCACTGGAACCTGGTCCTATTCACTGGAACCTGGTCTGATTACTGGCCTGATCCTGATCACTGGAACCTGGTCCTGTTCACTGGAACCTGGTCCTGATCACTGAGCCTGGTCCTGCTCACTGAGTCCTGGTCCTGTTCACTGGGCCTGGGCCTGATTACTGGCCTGATCCTGATCACTGGAACCTGGTCCTATTCACTGGAACCTGGTCCTGATCACTGGGCTCTGGTCCTGATCACTGGAACCTGATCCTAATCACTGGAACC
>NC_041224.1:182412471-182415895 GCF_002837175.3 Physeter macrocephalus | reverse complement strand
GATGGGGAAGGAGGGGAGGGGAGCAGGGAGGTGGGGGCAGCAGGGCCGGGTGCGGGGCTGGGGCTGAGGGTTTGCTCTGACTGAGCCCCGCTGCAGGGTGGCTGCTGCGTGGAGAAGAGACCTGGGGTCTGAGTCGGGGCGGGCACATCAGGGTGAAGGCTGCGTGTCCAGGTGGGAGCAACGGGGGCTCGGGGCTGGGGGTCCCGATGGGGGTCCAGGTGGAGGCGGGGAGCCCTGGGGTGAGGGGTGGCAGGACCGGGAGGGAGTGTGTTGGCAGAGAGGAGCAGTTCGACTCTGCTGATTAGAGGTATTTCAAACACACACGGCAGCCAGGAGAGCTGTCTTGCCAGGCCTCCCGTTGCACACGTGTCAACATCACACGTGTGTCTGTGTCCCTCCGCCTGCTCCCCACGTGCTCAGCACTTTCCAGGGTCCATCTGAAAACCTTGCTGAGAAAGGCGAGGGGCCTGGGTCGGGGTGCGTTCAGGCTTTTCCACCTGACTGCAGGCCCTGACACCCCACGTCTCACCTGTAAACCTCAGCCCGAGTCTGCAAGGGCCGGAGGCTCTGGGGGCTCCTAACTCCTCAGTGTCCCCGGCCACTCAGGGTCTCCCACGCTGAGTCCTGCGACTTGGTGGTCCCGCTCGGACCCCTGCCACTGTCCTGTGGCTCCGGGTGTCAGGGCCACTCCAGCTCCTCGGACCCTCGGGCCCTCGGGGGGGGGACCCTCTGGAGCCGCAGGTGTGGGCGTCAGCGCCGTGACCGTCACTGCCCAGCCTGGCCCCAGCCTCGCCCGCCGGAGCCGCAAACCCCAGAGGGCAGTCCTGTCCGCCGCTGGCCTTGGGACTGTGTTTCATTAGGGATGACAGGTGGGGGCTCCCACCCCTTCTGTCCCTTCTTCATGGGTCAGCTGGAACCTTCCAAAAGGAGAAGCTCCCTCATCTACTGCCTGAAGATCACAGAGCACAGATCACTCAGGAGTGGGTGCAGGTTCTCTTGTCCTCCCCTTATGCACCAGCTCAAGACAGGGAGAAATGCAGATGGGGAGAAAGAGATGGACAGAGCGGGAGAGACAGAGACAGAGGGAGAGGGGACGCAGAGATGGAGAGATGGGGAATAGGAGACAGAAACAGAGAAAGAGACATAGAGACACAGAGAGACAGAGAGATAGACAGACACATAGACAGAGAGGGACCGAGACAGAGAGACATGGAAACATAGAGATAGAGAGAGAACAGGAGACAGAAGGAGAGAAAGAGACAGAGATACAGAAAGACAGAGACACAGAGAGATAGACAGAGAGACAGAGAGGGAGAGACAGAGATGAGCAGAGGGGGAGAGAGACAGACACAGAAACAGACACAGAGAGAGGGGGCGGGAGAGACACACACACAGAGACAGAGAGACAGGGCGATAGAAAGATACAGAGAGACAGAGAGAGAACAAGAGACAGAGACAGAGATACACAGAGAGACACAGAGAGACAGAGACAGAGAGGTAGAGACAGACAGACAGACACAGAGAGACAGAGAGAAAGAAATAGACATAGGACACCAAAACAGAGAGAGACAGAGACAGAGAGACACACTGAGAGAAAGAGAGAGACAGAAACAAAGAGAAATACAGAGAAACAGAGAGAGAGACAGAGACAGGGAGAGACCTGGGTGTCAGGAGAAGGGGACGGGGGAGAGTCAGAGAGCGATGGAGACAGAGGCTCCATTGGAGACGGGTGTGGGGACAGTAGGAGGAGGACGGGGCAGGGCAGGGTCATGGGAGGGACAGGTTGACAGGGCTCGGGTGCTGTGGCCACCCTGGGGTCCCACAGGCTTGTGTGTGGCCTCGGGCCAGCTCCCTGGCCCTGTGGGGCCTCGCCATCCTGGGCTCTCAAGTGGGGACTGCCAGGCCAGCGGGGTGGCCAGCGTCTGGACCACAAGGGTCCCTCTCCTCTGCCCCCTCCCGGTCCCCATTACCCTCCCCCCAGTGTTGGGGCCTCTGGGTCGCAAAGATGCAAGCAAACGGAGAACAATTGTAGTTCACTAGAACACCATGCGCAGGGCAGTCACTGACCCAGGGTGGGCCCGGTGGGCTCTGCCCTGGGGGACGGGGTGCAGGGCCCCCCGATTCCTGAGGCCTAGGCCAACCTGCCGCACTGGGGGGGGGGGCGGTGGCTGGAGCTGCAGGTGGGTGGTCGGCAGGAGCTATTTTGGGAAACATCCTCAGAGGCTGAGAGACTTGTTTTTCGGTGTGGAACAAACAGCCATTTGCATGTACCCTCCGGGGCCAAGTTTGCCCCAAATGAGTAACCTGGGGGGAAACTGAGCTGGTCTCGCACCTGCCTGGGGGGGAGGTGGGGGGAAGTGGGCCCAGGTCACGGCCTGGCCTCGGGGCCCAGAGACCCTGACGAGGCAGCCCCCAGCCCGCCAACAGCCCTGCCAGCGCAGCACTGAGCACACAGGCTGGACCCACAGGGAAGCCCCCAGCAGCCCCCCAGGCAGGTCCCTCCCCAGAGGAAAACGTGAGACTCAGAGGCCTGCTCGGCCCCTGTGCCCTTGGCCAGCTAGGACGTGGCACCCAGGGGTCCAGGAGGGTGGGAAGGAGCACAGACCCCACCACTGGTGTTTGAAGGACAGCAGCCAGGGCCCGTGCCTGGGTGGCCGCAGTGTCACTGGCCCACTGCAGGGAGGTGCCTGGGGAGGCCTGGGTGCCTGTCGGCCTCGGCAAGGGTGACAGGAGTGGGGGAAGGCCTCCTGGCCTTGGCGGCCTGGCTGGCATCTTGGGTGGTGGCCGAGGAGGCCGCGTGGCTGGGGGAGAACCTGGAGGCTGCGCTCATGTGGGCACAGGGGCCACAGTGAAGGCTCCACACGGGCCCTCTGACTCCAGGGACTGACTGGCTGTTCTGAAAACTGGTGAATAATTCGAGGGCGCCTTATGCCCTGCGATCGCCAGACAGTAGCTGAGGGCCTCGCTCCTTCCAGAGGGCTCCCAGTTGACACGTGATGGGTTGGAAGAGTGGGAGACCTCCTTGAACCCTCAGTGAAATGAGGCCCCCATCCTATGTCCCTGCCTCCGCCTGGACCTGAGTCCCTTCTCCACGCAGCCAGAGGGACAGGGTCCCAGCAGGTCACACCCTGCAGCGGGGCTCAGTCAGAGCAAACCCTCAGCCCCAGCCCCGCACCCGGCCCTGCTGCCCCCACCTCACTGCTCCTCTGCCCTCATTCCCCATCCCCGCCGGCTGCTCCCGAGCCAGGGCGGGGGATGAGCCTCGGCCAGACCCCCCCACGGACACCGGCCCGCGCAGGACCCCCCAGGGCACCCCCGCCATCTGGAAGTTGCCCCCAGCCCCCCGTCCTGTTGGCCTCGCAGCATCATCGTTGTCCTCAGGCTGAGCTGTGCCGGTTGCCCTGCTCTGCTGGCTTCTGGGCAC
>NC_041224.1:182408137-182411472 GCF_002837175.3 Physeter macrocephalus | reverse complement strand
TGGGGGGGAGGGGGAGTGAGTTTGGGTGTTGTGTGTCTGTATTTTGTTCGTGGGTGTGTAGCGGGTGTGGGTGCTGTGTTCAGTGTGCGTGTCTCTCAGTGTGCTTCTCTGTGTGTATGTGAGTGGGGTGAGCGTGTATTCACGGGCCCCCTGCCCTGAGGCCCCCACTTCCCCCCAAGGCCGAGTCATGGGGCCGCCACCCAGTCCCGGCCAGGCCCTGACCCCGAGGGTCTCCTCGGCTCCCCACTCGCCACCCCTCCCTCCTCGGGGGGGAGCCTCTGTCGGGGGCCGGGAGTCTGGGGGCTCTGCCCAGGCCAGCTTGGAGCTGGGCAATTCCGCCAGCCCCAGCCTTCGGACACACACGTGCACAGACCCACAGGCCCTAGCACGGGGCTGTGCGCCGCCCCTGCCCAGGACGCCGCAGCCATTGCTCCGCACGGTGCTCACATCACAAATGCACGCCTCCTCTGTGGCACGGGCCACACCCTGCCTGGCCCCCCCCCAGCCTGTCACTGCCCCCAGGGGGCTGAGGGGCACTCAGGGACCCGCAGGAGAGCCAGAGGTCTTGTCCTGGGGGTGACAATGAGCCAGGCCTGGAAGGCGAAGGGAGCTGGCCGGGAGCCTCCACCGCACACACCTCTACACACGCCTGCACACACGCACACGCCTGTGCACACCTACACACGCTACAGATCTACACACGCCGACACGCTGCACTTGCAGGTCATGCTCACGTCACGCGCCTTCACACACTTGCATGCTCACCGACATGTTCACGTTCGCACGCGCACCAGTGGATTGTGGCCCTGATGTTTGCACTTGGGGCAGAGAAAGCTGGCCGGGCAGGCACCTTGGCCTCTCCAGCCTCCCCGGTCAGCACCAAGGTCAGAGGCATGAGGCCACGGTGAGGGGACTGCACTGCCACACAGAGCCCAGGGGAGGAGCGGCTCTCATCACCTGCATCTGAGGACCCCTGGGCAGTCAGTGCTGGGGCCACAGCAAGTGTGCGCGCACATGTGTGTTGGGGTGTGTGTGTGCACATGTGTGTTGGGGTGTGAGTGTGCACACGCGTGGGATGTGAGTGTGCAGCCGGGGCCTGCTGTCACCGAGCTTCACTTTCTATCTGTCCCCTTGGCCAGGGAGACTGTGGTTCTGGAAGGTTCCCTCTGGCAGAGCCGTGGGCCACACCCAGGTGGGAATCCCAGCCTCAGGGGCTGCCCCACTAAGGCCACGACCCAGGCCTGGGCTCCACACACTGCCTGGGGTCCTGCCGGGACCCTCACTGCCCCCCTGGGGAGGCTGGATGTGGGCTCCCCTCCCCCAGCCCAGTCTGAGAAACAAGCCCCAAGGGTGCTTGGCTGTGGCCCCACCCCCGCCCCACACACAGCACAAACACACTTGCAAATGTTTCTAAAAACGGGCCAAGGACGAGCCACAGAGCAGGTGGGGCCCGGGGTGGAAAGCCCCATTGCCCTGAGACTGAAACAGCAGAGCCAGGACCCCAGGGTATTTGCATTGTTGACGGCGGGGAGGGGGCCCAGCTGGGCGAGCTGGTGGGGAGAGTTCCTGACCATCCTCCCGCCACGTCCTGGGCACCCCTCCCCCCAGGTGGCCAAGCCTGTGCCATGGCCAGGTCAGAGTGACCAGGCACCCAGGCCGCTTCCCAGAGGCCTGCCTGGTGGAGGGGGCCCCATGGACGGAGGGACCAGGCACAGCCCCACAGGGCCCAGCACCCGGGGAAGTGGGCTTTGCGGGCCAGCCAGGGACGAAGCCCCTGGCCCAGGATCTGGTCCCACCCAGACCACAGCTCCGGCCTCACGGCCCCTCGTGTGGTGGTGGCCCATCCTGCCACCAAACCTTTGTCCCTGCTGTGCCCAGAACAGGGGCTGCCCACTCCACGGTCAACCTGCGCACTCTGCCTCGTGGAGGCCCCGTGAGACCCCACATACAAGAGGCCTCTGGTCCCATGGTCCTACAGACTGAGACCCCCGGAGGGCCAGCAGGGTGTGGTGGCCATGGCAAGGGGCAGCTGGGGGTGCCCACATCTGCCAGAGCCCAGGCCTGCGCCCGCACCCACCTCCCCAGCCAGGCCCAGGCCCACCGGGCAAGACTCATCAACTGAGGGAGGGGGCCCTGGGAGAGCCCCCAGGGTGCAGCCTGAGTGACGGGGGTCGCTGGGTGGCCCCTCCTTACACACACAGTCTCCCACAAACATGGCCATGCAGACTCACACAGGCACACAGACACACAAATGGACACACACAGGGACACCGAATGCACAGAGACACCGAGTGACACACGTAGAGACACAGACACAAACAGAGACCCATAGAGACCCAGAGGTACAGAGAGACACGTAGAGAGACTCAGACACAGGCAGACACAGAGACACACAGAAATGTAAACACACTCAGAAACTCAGACAAACTACAGGATACACAAAGAGGTGTTAACATAGAGATATACCCACAGACCCCACGGGCACAAACACACACACAGGCGCATGGGGCCTCTCAGGTAAACATGTGTTCACATGAACAAACAGACACCCTGACGCACCTTGACACACAAACACAGACACACGCACAAAGGCACCCTGCCAGCCACTGGCACACTCTCAGAGGGTCACACTCAGAGTCACATAGACATATGCACTCACACAACCTCACACACACAGAGGTTTCAGAGAATCAAAGGGCTGGGAGAACAGGCTCAAGCCCCTCGGGTCAGAAGGCCCACACAGGCCCACACAGGCCCACACAAGCACACAGACTGCCACAGGAACCCACACAGGCCCACACAGGCCCACACAGGCCCACACAGGCCCACACAGGCCCACACAGGCCCACACAGGCCCACACAGGCCCACACAGGCCCACACACAAGCACACAGAGGCCCACAGAAACACGGACTCACACACGGGCACACAGGCCCACACAGGCCCACACAGGCCCACACAAGCACACAGACTGCCACAGGAACACGGACTCACACAGACTCACAACTTACACGACTTACAGGCTCAACGAACACACACACACTCACCCAGGAACACGGACACACAGACTCACAAAAGCTCACACAGGCTCACAGAGAATTACACAGGCTCACAGATTCACACAGAATCACAGACTCATAGGCTTACGCAGACCGACACAGACTCACACGGACTTACAGAGACTCACAGGCTCACAGAGATTCACACAGGCTCACGCAAGTTCACAGAGACTCACACAGGCACAGAGCCTCACACAGACTCAAGCCCACACAAGCACACTGACTTAAACAGGCTCACAGGCTTTCAGAGGCACCTGATTCACACAGACTCACACAG
>NC_041224.1:182403597-182406957 GCF_002837175.3 Physeter macrocephalus | reverse complement strand
TCAGAGGCTAACACAGACTCAGACAAGCTCACAGAGATTCACACAGGCAGAGAGACTCACACAGTCTCACAGAGACCCACACAGGATCAAGGCCTAACAAGACTCACACAGGCTCACACAGACTTACAGAGACTCACAAGCTCACAGACTCAAAAGGCTGATACAAGATCAGAGGCTAACACAGACTCAGACAAGCTCACAGAGATTCACACAGGCAGAGAGACTCACACAGTCTCACAGAGACCCACACAGGATCAAAGGCCTAACAAGACTCACACAGGCTCACAGAGACTTACAGAGACTCACAGGCTCACAGAGATTCACACAGGCAGAGAGGCTCACACAGGCACAGAGACCCCCACACAGGATCAAGGCCTAACAAGACTCACACAGGCTCACACAGACTTACAGAGACTCACAAGCTCACAGACTCAAAAGGCTGATACAAGATCAGAGGCTAACACAGCCTCAGACAAGCTCACAGAGATTCACACAGGCAGAGAGACTCACACAGTCTCACAGAGACCCACACAGGATCAAGGCCTAACAAGACTCACACAGGCTCACAGAGACTTACAGAGACTCACAGGCTCACACAGGCTCACACAGACTTACAGAGACTCACAGGCTCACACAGGCTCACACAGACTTACACAGACTTACACAGGCTCACACAGGCACACACAGGCTCACACAGACTCACACAGGCTCACACAGGCTCACACAGGCTCACACAGACTCACACAGG
The DNA here is from genome assembly GCF_002837175.3 of Physeter macrocephalus. NCBI lineage: Eukaryota > Metazoa > Chordata > Mammalia > Artiodactyla > Physeteridae > Physeter > Physeter macrocephalus. The sequence continues at coordinate 182,406,209 of NC_041224.1, read as the reverse complement.
CTCACACAGGCTCACACAGTCTCACACAGGCTCACACAGTCTCACACAGACTCACAGAGAATTACACAGGCTCACAGAGATTCACACAGGCAGAGAGGCTCACACAGTCTCAAGGACTAACACAGACTCACACAAGCTCCGATGGACTCACACAAGCTCCGATGGACTCACACAAGCTCCGATGGACTCACACAAGCTCCGATGGACTCACACAAGCTCCGATGGACTCACACAAGCTCCGATGGACTCACACAAGCTCCGATGGACTCACACAAGCTCCGATGGACTCACACAAGCTCCGATGGACTCACACAAGCTCCGATGGACTCACACAAGCTCCGATGGACTCACACAAGCTCCGATGGACTCACACAAGCTCCGATGGACTCACACAAGCTCCGATGGACTCACACAAGCTCCGATGGACTCACACAGACACACAGACTCAGGCACACAGGCTCACAGGCTCTCACAGGCTCACATAGGCTCACACGGGCACAGAGACTCACACAGCCTCACACAAGCTCACAGAGGCCCACACAGGGCCAAGGACTCACAAGACTCACACGAGCTCACACAGACTCACAGTCTGACACAGGCTCACACAGGCTCACACAAGTTCACAGAGACTCACACAGGCACAGAGCCTCACACAGACTCAAGCCCACACAAGCACACTGACTTAAACAGGCTCACAGGCTTTCAGAGGCACCTGATTCACACAGACTCACACAGACTCACACAGGCTCACAGGCTCACACAGACTCACACAGGCTCACAGGCTCACACAGACTCACACAGGCTCACACAGGCTCACACAGACTCACACAGACTCACACAGGCTTACAGACTCACACAGACTCACACAGGCTTACAGACTCACACAGACTCACACAGGCTCACAGGCTCACACAGACTCACACAGGCTTACACAGCCTCACAGACTCACACAGACTCATACAGGCTCACAGGCTCACACAGACTCACACAGGTTCACACAGACTTACACAGGCTCACACAGACTCACACAGGCTCACACAGACTTACACAGGCTCACACAGGCTTACAGGCTCACACAGTCTGACACAGGCTCACACAGGCTCACACAGGCACACAGATGTCTCACACAGGCTCACACAGTCTGACACAGGCACAAAGACACAAACAGGCTCACACAGGCTCACAGACGTAAACAGTCCACAGGCTCTCAAAGACACGCTGATTCACACAGGCTCAGGCTCACAAAGGCACACAGATTCACACAGGCCCACACAGCCTCACAGACTCACACAGACTCATACAGGCTCACAGGCTCACACAGTCTGACACAGGCTCCCACGGGCTCACACAGGCACAAAGACACAAACAGGCTCACAGAATCACACAGATTCACAGGCTGACACAGGGACAAAGCCTCACACAGCCTCACAAGGCCACACAAGCACACGGACGTAAACAGTCCACAGGCTCTCAAAGACACGCTGATTCACACAGGCTCAGGCTCACAAAGGCACACAGATTCACACAGGCCCACACAGCCTCACAGACTCACACAGACTCATACAGGCTCACAGGCTCACACAGTCTGACACAGGCTCCCACGGGCTCACACAGGCACAAAGACACAAACAGGCTCACAGAATCACACAGATTCACAGGCTGACACAGGGACAAAGCCTCACACAGCCTCACAAGGCCACACAAGCACACGGACGTAAACAGTCCACAGGCTCTCAAAGACACGCTGATTCACACAGGCTCAGGCTCACAAAGGCACACAGATTCACACAGGCCCACACAGCCTCACAGACTCACACAGACTCATACAGGCTCACAGGCTCACACAGTCTGACACAGGCTCCCACGGGCTCACACAGGCACAAAGACACAAACAGGCTCACAGAATCACACAGATTCACAGGCTGACACAGGGACAAAGCCTCACACAGCCTCACAAGGCCACACAAGCACACGGACGTAAACAGTCCACAGGCTCTCAAAGACACGCTGATTCACACAGGCTCAGGCTCACAAAGGCACACAGATTCACACAGGCCCACACAGCCTCACAGACTCACACAGACTCATACAGGCTCACAGGCTCACACAGACTCACACAGGCTCACACAGCCTCACACAGCCTCACAGACTCACACAGACTCATACAGGCTCACAGGCTCACACAGACTCACACAGGCTCACACAAGTTCACAGAGCCTCACACAGACTCAAGCCCACACAAGCACACTGACTTAAACAGGCTTACAGGCTTTCAGAGGTACCTGATTCACACAGACTCACACAGACTCACACAGGCTCACAGGCTCACACAGACTCACACAGGCTCACACAGCTCACAGAGATTCACACAGGCAGAGAGACTCACACAGTCTCACAGAGACCCACACAGGATCAAGGCCTAACAAGATTCACACAGGCTCACACAGACTTACAGAGACTCACAGGCACACAGAGAATGACACAGGCAGAGAGGCTCACACAGTCTCAAGGACTAACACAGACTCACACAAGCGCACACACACACAGACTCACACAGGCTCACACAGGCACAAAGGTTCACACAGACTCACACAGACTCACACAGGCTCACA
>NC_041224.1:182402455-182402687 GCF_002837175.3 Physeter macrocephalus | reverse complement strand
CATAGGATCAAGGCCTAACAAGATTCACACAGGCTCACACAGACTTACAGAGACTCACAGGCTCACACAGGCTCACACAGACTTACAGAGACTCACAGACTCACACAGGCTCACACAGGCTCACACAGTCTCACAGAGACTCACACAGGCTCACACAGACTCACAGAGAATTACACAGGCTCACAGATTCACACAGAATCACAGACTCATATGCTTACGCAGACCGACACAG
>NC_041224.1:182378134-182401443 GCF_002837175.3 Physeter macrocephalus | reverse complement strand
TCACAGGCCCACACAGGCTCACCCAGACCCTTACAGGCTCACACAGGCTCACACAGGCTCACACAGACTTACACAGGCTCACACAGGCTCACACAGGCTCACACAGACTTACACAGGCTCACACAGGCTCACACAGACTCACACAGGCTCACACAGACTCACACAGACTCACACAGGCTCACACAGGCACAAAGGTTCACACAGACTCACACAGACTCACACAGGCTCACAGTCTGACACCAGCTCACACAGGCTCACAGAATCACACAGGCTCACAGACTCACAAAGGCTCATACAAGCTCACAGGCTAACACAGCCTCAAACCAGCTCACAGAGGTTCACACAGGCTCAGAGAGACTCACACAGTCTCACAGAGACCCACACAGGATCAAGGCCTAACAAGACTCACACAGGCTCACACAGGCTCACACAGACTCACACAGACTTACAGAGACTCACAAGCTCACAGACTCAAAAGGCTGATACAAGATCAGAGGCTAACACAGCCTCAGACAAGCTCACAGAGATTCACACAGGCAGAGAGACTCACACAGTCTCACAGAGACCCACACAGGATCAAGGCCTAACAAGATTCACACAGGCTCACACAGGCTCAGAGAGACACAGTCAGTCCTGACGGCCACAGGTGAGGGGCCGGGAGGCCCAGTGGGGGTCCTGCTCAGCCTGGAGACCCCAGACCTGTCTCAGGCACTGCCCTTGGTGCCGGGGCTGCATTCAGGGAGCTCGGGACCCGGGCTCTGCACAGTGACGTCCATTCAGGAGGGGACACACCTCGTCGTGACTGAGCCCAGGGCTGGGGCCCCTGACACACGTGGTGTGGACACAGCCCGCCCAGAGCCCCTCAGACACCCGGCATGTGCCACCAACACAGGAGACAGGCATGCACGCGCGTGTGGTCAGGACCAGGGGCTGGCGGTAGCTCAGGTGTGAGCACACACTCGCTCTCACGCACACACACAAACAGGAAGCTGGCTGGCAGTCCCCTGGGGGGCCGTACCTTGCCCGTCACATCTGAGCACCCAGGGTTAGTGGTCCAGCTGACCTGGCCTTGTCCCCCTTGGACCCTGAACCTTCGTCCACCCACCGCCAGGCCCTGCACCCCTCGGTGGCCCCGCACTGACCCTCGTACCATCTGCACCTTGGAGATTGTTCTAGAAACCACGGCTGCCCGTGGCCCCGGCGCTCTCGGGGTGAATCCTGGCCAGGCACTGCCCTCCTCCACGGCCACCCTCCCTCCAGCTACCCTCAGCACCCTGGCTCCCACACCCGCTGCGGAGGGCGTCTCAGGGCAGGGTCTGCGCATGGAGCCATGGCCCAGGCTGAGCCCAGCGGGCACAGACGTGGTCACCACCCTCCTCACGCAGAGCCCGCGGTCCAGCCTGGACGCTCCTCCAGGAAGCCTGCTGGTCACCCGGTGCCCCTGCCTGCTGCCACAGCAAGGGCGGTCCTGAGCCCCCGGGGCCCTGGGACAGTGTGCCCCCCAGGTGGCCGGGCCCGGGCCGGGGCTGAGCTGGCCGCACTGGGACCCTGAGCCCCCGAGCCCCCACGCTCCGGGGAGCTCAACAGATGCACGAGTCCTCACGGGAGTGCGACGCCTAGAAGGCTGGGGCGCCCTTGGGAGGAGGGGACCCCGCTGCCTGGGGTGGGGCACGGGGGCTTGCCGTGGCTCTAGGGTGTTTCTTGGTTTGGGGCAACCTTCTGTCAGAATACCACATTTCACAATAAAAAGGGTTTTTTCTTTAAGAGAAAAGGGAGAGCAGAGGGGAGCGGGAGGGGCAGGCACTCTGGGCACCCTTCAACGAGTTTGGTGCCCAGAAACGGGAAGGACAGGGGCTCTGGGGGCCGGGGAGGGACCCACGGGGAGGGAGGGGCGGGTGGGGAAGCCGAGGCCACCGCTTAGGAGGGTGCCCCGGGGGCGGTGGGTCCCAGGCTCTCCCTCCTCCTGGGCTCCCCCGTGCGCCATGGCAGAAGGCCCCTCGGGGCTCCCCTCCCCTCCGTCGTCCCAACCCCCATCAATCCCGAGGCCGGGGGTATCATGGCTAGAAAGGAGGTTTCAGTCATCGTAGGGGTGCTCCCTTCCTGGGACCTCCCCCCGGCCCTCAGGCGCCGCCACTGCCCCCCCCAGAGAGTCTGGGGCCGGGGTCTGGTCAGGAGGGGCCCGGGGATGCTGGAACCACGGGCCACCCCCAAGGACTGGCTGGGGAGGCACCAGGTCCTGTCATTAAACTAGGGTCCCTCACCTGGCCTCACCCCACACTCTGGCTGCATGGTTTCAGACAATTATGTTACTTTGTGTTTTTCTCTCAGTGGTAAAAATGTTAATTTGTAATACTGCCCTGATAAAACTTTGAAACCACACCGTATGCTGCGAACACACTGCCCACGTTGGTGACAGAGTCTCACTGAAGTGAAGGGGACAGGGCCCTGGGGGCTCTGGAGGGTCCTGGCTGGGGAGGGGCGCTCAGGCCCAGAGCAGCCTCCTCTATCTTCTGCACATCCCACGTCACCTTCTGAAACACGATGAGCGCCCCCCGCGGAGGTCTCGGGCCCCGCCCCACCTCACTCCCAGATTCGGGGCGCTGGGGGGCTGGAGGGGGCAGCGGGGGAGGCGACGGGGCCCAGAGGCGTCCCGAAGGGGACACGGGGAGCTGGGAGGGGACCGGACGGGGGTGCATGCGGGGAGAGCAGGGGGGTCATGGGAGAGGAGCTCTCGGAGAAGGGGCGCCGGTGGGCGCCAGGGCTGGGAGGCGCCGCGACCCCGAGCCTCTGCTGCTGCAGGGCCTCCTCCCCCGGCGGGGCCGCGACCTCGGGACCCTGCAGGGCCGGCCTCTCCACGGGCCCCCTTGCCTGCTCCCGAAGCGGGCGTGCAAGTCTCCCCAGAAAGACGTTCACAAAGCCGGGCCCGGACAACGGCCCTCTGCAGGCTCGGCCGCCAGGGCTGCTTGGACCCTGGGCCGCTGGCCGCCCGTGCCTCCCCTCTGCAGAGCCCCTGGTCCTGCCGCCGACGGACCAGGTCCGCGTGGGCCTGGGATGGGACCACCTGCCGCCCCCAGCCCCACCGGCCCTCTCCTCTGGCCAGGTCACCTTGCTTTAGAAAAGTAAGCATTTTAGGTTTCTTAAGTCCAGCATTTTAGTGGTTTTCACCAGCAAGCTCGTTCAGGGGGTCACTGTGCCCTGCTGATGGAAACAGTCCCCACTGTGGCTTTTCCCTTTGGTGTTTCACTTCCTGGGTTTACAGGGCACCTTCCCTCAGCATTGGTGGTGGCCAGCCCGGGAAGGACGGGCAGCAAACGGGCAAAGCCTAGACAAACAGTGACTCTCCCCGTCAAGCTGTAACCCACGGGGAGGCTGGGGGCTCTGAGGTGAATAGAACCGGGGTGCGTTGTGCAGGGCAGGGCTTGGGGTGGATGCACCCGCAGAGACACACAAGACATGCAGACCAAGGCCACAGCCCCACGTGTGTGCAGATGCGAAAGCTTGAGAAACAGCCCCAGGAGGTCACCCAGCGCGTCCACCTCCAGTCTGGGTCCCTCACAGCCCCTCCCCACAAACCCAGCCCCACCGCCACCATCCCGGAGACCCGAGCGGCCCCCGCGGGCCCCGGCTCCCTCCCCTGGCAAGCACCAGGCGCCCCCTCCTGCCACGCTGGGACCCCCACCCCAGAGGTGCCAGAACAGGGGGCCAGGAGCGGGCGCCCTCGTCCTGTCCCCAAAGCACCAGTCTCACTGTCCAGGGCCCAACGTCCCCTGAGTTCTCCAAACGCTGCACTCGGCGTGGACACTCACCACAGGTGCAGCCGCCTCGGCCCCGATGACCCAGGACCAAGGGGTGACCTACTGCCAGTAAAGCTCGGCCCGCTGGGGACAGGGTCCAGGCGGAACCTGGGGCTGGGGTCAGGGGACCTAGGGCCGGGCTCGGGTGAGCCTGGGGCTGGCCTCCGTGCAGGCGTCCCCTCTGGCCACTCCCGGCCTCAGGGCCCAGGGCGGCCCCGTGAGCTGGACATCGGGTCCCTGAACACGCTGAGCTCTGCTGCCCCCGTGTGGCCGCCAGCAGCATCTCATGCACTCGGCCAGCAGGAGGCTCTGCCCTGACCTGGGGCCCCCGGGCGGGCAGGGGCAGAGGGCATGGCCAGCAGCACCTGGAGGAGGGTGTCGGGGTTCACCCTGGACCCCATCCTCGCCCCACGTCCTTTCGGCGCGGGTGAGCTTTGGGGTCCTTGGAACAGCCTTACAGGAAGGGGGCCCCTTACACCCGGGGGCCCTGCGCTGTGGGGAGCCGGGCCCTGTGCCTGGGCACCTGTGTTGGCAGGTGTGGACACGGCAGGTGTGCCAGCTGTCCTGAGGGCTGCAGGCCCAGCCCAGGGGCGAGGGCAAGGCCTGAGCATCGCACGCTGCTCCCTGCTCGGCTGGGGCTGCCGTGTTATGGCTGCAGGTTGTGAGGACACTCCCCACGTGCCCCACGGGTGACCTCCCAGGCCCCATTCCGCAGCCTGTGCCAAAGTCACATGCAGCAGGTCCCAGGCAGGCGTTCACTCCAGGGTGTCCCCTAGCAGGACATCTGGACATACCGGCTGGGAGGCCCTGTCCCCTCCCAGACCAGGGCTGTCCCCACAGGGACCACAGAGCGAGGCGGGGCACCCCCTGGTGCAGCCTGCACCTTCGCAGTTCTGCCCTCGCTGGGTCACCAGACCCCTCCCCACAACCTCGGGGCTCTGAGCGGCGGCTCTGTGGGCAACACGTGGGCAGCCTGGGACAGGGTCAGGGGTCCTCCTGGAGCTTCACCAGGGCTGGGGTTCAGGGTTGCACTTGGGGCCGGGCCACGACTCGGTTCTGGGCCAAGTGAGCAGGTTCATCAAGCTGCTCAGAGACTCACCAGCTCTCCTGCCTGGGTGGCGGGAAGCTCCCACCCCCACCCCACGGCATTGCCCCAGCACCACTCCGGGGGTTGTTACCGAGACCCAGGCCCAGTGCCTGTCTGCAACAGGGCAGGACCAAGCCTGGGCATGGGTCTGGGACCTGGGTGGGTCACAGTCTACATCAGGATCGTGGGGATTTCTGAATGGACAGCTGAGATGGCCAGAGAGTAAGGGGGTGGGTGCTGAGGAGGGCACTGCCCTGTGGCCAGGGTTAGTGTAGGGGGTCTGCATGGATCAGGGAGAGGCGCCAGGCCAGGGCCCATCAGTCTGGGGAGTCAAGGCAGACAGACACCCCTGCAAGCCAGGCCCCCGGGGGTGAACTGGGAAACCCACACCCAGAAGGAGGCAACAAGGAAAACAGTCGGTCCAGCTCTGCCAGGGCTCTGGTGAGGGAAAGGCCCCTCCCAACTCCCCACAGCCCCAGGCAGGTAGGAGCCAGGACTCAACCTCCAGGGACCCTAAACGCCCTGACAGCCATCGACATCGCTGGTCCTGCTGGGTGATCCGCCAGCGGGCCTGGCAGATGCAAACATTGCTCCCACTGGGACTGCCTACTTGGGGCACTGAGACTTCAGCCTCAGAGAAGGCTCAAGATAGAGATCTGAGAACGGAAGCCCACTAACAAAGAAAATCATAATGAAGCAAAAACAAGAAGCCACCTCAAACGAGAATCGGTGAAACAAGGAACCACAGAGTAAGACCCCAGGAAGTGCCGGTTATTAGAACCATCAGACTCAGAACGTGCGGGGTGTGGCTTGAAGGGGCTTTTTTAAAATTGAAGAATATATTCAAGTCTGAGGAAATAAGATAAAAGTGTTCAAGAAACCAATAGATTTGAAAAGAGGTCCTAGAACTGAAAAAGGTGGTGTTTGACAGTGGAATCAAAAGGGCACACAGCACACAGCTGGAGCGAGAATTTGTGATGGAGGAAAAGTTAAAGACGCAACGTAAGGCAGCACAGAGAGGCTAAGAGGAGGACACGGACAGCAACACCAAGTGCCCTGGACACTGGAGCAAACTTGCCACACCACGGACGCATCTTCCAAAGAAGAGGTGGGCGCACGGAGAGGCAAGGGCCCAGAATTGTCCAAAAGAGATGAGAGACCGGGCCCAGCAGGCTGGAGGATCCCAGCAGACCCCAAGCAGGAACATGTTCTAGTCTGCTCGGGCTGCTGTAATTAGCACCGCGCACTGAGCGCAGAAACCACAGATTCTCTCTCCCTGTCCTGGAGGCCAGAGGTCCAAGATCAAGGTGTCAGCACTCGGCCTCTCCTGAGGCCTCTCTCCGTAGCGTGTAGACGCCGTCTTCTCCCGTGTCCTCACGTGGGCACCCTCTGTGCGTGTCTGTGTCCTAATGTCGCCCTCTTATGAGGCCACCAGCCAGACTGGATCAGGGTCCACCCTGGTAACCCCACTTCAACTCGAACACCTCTCTAAAGGCCCCATCTCCGAGTGCGGTCACATTCTGAGGTCCTGGAGGTTAGGGCTTCAACATGTGAACTGGGTGGGGGGACACAGTTCAGTCCATAACATTAAATAAAAGCAAAATGCAGTTCCTGACACCCTGAGGTGAACACCGAGCGGAAAAGAGACGATTTTAGAAGCAGGTAGCCAGGCACACCGGGCAGGGCAGGCTCAGCCGTGGCTGCTGGCCAGGACTCAGTAGTTCGGGTCACACTGGCAGGTCCGCCTGTGCGGCCGCGGCCCCTACACACCATCCAGTCCCCGCAGTGACCACACGGCGAGGCTCGGGTGCCCCCTGGTGGCCGTCCTGCGCCATAGCACACGCCCCAGACCAGGCGGTTTCCCAGACCCGGGAGAGAGGTCACAGGGCAGCCCCTCCTGGCACCCCGCCCACCGTCTGGGTATTGCATTAGACCCCAAAGTGTAAAATAAATACCCGTGAGTCCACACTGATATAAGTACATAATGGATTCACTGATAGAAGTGAAAAATTGATGAAAAATAAAAATGGGGGAGAAGAGACAGCTCTCCCTGCAGAAGAACCCCAACAATTTACGGAGATGGTCCCCCCTCACACGGGCGGAGGGTACCGCCCCCTGGAGTGTGGGGTTCGTGGCCTCTGCAGGTTGGTTCCTGCTAGAACCAACTGTCTTTATAGATCCTGCAGAGCTGATTTGGGGGCAGGGAGCTGCCACTCACTGGCCTCTGCTTCTTGGCAGAACCGGAGCCCCTCGTGTTCTGTTTCTCAGGCTTCCCTGTAGGCACCTGTGTGTTCTCTTCACTACCACGCCCTGAATCGCGTGCGCGTAACAGTCCATACACCTTTGCGCGTTACGCCCATCATATGATTTCCCTGGAACACAGCGCCCCTTGCGGCCGTGCTGCGTCATTGCACGCCCCGCCGGACCCTGGCTCCAGAGACTTGGTCCCGCCAAGGCAGGGGGGCGTCGCGGGCAGAGCAAGAGCCACAGACTTGGACGTGAACACGTGTGTGGAGTGTGTGTGTGTAAGTGTGCATGTGCTCACACACATACATGTCCTAGCTCCACCCACCGAGAGGCCCTAGGAACAATGATAAGGACATATGGGAGGGAGGGCGGGTCCCCATGTGCGGTCAGATGGCTCCGCGTGTGGAAACTAAAGGACAGTAGGAGCGCGGTGATGGTCCTGCAGAGTTTCTGTAGGATTGACGTGACCTCGGTGTGGACAAACGTGCCCTGTCTTCCTCGGGTCCGTCCTTGCAGCTGGGATTTTCGTCAAAAGCATCGAGACTTGGACGGAACCCTCTGCGGAGGGTTCAAGGCGGCCAGATGGGAGGGAGGGGATGTGGGGGTCATCGTGCCCCTTGCAGGGACCAGGATGGCTGTGACCGCCGTCCACAGCGGAGAACAGCCAGAGGACGCTGTGCCGGCCTGGCCGTCCAGGGACGGTGGGAGAGGTCAGCAACATGGGGCAGGGAAAGTGGCCTGGGTCCCTGCCCTTCTGTCCATAACCAGTAAAACATCCACAACTAACAGACGTGCCTCTGCCCGACACACGGGGGCACGAGAGAATTCCACACCCCTGCACGTCTAGGAGGGTGGGCAGGAACACAGAGGGGGGCCGACGCGGGGCAGCAGGGGAGGCGGTGCCTGAATCGCGGCCTGGCCCAGGGAACCGGGGCCCGCAGGGGAGGCGGAGCGCAAGCCTCCGCATCGCGGCTGCAGCGGCACCTGCGGCCACAGGTAACCGGGCAGCAACACCAATGGGGCCTGTGAACGCGTCCCTCCAGCCCCCGCCTCACCGCAGCAGCAGAGCCTGTGAACCTCACAACACCAGACGCGGAAGAGGTGCCAGCTCTAACCGGACCCCCAACATCTCCCTCCCCCGCGGCTGGGAGCCTGGGACTCAGGGGACCCCGGACACGAAGGCAAAGCTCGTCTTCCCCGGGGAACCAGGTGGTGACGCCAGCGACACTGGTAGCATCAGGGCACCAGCGACTCCGGAGGCACAAAAAGCAATGACGGGAGCTCGGGCGACACCCCCCGACAGAGGCGGCGGAGGGCGGAAGGTGAAGATTCCCAAGTATAGCCGGAGGAGCGCAGGTGGAGAAGCCGAAAACCTGTGTGATGGCGCCACCTGCTGGAAGGCAAGGGAAAGGCCTCTAATTTCGATCCTGTCACCACTTCAAAGGGGGGGCGCGGCGGGGGGGGAATCCCCCCCACTCAGCGCCCGGGAGAAGCCAGGACCCTGTACCACAAAGAGAAGTGGCAGTTCTCCAGAAACCAAACTTAAAGTCACGGAGTATTGCGGGCTAACTGACAGACAATGCACATAGCTGTCACGCAGACACTCAACAACCTGTAGGAAAATCAGAAGGGCACTTCAGTCAGCTCAGAAATGAATTTAATGAACAGAAGAAATACTTTACCAAAGAGATTGAAATTCTAAAAAAGAAACAAACAGAAATTCTGCAGCTTAAGAATTCAATCAATGAGATGAAAAACACATTAGAAAGCACTGGAAATAGAGCAGACCATGTGGAAGAGAGAATTAGTGAACTGAAAGGTAGAAATCTAGAAATGACACAAGTAGAAAAGGAAAGAGAATTAAAATATTAAAAATGAAGACATTCCATGACATGAGCTCTATCTGACTCTGTTAGGAAGGGCAATGTTAGGGTGATGGGTGTCCCAGAGGGACAAGAGATAGTTTATTTAAAGAAATAATAGCTGGGAATTCCCTGCTGGTCCAGTGGTTAAGACTCAGTGCTTTCAGTGCCGTGGGCCTGGGTTCAATCCCTGGTCAGGGAACTAAGATCCCGCAAGCCACGCCATATGGCCAAAAGAAAAGAAATAGAAAAAGAAAGAAAGAAATGATAGCTGAGAACTTCCCAAACCTGGGAAGGAACTGGATATGCAAGTCCATATAGCTAAGAGAACACTGAATCACCTCAATGCGAAAAGACCTTCTCCAAGACACCTTATATTAAAATTGTCAAAAGCCAATGACAATGAATTTGAAAGGCAGCCAGGAAAAATAGATGGCCACCTACCAAGGAACCCCCCTTAGGCTACCAGCAGATTTCTCAGCAGAAACCCTACCAGCCAGGAGAGAGTGCAATGACATTCTCAAAAGACTGAAAGATAAAAACTGTCACCCAACTTTCTTCTGTCCAGCAAAATTACCATTCAGATATGAAGGAGAAATAAAGGCTTTCCCAGACAAACAAACCTGAGAGAGTCCTTCACCACTAGACCTGCCTTACAAGAGATGTTGGAAGGAGATCTTCTACCAGAAACAAAAAGGCAAAAGCACACAAAACTGAAAAAAGTGATAAATAGACAGAATTGGAAATTGCAGCTCTTTAACAGAATAGGCTTTATTTATTTATTTGTTTGTTTATTTATTTATTTATTTTATTTTTGGCTGCATTGGGTCTTCGTTGCTGCACACGGGCTTTATGTAGTTGTGGTGAGCGGGGGCTTCTCTTGTTGCCGAGCACGGGCTCTAGGCGCGCAGGCTTCAGTAGTTGTGGCTCGTGGGCTCAGTAGTTGTGGCTCGTGGGCTCTAGAGCGCAGGCTCAGTAGTTGTGGTGCACGGGCTTAGTTGCTCTGTGGCATGTGGGATCTTCCCGGACCAGGGCTTGAATCCGTGTCCCCTGCACTGGCAGGTGGATTCTTAACCACTGCACCAGCAGGGAAGCCCCAGAATAGGCTTTTAAACATTTTATTATAACAAAGTGAGTCAGCTATACATATACATATATCCCAATAAAGATGTTTTAAAAAATTAAATAAACATCTTATTATAGCATAAAGTTTAAAGGGGGGGAGCAAAAAAATAACTATAGCCACTTCAACTTTGTAACAAACTCATAATGTTAAAAAGGGGTAATTTGAGGCAACAAAAATACATGGGGAAGAGGATGGAACCTGTCTAGGCAAATGAAGATAGATGCTGTCAGCAGAAAGAGGACTATTTTATCTATGAGACGCTTTATACAAATCTTATGGTGGCCACAAAACATACATCTAGAGCAGAGGCAAGAAACACAGAAAAGAAGAAAATGAGAAAAGTATCCTAGAAAAACCCAAAAAAATGGCAGGGAGAAACACGAGGGAAGAAAGGAATGGAGGTATTGAGCAACTAGAAAACAAAAGATGAAATGGCAGTGCTAAGTTCTCATTTATCAATAATCACCCTAAATATAAATGGATTGACATCACCATCAAAAGACAGAGAGAACCTGGATGGGTTAGAAACCAAGACCCAGTTCCATGCTGCCTCCAGGACACCCCGCTCAGCTCCACAGACACACAGAGGCTCAAAGAGAAGGGACGGAAGATGAAACCCCAAGCAAATGGCAGCCAGAGGAAAGCGGGTGGAGCTACACTCATATCAGACAGAAGAGACCTCAAGCCAAAAGGTAACAAGGGACAACGATGGACTCTAATGATAAAGGGGACAGTTCATCAAGAAGACATAAAGTTAATAATATATATGCCCCTAACATAGAAGCACCAATATACATAAGCAATTATTAACAGACCTAAAGGGAGGAATTGACAGCAACACAATAATAGTAGGGGACTTTCACACCCCACTTACATCAGTGGACAGATCTTCCAGAGAGAAAGTCAACAAGGAGACTGTGGCTTTAATGAAACATTAGACCAGATGGATTTGATAGATTTGGACAGAACATTCCATCCAAATGCAGCAGAACACACATTCTTCTCAAGCACACATGGTATATTCTCAAGGATAGATCATGTGTTAGGACACAAAACAAGTCTCAGTAAATTTAACAAGACTGAAATCCTATCAAGCGTCTTTTCCAATCACACTAGTATGAAATTAGAAATATACTACAGGACTTCCCTGGTGATGCAGTGGTTAAGAATCCGCCTGCCAATGCAGGGCACACCGGTTCGACCCCTGGTCCAAGAAGATCCCACATGCCACGGAGCAGCTAAGCTGGTGCGTCACAACTACGGAGCCCACGCTCTAGAGCCCGCGCGCCACAGCTACTGAGCCCACGTGCTTAGAGTCCATGCTCTGCAACAAGAGAAGCCACCACAATGAGAAGCACACGCACCACAACGAAGAGCAGCCCCCACTTGCCACAACTAGAGAAAGCCCATGCGCAGCAACGAAGACCCAACGCAGCCAAAAATAAATAAATATTTTTTTAAAAAAAATACACTACAAGAAGAAAGCTGGAAAAATCACAAATATGTGGAGACTGAAGAGCATGCTATGAACACCCATTTGGTCAATGAGCAGAGCAGTGGTTACCAGACCGGGAGGGGCGGGGAGAGGAAAATGGGTAAAGGGGGCTAACTGTATGGTGACGGGTGGAAACTAAATTTTTGGTTGTGAGCATGCTGCAGGGTGTACAGAAGTAGAAATACGTTGTACATATGAAACATATAATATTATAAACTGTTACCTCGAGAAAAATAAATCTTAAATAAATAAAATAAAAAGGGACAGTGGGAGGCCTGAGCCCCCGAGTGAGAGGTCCAGCTCCCGACTGGAAAGACCGTTCGGGGTGGGGGGACACTGAGACCCGGCCCAGGTGTGGGAGCAGCCCGGACACCAGCTACCACCTTCAAGTGACCCTTCAATGTCCCAAGGAGACAAGAATGCCAGCTGAGCGTGAACCCCTGGCCACACCCCTGGAAGGACGATCAGTGCTGGGCAGTCAATCGGGCCCTGGCTGGGCTGTCTGTGACTCAGCCCGTGAGCCAGCGCACGTCCCAGACCTCAACTAGAATCTCCACGGAGGTGGGAAGGATCCTCCTTTCCATGGATGCAAATCTAGCCTGCGTGTCATGTTAGCAGCCATATCAGCACTAAAGGTATCACTCACTGCTGCTGTCCCAAAACCGCTGGCAACGTTTCACCTCAAATTGTTGGCCCTCGCGAGGGACAAACCCCCCCACCCGTGTGTGCAGATGCGAAAGCTTGAGAAACGGCCCCAGGAGGTCGCCCAGCGCGTCCACCTCCAGTCTGGGTCCCTCACAGCCCCTCCCCACAAACCCAGCCCCACCGCCACCATCCCGGAGACCCGAGCGGCCCCCGCGGGCCCCGGCTCCCTCCCCTGGCAAGCACCAGGCGCCCCCTCCTGCCACGCTGGGACCCCCACCCCAGAGGTGCCAGAACAGGGGGCCAGGAGCGGGCGCCCTCGTCCTGTCCCCAAAGCACCAGTCTCACTGTCCAGGGCCCAACGTCCCCTGAGTTCTCCAAACGCTGCACTCGGCGTGGACACTCACCACAGGTGCAGCCGCCTCGGCCCCGATGACCCAGGACCAAGGGGTGACCTACTGCCAGTAAAGCTCGGCCCGCTGGGGACAGGGTCCAGGCGGAACCTGGGGCTGGGGTCAGGGGACCTAGGGCCGGGCTCGGGTGAGCCTGGGGCTGGCCTCCGTGCAGGCGTCCCCTCTGGCCACTCCCGGCCTCAGGGCCCAGGGCGGCCCCGTGAGCTGGACATCGGGTCCCTGAACACGCTGAGCTCTGCTGCCCCCGTGTGGCCGCCAGCAGCATCTCATGCACTCGGCCAGCAGGAGGCTCTGCCCTGACCTGGGGCCCCCGGGCGGGCAGGGGCAGAGGGCATGGCCAGCAGCACCTGGAGGAGGGTGTCGGGGTTCACCCTGGACCCCATCCTCGCCCCACGTCCTTTCGGCGCGGGTGAGCTTTGGGGTCCTTGGAACAGCCTTACAGGAAGGGGGCCCCTTACACCCGGGGGCCCTGCGCTGTGGGGAGCCGGGCCCTGTGCCCGGGCATGTGTTGGCAGGTGTGGACACGGCAGGTGTGCCAGCTGTCCTGACACATTAAACTTAAAACTGTGATCGCCTGGTCCAATCCAAAGCTGGTCCCTTTTCGGACCTATCTGTCAGAAGCTGGGTTCAGTGAGCAGTTTGACGCCCAAACCTCATCCAGCTAATCCCACGGTATCACTTTGAGACTGAAACGTGCCCTTACAGAGCTCCTCCATGCTGGACGCACGCGTCAGAATTCTTTGAAATCTTTTCGGCGCGCAGTGATGCTGTGATGCGTTCCTGCAGAGGCCAGCGGGCGTCCCTCCGCCTGGACACACACCTTCTGGCGGGGCTCTCCGTGCGAGAGGGCGGGGCCGCCGCGCAGGGCTGGGGCTCGGGCTCCCCCTGGTGGCCATCCTGCGCCACTGCACGACCTGCCAGCCGCGCCCCAGCCCGGTGGGCTCTGGGGGCATCCCACCTGCCAGGAGAAACGTCCCTCCTCTCCTCGCAGCCAGTCCTGCTCGTGATCAAGTCCTAGCGTGACGTCACTTGCTGGGGAGGCCCTGACACAGCCCCACCCGCCCTGCTCTCCGCTGCACCCACGCTGCCATCCATAGGCGTGACACCCGTCTCCCCGCAGGCGCACAGCCTCTCCTCCTGGGAAGTGAAAGTCGGCCCATCCTCAGTGCCACAGACACAGGGACCCGCGATGCACCCGCACGCGCAGCCGAGCTCTCACGCCCCGCGCTGCAGAGTGTCCCCTGCAGGCCACAGCCCAGCGCAGGTCTGCGACCCCTCGGGTGAGGAACCAGCAGTCTCCTGTAATCACCTGCAGTCGGCCTGCAAGTCATTCGTGAGCTTTCACCACCAGGTGGGCACCAAGGCCCATCAACCCCCAGGAAGAACACATTTCCTGGAACGAACAGCCGTGAGGTGGGTGGAAAGTCCCCGAGCTCCGCTGTGGGCAAACCATTCCCGATGTCCTCCGTTTTCTGCCTCATTGCATAAAAAATGAATAAAGAATCTTTTCCACATAAATTTTACAGTGAAGGCTTGATTCACGGGCCAGGGTTCAACTGGATCCAACATCACCACTGTGTCTTCTGTCACTGAGTGTCCTTTGCTGGCCGTGACGATTGTCAAGAACAACTTTCCCTGGTGAAATCCCGCAGAACCAAATTTCGGCAAGAGAGCTGGCCTCTCCGCCCAGGTTTAGACAAAGCAAGTGTTATCACGTACACTTCTATGCTCCGTCCCTTCTACAGTGAGTGTATTTATTATTTCAGCTGCAATATTTCTTTTCAATTTAATGAAAGGTGGAGCTTTTTTTTGAGACTTCCAGTGAAACATAAAGGATTGATCCTGTGCACTTACAAACGTACTCTCCCAAAATCCCATTAAAATAAGAATACGGACAAGGAGGGCAAACACCTACCCGGCTGCTTCCACGCGCCAGGCCCTGTCCCGGGTGGGCTACAGGGTCACCCGGCTTGATCCTCGCAGGACCCCAGCTTACAGACCAGGAAACAGAAGCCAGGTGCCCAGGTCGCCCGGCTTGGAGCGCCACAGCCAAGACCTGAAACGGCAGAGACCCGGTGATCCGCTCAAAGCGGATATCTAAGTCAGCAGCAGGGAAAACACACAGCAGTCCACCTTCCGCTGCAGCACCGGAAAGACTCAGGACCTGCGGGCGGCAAGATGGGGGGCATGTCCAAGAGCAAAGGACCAGGGGACAGACAGCAGAGGAGGTCTGGCCCAGACGTGCAAGGTCAAGAAACCACCAGACTTTCTGAGTCACTTCTGAACTTGGGAAGCGACATCCACCTTCATCCTTTTGGCCAGAACCGTCACACGGCTAAGCGGGTGGGGCTTGGAGACATCCATTTCCAGCCTGTTAGTACAGGAAGGCCAGGGACACGGGACCCGGCAGACTTAACTGCCACGAAGTGCCACTTAAATGGAGCAAGAAGACACATGTCCAGACACACGAGGGCTAAGAGAACTTCCGCCCCAAACCCGTTTGGGGTCCACTATGACAAAATTCAGCGGTGTGACCACAAGGAAAAGTCACTGGCATGGCTCACGTGAGCAGAGTCCATGGCGAGCAGAGTTCACGCCGCCCTCCACCGACCAAGTCAGACATGCGGCGGGCGGGCGGGTGCAGGTGACCCCACGGCTCTCCAACCCGCCACCACGCGCACATTCCAGCAGGAGGAGAAGTGTGAAGAAGGGGCCTTCTTTCCAGCAGGGGAGGCTCGGCCTGCGTGGGGATGTGGCCCCAGGACGGCTGGCAGCCCGGGGAGGAACCTCAGAACGTTCTTCCTCGGGAGGCCAGGTGGACCCGGTGGATAAAACTAATTAGCAACTCACAGTGAAAGAACAACGGCATTTTGCATTTTAAAAGTAAACCCAAAGTCTAGACAACAACTAGTTGAGGGGAGAGGGGTCCAAGGGGAATTAGAGGCTAACATCTGGATGCTCCACAGGGAAGGACGGAGACACTTACTGTAAACCTGTCAGAACAAGTTCAAGTTAAGTCCGCAGAACATTCAATAGTGCTCAGTCTGTTCATAGGATGGAGTATCACACAGCCATAAGAAAGAACAAAACAGTGCCATCTGCAGCCACATGGATGGACCTGGAGATGATCATACTGAGTGAAGTAAGTCAGACAGAGAAACAGAAATATCAAATGATAGCGCTTATATGTAGAATCTAATAAAAATGAACTTATTTACAAAACAGAAACAGACTCACAGATCTCAAAATCAAACTATGGTTACCAAAGGGGAAACATGGGGGAAGTGATAAATTAGGAGATTGGGATGGACATATACACACTCCTCTGTATAAAATAGATAACTAACAAGGACCTACGGTATAGCATGGGGAACTCTACTCAATATTCTGTAATAACCTGGATGGGAAAAGAATCTGAAAAAGAATGGAGATATATATATATCTGAATCACCTTGCTGTACACCTGAAACTAACACAACATTGTAAATCAACTATACTCCAATAACATATTTTTTTAAAAAGAAAGAAAAATTTCATTTTAAGTGCACAGAACATTCTATAGTGCAATGTCCATTAATAAGATGGAATATTACTCAGCCTTAAAAAGGATGGAAATCCTGACACAGGCCTCAACGTGGATGAACCTGGAGGGCATTGAATGAAACAAACCAGTCACAAAAGGACAAATCCCATGTGATTCCACTCATACGAGTTCCCTGGAAGAGTCAAATTCACAGAAACAGAAAGGATGGTGGGGGCCTGGAGCTGGGGGAGGGGGTGGGGAGGGAGCGTTTAACGGGGACAGAGTTTCAGTTTTACAAGATGAGAACAGTTCTGGGGATGGAGGGTGGTGATGGTCTCACAACCATGCGAGTGTACTTAATGCCACCGAGTTGTTCACCTAAAAAAGGTTAACAATGGTCAATTTTATGTTATGTATATTTTACCACAGTTTTAAAATCAGTGAATAAAATGTATTACCCTTAAAAACATTCAACGGTGAATTACAGAAGAATTTTTTTTTAATTCTACTTGCCAAACCTGCAGAGGATAAAAAGTATAGTGGAAAATGTGACTGATCCAAAGGACTGGGGATGGAGAGGGGAGAGGGTTTAAAAAAAAAAAAGATGACAAACACATAAAATGAGATGGTAGAAAGAGGTCCAAATATAACAGAATTCATAGTAAATGAATATGGATTAAGCTCGTCTTTTCACGCAGAGATTTCCACATAGCATGTAAACAACAAAGTCCACTTTTGAAACAAAACTATGCCGAGCGTCTTAGCTCAGGGTCACTGTAACAAAGCACCACAGACTGGGGGCTTCAAACAGCAGACATTTATGTCTCCCAGTCCTGGAGGCTGGAAGTCCCAGATCAAGGTGCCAGCGCGGCCAGGTCCTGATGAGGACCCTCTTCCTGGCTCGCAGACAGCCGCTGTGTCCTCACGTGGTGGGGAGAGCCATGGTCCCTCCCTCTTATCAGGGCACTAATCCCATCATAGGACCCCACCCTCATGACCTCTTCTAACCTTAATCAACTCCCAACGGCCCCACCTCCAAATACCATCCCACTGGGGCAGGGCTTCAACAAGTGAATTTGGGCAGGGGTGGGGGTGGGGGGACACAGACATTCAGTCCACAGCAGAGGGTTTGAGAATATAGGGTGGGAAAACATACACCGCAAAAACACAAACCATAGCAAAGCTGGTGGCACAATTCTATCAGGAAGAATAGAACGTAAGTCAAAAAGGATGACTAGTGATAAAGAGAAACATGGTAACAAAGGAACCAGGAAGACAGAACCTGTTACCAACTTAGCATGAAAATGTGTGCGGCAAAGGTGACAGAAGCACAGGAAAGTGACACGGTTGCCTGTGAGGTTCCAACAAGCCACCTACGCCCAAAACCAATAGATGGTTCAGCCAGCAGAATTTGTGGCAATGGCTTTCCCAAACCTGACACCTCCCCTCGATTCCCAGGACTTAAGGAAGATGAGGGTGAGAAGCAGGACCCCCCACTTGGACACGTCGCAGGGGATTCAAGACTATCAAAGACCAACTCTGCAAACTTGCAGAGCAAAAGCGAAGATCACAGACAAAGAAGCAGGGTTCAGGCCGATGTGAAAACGTTAACAGCCACGCTCATGCAAAAGCACCAAGCGTGAGAGAGGCTGCAGGGCTTACGCGACTCAGCCCTGTTGGAAAACCGTGTGGCATTACCTGGAGGAGGTTTACAGCCCCTTACCTGTGTCCCAGCAGTTTTACTCCTGAGTACATACCCCAGGGAAACTCCTTCGCGCGTATGAGAGATGCACACACAGGGGCAGACACAGCAGCACGGCTCCCGGTGGCAGTAATCTGGAAAATCCAAATGTCCATCGATGGGGACGGGATGGGAGAGCGTGGAACAGTCACATAGGGTCTTTCACTGGCACACAGAGTGAATTACCAGACACGCGAAAGTATGGATGACTCTTCGTAAAACGTGGAGTGAAACGTATCTCCAAAGAAGAATATAGCGTGACACCCTTTCCATAACATTAAAAACAACTGAAACCAAAATATGCATCCAGAAATACATATCGATTTGATAAATCTGCACAAAACGGAAACAAAGGAATGGCGCTCCCAGGTCTCAGGGTGAAGGTGCCTCCCGTGAACGCGGCAGGGACGGGTGGGGGCCCTCGGTGAAAGGCAGTCATTGTTGAGATTTCAGCTTTGGTTTGGGTGGTGGGTTTGCAGGTGCCTCCATGACTTAAAGTAACAAATTAAAGAACTGACTGTGTAAATAACGACATCCAGCGTGGACCAGTGAAGGGAGCATATCATGAACCAAAGGTGATGATCCCTCCAATTCTCTGCACTGTTGTCCATTTAAAAAAAAAGAAGATTGTGGGTCTTCCCTGGTAGTCCGATGGTTAAGACTCTGCGCTTCCAGGGTTCGATCTCCGGTCAGAGAAGATCCCACATGCCACACGGTGCGGCCAAAAAAAGAAGGAAAAAAAAAAAAAAAAAAGATTGTGACCAGAATCTACACAGGATGCCTCCGAACTAAAAAGAGAAAGACAATCGAATAGCAAAACAGAATACGCAAAATTCACGGAAGAGGGACCAGGAATGTTCCGTGGAGATGTGAGAAGATGATCAGCCTCGTGAATAATCAGGGAAGTGTGAAGGTAACTCGCTGCCCCAGCCCCGTCACACGGGCGAGACTAACACTACCACCTGCGTTACGGGTGGAGAAACCGCAACGCTCATATTCTGCTAGTGAGAACGTAAGTGAGGACAGATGCTTTAAAGGGAAAAACAAATACTGAAACATCTAGTAAAGTTAAAAGGTGCTGCTCTTTTGGAGATGTAAGTGGCCCCCGTTCCTTCACAGCAGAAGAATTTCATCTGGACACCCGGGCACCCTTTCCCTGTGGACCCACATGTCCAAATTCAGGACAGTGGGGTGTGAGCCAGGTGTCTTGTGCCAGCTTCTGAGAACCACGCAAAGAGATCCTACAAGCGTCCCCTTTTGAGGTCTTCAGTGCCCTGGCTGTGCCTCGGCTGAGAACCCGGACGGAGCATCAGTGCTCACAGAGGAGCCAGGAGACGGGAGGGACGTGGGTCCCCAGTGGGCTGGGATGGACCAGCAGCCTGGACAACCTTCCAGACTCACGTGGGAGTGGCACGAACAGCCATGTCATCTAACCACCCTCCTCTCCAGTTCCGTGCCTCCCTGGGGGGACACAGACGAGTCCACAGTCAGGTCAGCAGGCCTTCCTCCGTGACCCAGCACCAGTGAGGAAGCAGTCGATCCCATGTTGACCCCTGGGCTGATAGGCACGGGGCGACCTCCAAGCAAATTCCGGTCTGGTCACCACGAAGGAGCGGCCACGGGGCAGCCACTGGGCGTCCACGGCAATGCCCTGCCCGCAAACCCAGCAGGCATCTTCCTCACCTGTCTTGACCTCCCTCCTCATCCTCCCAGGCCCCCTCTCTGCCATGCCTCCCACCCCTCGGCTGTCCAAGCCCCACCCCCACCTGTGATGCTTAATTTGACGTGTCAAGAGGGCTGGGCCACAGGACGCCCAGGCAGCATGTGAGACTATTTCTGGGTGTGTCGGCGAGGGTGCAAGCGGACGGCCTTCCCCGTGCGGTGGGCCTCACCCAATCCTGGAGGCCTGGAGAGAGGAGGGGGGAAGGGGGGACGGGAGGTGGGTTCGCCTCTGCCTGAGCGGGGACGTCCAGCTCCTGCCCTCGGACATCCGCGCTCCCGCTTCGTGGACCTGCGGACTCAGACTGAGCGACGGCGCCGTCCTCCTGGTGCCCAGCCCGCAGCTGGCAGGTCGCGGGCCCGCTCGGCCTCCACGGTTGCGCGAGCCAACCCCTCATAAAGGGTCTCTTCTGTTCTGCATCTCTCCCACTGGCTCTGTCTCTCCACAGAACCCTGACCAACACACCCCCTCCGAACCGCTGCCGTTCTGCTCGCAGCCCGGTGGTGCGACCCCACCTCCAGCTGTGCCCCCGGGAGAGGTCCGCCCCGGCGCCCCGCGTGCCGAGCCAGCTGACACGCGTGAGCCGCCCACCGCCAGTCTGAGCCCCTAGGGCAGCACCCAGCCTCAGACCCTCTGGCTGAGGGGTCTCCTCCTCGGTCCTTCTCCGGTGAACTGGCAGTTACCTTGTTTTTGCCACAGACTAAGCCACTCACGCTTCAGCCGCGAGAGGCCGTGCAACGCTGCACCGTCCCATCCCTCGTCCACCTGGGCCGTGGGCAGGAGGGTCCCCAGAGAGCAGACGACGTGGCGGCCATCCTAACGGGGGCGAGCACGGTGGTGGCTTCTGTTCTGGGCTTATCACTAACTGCGTCTCCACCGCGTTACTGGACAAAATGAATGGGATAACGTGAAGTTTAGCTATTACTTACTAGGAGGGAGTTCGATTTTGCCAAGTTGGGTTTTTACTGTGATGCAGCTGTTTGCCTGCAGAAAAAGTGAACGTGCCTTGGAACGGAAGAAGACGGGTCAGGAGTTCGGATGTGCTTTCGTCTTGAGGGACCGAGCCGCGTGGTGCAGGGGCAGACTCTGCCCGGTGCCACCACAGCAGGTGAGGCGCGTCTGAGGCCCCGTCCCGGGAGGGGGAAGGGGCACGCGGAGGCCCTCGCTCTGGGGAAGAGGGCCAGGTCCTCGGCCTCAAACCCAGGGGCCTCGTCTTCCGCTGGCGTCCCGGGCTGTCAGACCCCAGACCCGACGAAGCCAGTACCCCACCCCCGAGGCCGGCCCTCGGAGCACGGCCGTCATGGAACCAGTTCCGGCCGGGGCCCCTGAGGGGCGCACGCTGGGGGCTTCCGAGAGGGACTCCCCTGCCCGCGGGGGAAGCCGGCAAGGAGGAGTCCCCGCCCTCTCCTTCCCGAATTTGGATGCTGTTTCTGAGATGACAGGAGCTGTGAGCTGATGAGGGAGGGGCTGACAGACGGGGACCAGCTGGGTGGCGCTGCTGTCACTTCTGGCCATCACAGACCACCTCAGGAAGCCAGGGGCGTCCCCATCTTGTCCCAAGGCAAACCCACAGGGCAGGCAGACACCTCGGGCCACGAGCCGGACAACAGCCCCGGTCATGAAAACGGGGGCTGCCGGCCTGGGCCTCATTCGGGGGTCCTCAAAGTCGGGGGGCAGGGCACATGGCCCATTAAACCAAGTCAGGACCAGTGTGCCTGGCGCCGCAGGGCCGCGGAGGCCAGCGGAGGCCAGCGGAGGCCAGCGGAGGCAGGGGTGAGAGGCGCGGAGCAGCGCTGAGGCCCAGCAGGACGGGTGAGCCCGGGGCTCCGAGAGCCCAGAGCCGTCTTCTCTGCCCTGGCAGTGCGCCAAGTTCCCGCCTCTGACACCGGGACACGGGGCCCCACAGCCAAGCCAACCCCCCAGCAACGGCCCCATCGCTAGTCAGAGACCCAAGGGCCAGCAAGGCGCTCCTCCGGGAAGAGGCAGGAACCCCAACCAGGCCGCTGGGAGAGGGGGCGGGAGCCTAGGACCCCTCAGACCCGCTCTGCCACGGGTCCTCCCTGCCGTCCCCGCCCGACTGCCCAGAGACGCCAGGACAGGACAGAAGTGGGCTGGCTCGGCCGCCCACCGTCCCTCGCTCACAGCCCGCCCCGCAGACGCCCCTCCGCAGCCACCGAGAGACTGGACGCACCGAACAGGCAGAGCAGCGCCACGCTCCATACAAAACTGTAAACAAGAGTCTTTAAAATGACAGAGGCCTCCTTAGTCCCAAACTCTGAGCCAGAGGCCCCCACCCAGGGACCCCAGGGGAACAGACCTCCGTCCACTCTGTCCTCCCTTCCCACCCAGGCCCCCGGCAGGCGGAGGTGGGACCCTTCCCGCTCTGGCTCAGGCCGTACACAGCGGCGCCCACGCTGGGCGGACTGGCCGAGCAGGGGCTGAGGTCCGTGGTCCGAAGGATTCCTGAGATGAAGAAGCGGCCGGGGGTCCCCCCACCCCCGGGTTCGGGCACGCTCCGCACCTAGCCCCGTTGGGAGCCCGCCCCCACACCATCCCATGCAAACCGCGCGCCTGCCGCCACGTGTCTCAGCGCCCCGGGGCGGCCCCTGTCACGTGTCCAGGGCGTCTCGCGTGGGCGAGGGCCCGTGGGGGCGACCCGGCTGGCCGTGCAGCGGCGCGTGCGGCGGCACCGAGTTGCGCTGGGGGGCTGGGGGCTGCAGCTCCAGAGCCAGCGCGGGTGGCGGGAAGTCGCGCACCTGGCGGCGGTACTCCAGGAAGGTGCAGGCCTTGGTGGCGAGCGCCACCACGTTCTTGCCCACGAAGATGGCCGAGACGCGGCTGTCGCGGAAGAGAGCCATGTTGGCGGCGCGCGCCAGCACGGCCACCACGTTGACGGTGGCGAGGCTGAGCACCGGGTAGAGCATCATCTTCTGCGGCGCGATGTGCTCGCCCTGCATGCTGACCTCGCTGAGCGCCACGCAGGGCAGCACCAGCAGCAGCATGTAGCAGTAGAAGAAGGTGAGGCCCTCGGCCCAGAGGGGCAGCCCGGTGCGCGGCGGCTCCCACAGGTTGGCCTGCATGTCCAACAGGTCCAGCAGGTCCAGCGCCACCCAGAAGAGGCGGCCGCGCAGGTCCTCGCGCTTCCGGAAGGTGCGCACGTACTCCATGCGGTCGAGCGCCACCAGGAGCAGGAAGAGGCCGGGCACGCACACCGACAGCAGCAGCGTCAGCGCCTTGCGCGCCACCGGGTCGGCCGCGCCGCGCCGCGCCGCCTTGTAGTTCTGGAAGATGAAGTAGAGCTTGATCTCCAGCACGAAGATGTAGAGGAACCAGAGAATCATGGCGTAGCCGCGCTTGGCCGTGCGCACCTCGGCGCCTACCCACACGGCCACGTAGCGCAGCACCAGCAGGAAGCACACGTCGCCCACCAGCACGATGATGCACACGCCGATCTTGCGCGGGCCCTGGTTCTGCTCCACCAGGTACGCGTCCATGACCGCCATGCTTCCCATGATCACCAGCGTGGTCAGGCACACGTGGCGCCGGTCCGGGGGCGGCAGCACCATGGTCGGCCGCCGGGGCCCCGGCCTGGGCGCGCGCGGCCCCACGCTAGGCGGCACGAGGCCCGGCGGCGGCGGCGGCGGCGGCGGCGGCGGCGG
>NC_041224.1:182329409-182377829 GCF_002837175.3 Physeter macrocephalus | reverse complement strand
GCGGCGGCGGCGGCGGCGGCGGCGGCGCTCAGCCCTCGGGCATGGCGCGGGGCCTGTCCAGCCGCCCCGAGGGCGCCGCTGCTCCCGGCTGGCGAGCTCAGAACCTGAGGAGATCAGAGCAGACCGAGTCAGGATGCGGAGGGGGCGGCCTCTCCCACCCGGCGACGTGCTTCCCGCGAGGGGCGCTGTCCCCACTCGGGGCCCCGGGCCTCGGCCGCACGCACGCGCCGATGTGGGCACGGGGGCCGCGAGCCAGAGCGGGGCCTCCAGGGGGCGCCGCAGCCCCACCTGAGACCCGAGACCTCGCTCCCGCCACCGCCGGGGAGGAAGTGGAACGGAAGTGGCTTCTCCCCGCCGCGCGCGCGTCCCCGGGGACCCGGAGGTTTGTCCCTGCTGGGCCCACGCAGCCGTCCCTCCGGCTCCGGCGGCCTGCGCCGCAGGCCCGGAGTTCCGTCCCGTGGCCGTTCCTGCGGGGGCTCGGGCGTCCTCGCTCCCGGCGCCGCACCGGGCGGGAGGCGGGCCTGCGCTCTCGGCTCCGCGCGCTCAGGGAAGGCCGGAGGAGCCGGAGCTCTGGACAGGTTTCCTGATCCAGGACTGAGAGTCATCCGAGGCCTGCGGATTCCATCCCAAAAGCCTCTCCGTGCCTCCCAAGCCCCGCCTCGCAGCCCCTGCATCTTCCCTCCCTGCCTCGGCAGACTCAGCCTCCCCTCCGGTCCACCGTTCCCAGGGCGTGTGGACCAGTCTCTGCCCTGCCCGCGCCGTGGCTCCCCACTGCCCTGGCTGCGTCTCCTGCCGTGTACATTCCCCCAGCCCCGGCGCCAGCCCCTCCACGCCGCCCTTCTCACCAGGAAGGGGTGGTCCCTGCCACGCGCTGCCCCCTGCCCTTGGGCGCAGTCTCAGGAAGCCTGCCCTCCGCTAACGCCCACCTGGGCCCGCTTTGGGTTCCACGGCCCCCTGCACCCCTCTCACCCCTGGCACTGGTTGTCACGGCTGTGGTGGTCAGAGTCCCGCCGCAGGCTGCGGGCCCCCACACCTGTGTCCGTTCACACCTGGGGGACCATGGAGGCCCTGCGCCCCCACCCACCCGAAAGTCACTTGCAGGCTCACTCCCAGCCAGGCTCCCCATCCCTCCTGTCCCTCCCACAGCACCCCTGGCCCCAGGGCTCTGTCTACTGCCCTGTCTAGACAAGGACATAAAATTTAATGTCACGTGTGACTGTGGAGCCAGTGCCCAGCCTGCCCCTGGTGATACCGCAGCCCCCACTGCCTGGGGAAGGAGGTCCCCTTCCAAGTCGCCACCTCCACCCCTGCCCTCACTGCAGTGCTGCCCCACCCAGCACCCACCTCCCAGGGGTCCCTGCCGCCACATCCGGGACCCCCAACCACTCTGAGCTCGGACGCGTCGAGTAGTAGGTGCCTTGGGAGGGTCATCGGCCCCTGCCTCCACACTTCCATGAGCTCCTGCGCCCCACTCACCCACCCACCCCGTGTCCACCACCACTGGGTGCACACGCTTGACCCACGAAGCCCCCCGCCCCCGACACACACACACACACACACACACACACACACACACACACACACCCCTGGGCCTCCTGTGGCTGCAGCAGCGGCCTGGGAATTTCCTTGATCCCAGCCCTTGGCCGACTAGCCAGACAGCCGCCGCACCGCTAACCCCTTCCTCCCCACGCATACCACGGCTCACTCACTCATCCAGCATGCGCGGAGGGCTGAGGGTGCCGGGCCAGACCCCGTCACAGAGGGAGCCCCGGCCCCTGCCCCAGGCAGCCAGCGCCAGGGCCTGGCCACCCCTCCCCCACACCCTGCCGGGCCTCTCCCCGGGGACTGGCCCTGCTGCCCTGGCCGTCCCGGGCCCGGCCCGGTGCCTCCTGCGCGCCCCACTGCCCGGACCTCACACACTCCGGAGCCTCCGGGCCCTTCACTGCCCGCCTCCTCCCCGGCGCCTCACACGCCCTCCCGCCCCAACCGTCCCTCGGTGCCCACAAGCGGTGGCAGGCGGAGAGAAAAGGGCCGCCCTCCCCCGGCCCCAGCCCGATCGGACAGAGGGCGGTGAAGGGGCTGGGCCGCTCCCCGCAGCTGCGTCTCCGCTCCTCCGACCCCACCGCCCGCTCCCCCGCCAGGCCTCACCCCTGCAGCGCCGCCCCTGCATCCCGCCGCCCCTGCGGCCGGGGAGTCGGGGTTCACCGGCAGCCCCAGCCCGCGCACCCTGCCCGCGCGCCCTGCCCTCACTTACCCGCCGCCGGCCAGATGCTGCGCCGCGGCGGGGCCGGCTCCGCGCAGCCTGCAGGTGCGCGGGGCCGAGGCCGCGCTCTGCTGCGCTCAGCTGCGCCCCCAGCCCGCGCGCGCGCCCCGCCTCCGGCCTGAGGCCCCGCCCCGCGCTCCCAGCCGCCAGCGCCCGCCTGACGGAGATGGGGGTCCCCGCGACCCCGCCCCCTCCGCAGCGCCGGTTGCCAGGGCGACGGCGCTGCGCGGCAACGGCCCCGGGACCTGTGGCACAGGGCAGCCTGACGCCCCCAGGGTCCACGCGCGAGCCCGCGAAGTCTCCTCTCCACCGTCCTCACCCAGCAGCCGGAGAATCGCCCCGCGGGCGCCTCAGTTCCGCTCACGCCCTGAAATTCCACGGCAGCCCGTACCCGGGCCGCCCACCAGGGCGACCCTGACCGCCTGCGACAGGCGGCCTGCGGGACCCTGTGCCTTACCCACGGAGCTAGCCCCGACGTGGGGGCCGGGCTGCCCGCCGACTATCTGCAGGTGGCCCCACGGGACCTCGTCTGGGGACACGGCGCCGCGTCCCAGAGAAGCCCTGCATCCTGGGTTTCTCCAGCCATCCAGGGAGCATGCTAGGGTTTGGAGGCTCAGGCTTCCTTCCCCCCACCGGAGTCCCCACCCTGTCCTCACTGAGCACCGCCCCCAACATGCCAGCCATGCCACCCCAGGATGGAGGAGGGGAACGCGCCGTCTGCCTGCCTGCTGCCTCTGACAGGAGACCAGGTCAGAGGGTGAAGGGACACCCCGGATCCCTCGCACCTGGTCGGCTTGCACCGAGGCCCCGCTCATGTGCCTGGTTCCACACAGGTGGCTGAGTCTGTGCAGGTGATGGGCTCTGCCGCCCTCCATCAGCACTGGGGGCCGGCCAGGGGTGCACCGGGGCCAGCAGGGAGTGAGGATAGCAGGCCACCGCCCTGGGCCGTCCATGAGAGGCACACGTGAGGTGCTGAGATGCTGTTGGGCTGAGCCCTCAGGATGGTTGACTGGGGGATACCAGCCCCCATAGCCACTCACACACTTGCTCTCACTGGAAGAAGTGTAGTCAGGACCCTAAAGCTGCTTCTGTGCCCAGGGAGGGGCCCCAGACCCAGGGACGGTTTACCTTCCCCGGGGAGGTCTCCAGGGACAAAGGGCCTGGGTAGCAAGGCCACTTCCTGCAGCATGGAGGGAGGAGGGGAGGAGGCCCAGGGAGCGCAGGTTCCGTCTGGCCAGCGGGCACCACCAGCAACCACCTGGCACAACCACCCTAGCAGGCCCCGGAGGCAGAGGAGGGCCAGAAGCACCTCCAGGGCCCCCTGAGCCCACACCACAGCCCACGCGGCCTGCTCCCTCCCTCCACCCTCCGCTCTCAGGGAGGGGCTGCCCCCCAGGCCACCCTGCCCCGTCCCCACCTCACCCAAGGGCTGCTGGGAGGCCCAATCTTTAAACCCCCGTCCTGCTTGCCTGAGTCAGTGCTCTAAACACCACATACCCCATCGCCACCGGGGCACCCAGTTCTTGCCTCTCAATCCCCCTATTTGTGTGTCCACCCCGCTAGCGCCAGGCCCAGAGCCCCTGGGACGTGGGCCGGCTCCCTCTGGAGGATGTCATTAAATTAAGGGCCTTGAGATCTGGGGTCATCCAGATTATCAGGTGGGCTATTGTCATCACAAGTGTCCTATTGGGAGGGAGGCAGGGGTGCCAACACGCACTGAGGAGGGTGGCGTGTGGGATCGCCGAGGGGTGTCTGTGTGCAGACCGCCCCCCAGGAGACGGTCCTTCTGGAGCGATGTGTGATGAAGTGACCGGGTGAATTGTCAGGGCACCTGTGGTTTACCCTAAATGGTCCACAATACAATGTACATTTATTTCTACACACACACTCACTTCAATAAAAAGAAACCAAATGTGGCAGGACAGTGAGAGTTGCCGAATCAAGACCAAGGATTTATTTATTTATAAATATATATATACACACACACACACACACACACACACACACACATTTTTGGGGGTGGGGGGCGCCACACGGCTTGTGGGATCTCAGTTCCCTGACCAGGGACTGAACCCAGGCCCCTGGCAGTGGCAGCGCAGAATCTTAACCACTGGATCGCCAGGGAAGTCCCTGTTGTCTTTTTCTTTTATGTCTCCTGGGTTCCGTTTGGGGTGAGATGGGATAAACCCTGTCTCATTTGCTGAGTGCAGCTATAAAAAGAAGGTAATGCATGAGGTACTGAGGGCTCTGAAGCCTGAGCAGTGACAGGCAGACTGGGGAGAGAACCAGAATGTGAAGCACCACCAACCTGGTGGTGAGTTTCTGGATCTTCCCCCCATGTCCCCAGGCTGGACTCTGCCTGGTCCAGAAGCCAGACATGGGGACATGACAGGGACAGAGAGCTCCAGGAGGGGCCCCCTAGTTCTGGCTCAGGGAGGGAAAGAAGAGAGACTGGGAGAAGAGAGATTGGGGGTGGGGTTCTGTTTGCTACTTTGGGGCCCCTGGGCAATCCCACCCCCGCCCAGGCTGCAGTCAAGGCATCAGGGTTCACAGGCACCTTTTCAGGGAGAAGACCCTCCTCTCCAGTCAGAGGGGACGTGGTCCCAGAGGGTGGGACCCAGTTGCCTTGAGCGGACGGGGAGAGCCAGCCCCTTCTCTCTTTCTCAAGATGCAGGCACAGTCAGGGGTAGTGTGCAGGAGGGTGGGGTGACTAAAGCCCCCAACTTCTGCCAGAGGACTGGAAAGGGGGGCCCCAGGAGCCAGAAAGTAAAGGAGACATGCCGGAGGAGGGGCTCCAGAAGGCAACCCATGAAGTTGTTCATGACTTCCGGGCTCAACCCCAAGCCATGTGTGCCTGGGTCCGATCCTAACTGTCACCCCGAGTCCGAGAACTGAACTAAAGGACACGGCACTGCACGAGTCCCACACTGGACACTGGGCAGTGCCCACACAGGACGGATTCAAATAACACTGCAAAGACTTTGAAAACAGAACTGACATTGAAACCACTACCCACAGAAGGCTATTTGGAATTTTCTGCCTGAACCCAACTGGGTTGATTGCATGCTAAAACAAGACCATCACCATTCTCAATAGGATTTAAACAAGACCAGATATTCATAAGGTACCGTTTGAATGTGCAGAATACAATCTAAAATTACTCTGCATATGAAGAGCCAGGAAAATCCAACCCACAAGGAAAAAGAAAATCCAGTGCCATCATGTCACAAATATTCTCAATAAAATATTAGCAGATAGAAGCAAGCAACATAAAAAATAAAAACAAAGAAATACCACAACCAAAGGGAGGTTATCTCAGGGAAACAAGACTGGCTCAACATGTGAAAATAAATCAGTGTGATCCACCATATTAATAATCTAAAGAAGAAAACATGTGGGCTTCCCTGGTGGCGCAGTGGTTGAGAGTCTGCCTGCTGATGCAGGGGACATGGGTTCGTGCCCTGGTCCGGGAAGATCCCACGTGCCGCGGAGCGGCTGGGCCCTTGAGCCATGGCCGCTGAGCCTGTGCGTCCGGAGCCTGTGCTCCGCAACGGGAGAGGCCACAACAGTGAGAGGCCCGAAAAAAAAAAAAGATGAATACGTGATCATATCAATCCATGCATAGAAAGCATTTAACAGAATTCAGTATCCATCCATGATAAATACTCTCAGCAAACTAGAAATAGGAGAAATTTTACTAAATTTAATAAAGGGTATCTAAAAAGAAAAAATAAAAAAGAGGCAAAACAAAACTACAACTAACATGATAGTTAATAATGAAGGACTGGGTGTTTTGCCCTAAGATCAGAAACAAGGCAAAGATGTCCACTCTATCCATTACTGTTCGTTATTGTACTGGCAGTCCTAGCCAATACAATAAAATAAGAAAACTAAATAAATGACATACAGAATAGAAGGGAAGAAATAAGACTCTCTCTATTCGTAGATGGCATGAAAGCCTATGTGGAAAATCCCAAAAGTTCTACCAAAAAAAAAAATTTGAGTACTAATAAGTGAGGTTAGCAAGGTTGCAGGATACAAGGTCAAAACAACTTCAATCCTGCTTCTACTGGAAACAAACAACTGAAAACCAAAATTTTTAAAGCAATAATATTTACTTTGGCTCCCCCCAAAATTAAATACATGGGTATAAATCTAACAAAACACATACAGGATTTATATGCGGAAAATGTCTGTTCAAATTCTGGAAACAAACAACTGAAAACCAAAATTTTTAAAGCAATAATATTTACTTTGGCTCCCCCCAAAATTAAATACATGGGTATAAATCTAACAAAACACATACAGGATTTATATGCAGAAAATGTCTGTTCAAATTCTTTTTTTTTTTTTTTTTTTTTAAATGTGAGCATTCACTGAGATGTAAACTTTTATTTTGTATTTTCTCTGCCTTCACTAATACATTATCATCCATAGTTTCGGCTCCTTCTATATGCAGGTGATTATATTTATGTTCAAATTCTTTATGCATTTTTCCATTGCGTTATGGTCCTTTTATTGTTGAGTTGTAAGAAGGAATTCTTTTTATGTTTTGGATACAAGTCTCTTACCAGATATGTAATTTGAAAATATTTTCTCCAATTCTGTGGGTCGTCTTTTCAATTTTTTTGATGGTGTCCTCTGAAGCTTAAAAACTTTTGATGACACATGCCTCAGCGAAGATCCCACGTACCGCAACTAAGACCCAGCGCAGCCAAAGTAAATAAATAAATAAATTAAAAAAAAAAAAAAAAAAAACCTTTTGATGAAGTCCAGTTTATCTATCTCATCTTTTGTTGCTTGTGCTTTTGGTATCATATCTAAGAAGGTTTTGCCTAACCCTAGTCATAAAGATTTTCCCCCATGTTTTCTTCTAAGAGTTTTATAGGTTTAGGTTTTACATTCAGGTCTATGATCCATTTTTAGTTAAATTTTATGTATGCTGTAAGAAAGGAATCTGTTATGGGTTAAATTATGGTGCCCCAAAAGATATGCTGAAGTCCCAGTACCTGTGAGTGGGACCTTATTTGGAAATAGAGTCTTTGCAGATGTAATCAACTTAAATTAAGGTCATATTGGAGTAGGGTGGGCCCTAAATCCAATGACTGGTGTCCTTATAAGGAAAGAGAGATTTGAAGACACAGACACATACACAGAGGAAAGAAGATCATGTGATGACAGAGGCAGCTCTTGGAGTGATGCAGCTGCAAACCAAGGAATGCCAAGGATTGCTGGCCACCACCAGGAGCAGGAGCAAATTCTCACTCGAGTACCCAGAAAGAACCACCCCCGCCAACACCTTGATCTCAGACCTCTAGCCTGCAGAACTGTGAGACAACAAATTTCTCTTATAAGCCATCCAGTTTGTGGTCATTTATTACAGCAGCCCTAGGAAACTAATACAGGATCCAGTTTAATTCTTTTGCATATAAAAATTTCATTCTTTTGCATATCCAGTTGTCCCAGTACCATTTGTTGAAAAGACTTTCCTTTCCCACTGAATTGTCTTAGCACCCTTTCAAAAATCAATTGACCATAAATGTAAGGGTTTATTTCTGGATTCTCAATTCTGTTCCATTGGTCTATATGTCTACTCTTATGACAGTACCACACTGTCTTTTCTTTTTTTATATTTATTTATTTATTTTGGCTGTGCCGGGTCTTAGTTGATGGACACAGGATCTTTAGTTGCAGCATGAAGACCCTTAGTTGCGGCATGTGGGGTCTAGTTCCCTGACCAGGGATTGCACCCGGGCCCCCTGCATTGGGAGCGTGGAGTCTTAACCACTGGACCACCAGGGAAGTCCCGCACACTGTCCTTTTTTTTTTTCAAATAAACAATAATTTTATAGATAATTTTAGGAGGTATGAATGTGATAAGGAATGCTTCGGGTGGGGTGTGCTACTTTAATTTTTTTTAATATAAATATGTTTATTTATTTTTGGCTGTGTTGGGTCTTTGTTGCTGTGCGCGGGCTTTCTCTAGTTGCGGCGAGCGGGGTCTACTCTTGGTTGCGGTGCGCGGGCTTCTCATTGCGGTGGCTTCTCTTGTTGCGGAGCACGGGCTCCAGGCACGCGGGCTTCAGTAGTTGTGGCACGTGGGTTCAGTAGTTGTGGCTTGTGGGCTCTAGAGCACAGGCTCAGTAGTTGTGGCACACAGGCTTAGCTGCTCTGTGGCATGTGGGATCTTCCTGGACCAGGGCTTGAACCCGTGTTCCCGCATTGGCAGGCGGATTCTTTTTTTTTTAACATCTTTATTGGAGTATAATTGCTTTACAAAGGTGTGTTAGTTTCTGCTTTATAACTGCACACTGTCTTGATTACTGTAGCTTGCAGTAAGTTTTGAAATTGAGAAGTGTGAATCCTCCAACTATGTTCTTCTTTTTTGAGATTGTTTTGGCTATTCTGTATCCCTTGCATTTCCATATGATTTTAGAATCAGTTCGTCACTTTTGAAAAAAGCCGTCTGAGGTTTTGATAGGGACTGCGTTGAGTCTATAGATCAATATGGTGATAAACGTTAAGATGTCTTTTCCATTTATTTAGACCTTCTTTAATTTCTTTCACCTGTGCTTTGTAGTATTCAGAGCACAAGTTTTACCCAACATTTGGTTAAATTTATTCCTAGTTTATTCTTTTTGATGCTGTTGTAAGTGAAATTGTTTTTCTTATTTTCATTTTTGGATTATTCACTGCTAGTGCACAGAAATACAATGGACTTTTGCATATTGATCTTGTATCCTGCAGCCTTGCTGAACCCTATTAGTCCTAATATTTTTTTGTGGATTCCTCAGGATTTTCTATATACAAATTCTTGTCATCTGCAAATACAGTTCTACTTCTTCATTTCCAACCTGGATGCCTTTTTTTTTTTTTTTTTTTTTTTTTTTACTTGCTTAATTGCCCTGGCTGGAACCTCCAATATAATGTTGAATAGAAGAGACAAGAGTAAACATCCTTGCCTTGTTCCTGATCTTGGGGGAAAGCTTTCAATATTTCACCATTAAGTATTATGTCAACTGTGGAGTTTGGGCAGATTCTTTTCATCAGGTTGAGGAAGTTCCTTTCTATTCCTTGTTTGTTGAATGTGACCAATTAGCTCTAACTAAGGTGTGAAGGTGATTCAACAGAGAAGGGATAGTACTTTCACTAAATTGGACATCCATATGCAAACAAAAACAAAAACCCTCAACCTAAACCTCAAATCTCATACAAAAATGAACTCAAAATGGATCATATACCTAAATGTAAAACTATAAAACTTTTAGAAGGTAATGTAAAAGGAAATCTTCATGACCTGGTGCTGGTCAAAAACAAACAAACAAACAAACATGACACCAAAAGCACAATCCATAAACAATAAGTTGATAAACTGGACTTCATCAACATCAAAAACTTTTGCTCTTTAAAATCCAAGTTTCAAGGAACAGTTAATTCCTACCTTAACAAGTTTTTCCAGGGCTTCCCTGGTGGCGCAGCGGTTGAGAGTCCGCCGGCCGATGCAGGGGCCGCGGGTTCGTGCCCCGGTCCGGGAAGATCCCACGTGCCGCGGAGCGGCTGGGCCCGTGAGCCACGGCCGCTGAGCCTGCGCGTCCGGAGCCTGTGCTCCGCAACGGGAGAGGCCACAGCGGTGAGAGGCCCGCGCACCGCAAAAAAAAAAAAAAAAAAACCACACACAAAACAAGTTTTTCCAGAAAATAGGTGGCAAAGGCTGTGATGAGGCCAATGTAATCTTGATTCCAAAACATAATAAGGAAAATATGAAGAAAAAAAAGAAGAAAATTATAGACCTATTTCACTTCAAGCACAGATGTGAATGTTCTAAATAAAATTTTAGCTAACCAAAACCAACTGTATATTTAAAAGTTATAGTATCATGATCAAATAGGGCTTCTCACAGGAATACAAGGATCGTTTGACTTGGGAAAGGGTGTTGATGTGTTAATATAATGTAATTCATTACAATAAAGTAAAGGAGAAAATCATATGATTGTCTTGATTAATAAAGACAAAGCACTTAATAGTTATGATTCTAAAAAAGCTCCCAGGAAAATAAGAGTGGAAGGAAACTTTCTAAAAGCTATAAAGAGTTGGGACTTCCCTGGTGGTCCAGTGGTAAAGAATCCACCTTACAATGCAGGGGACGTGGGTTCCATCCCCGGTCAGGGAACTAGGATCCCACGTGCCGCGAGGCAACTAAGCCCGCGCGTCACAACTACTGAGCTCGCCCGCCTCAACCAGAGCCCGCGTGCCACAAACTACAGAGCCCATGCGCCCTGGAGCCTGCGCACCACAACTAGAGAAGAGAAAACCCACGCACCACAACTAGAGAGAAACCCACGCACGGCAACAAAGAGCCTGCACGCCACAGCGAAAGATCCTGCATGCCGCAACTAAGACCCAACAAGCCAAAAATAAAAATAAGATAAATAAATAATAAATAAATCTTTAAAAAAGAAAAAAAAGCTATAAAAAGTTATGTACCAAAAGAGCACAGCAAGCACCGTACTGAATGGGGAACCTTAGCTACGTGCCCTTGAAGCCTGAGAGTCAGGATCACCGCCTCGGATTGGTAAGCGTTAGCAAGACGGCCAAAATGAAACCACCATCCTCACAGTATCTTTCTACACCAGCAACAGTAGGTAATAAATCCCTTCATATAGAACCCCTACTGGTTTTGCTCCTCTGGCCGAACCCTGATGAAACACACGGTGATAAAAGCAGCGTAGTATGGGTACATGAACTGACCCGTGGAACAGAAGGAAGGTCAGGATAGACGGGAGCTGAATATGCAGAAGGCCCAGATCAACGAGGACAGGATACGTCTGTGTGTAGACGCTGTTGGAAACTGGCTCCCCACATGGAAGAGACACGGATTCCTGCCTGACATCACACACAGAGGTGGACTCTAAATGGAGCGAAGATCTAAACGTTGAAGAAAAAACTGACAGAAGGAAATGTAGGAGAATATGACACAAGAGAGGGAAGCATGTCTTCAAATGTTAATTGTAAAAAGCAAGAGGCAAAAACATGATGAATTCAATTAAAACAAACTTTAAATTTTCTATTCAACAAAGGGAAACCATGAGCAAGTTTTTAGACAGATGACAGAATGCAGAAGATATTTATAATGTGTAAAACCAGTGAAGGATTCATATCTCGAATTTTCAAGGAACTTCTGCAAAGCCATTTTTGAAAGTCAGCAGCCCCCAAACACCAACGATTAAAGGATATGACCAGCCAGTTACAGAAGGGGAAGGCCCCAAAACTAAGCAAGTGCATGAAAAGATGGTCAAATTCAATGATTAGAGAAATGTCAAGTAAACTGGGAGACCACTTAATGCCTATTCAACTGGCAAAGCTGCAGAAGCTAGGACATGCTGAGGGAGGGTCACAGGGGCCGAGGACACGTTGGGACCATGGACTGGAACATCCAACCGACCAACTGGAGAACTCACTGGTCTGCTCCAGGTGTGCACCCCAAAGCCCTGCTCCCACAGGTCCACCCAAGAGCAGAGGCTTTTGTGAGGCAGCCAGGGTGTCCACGTGCAGGAAATGGTAAATGTAGTGAATCTGGGACCTTATCCGCTGGGCAGAAGCAGCGAAGAGCTGTACACACAGCTTCGAGGATGGAGCTTTAAAGACACAATACAGGGAATTCCCTGGCGGTCCAGTGGTTAGGACTCCAGACTTTCACTCCTGAGGGCACGGGTTCAATGCCTGGTCGGGGAACTAAGATCCCACAAGCCACTCGACAAAAAAAAAAAATTAAAGTAAAATAAATAAAATACAATAAAACACAATACAAAGTGGAAAGAAACAGAATAGGGAAACACAAAGACTTGAGTTGATTAGGACCACAGTTCCCAAACTGTGTGCCGAGGCACTCCAGGGTGCTACAGTGAATTCTCAGGGGCACTACAGGGTATTTTTCATTTTTGAGGGAAACACGGGATACAGAGCATGCCAGACATGTTGTGAATAATTCGACTGAACTCAGAGTTTCCATACTGTATCGCACTGCTTTCCTTTCTAAGATATCTCTTTGCAAAGCTGGTTTAACAGCAGTTGCTGAAATAAAAAAGCAAACACCAGGCAAAATTCCACACGCAGGTGGCAGTGTCCAATGTGATTAAGGTTTGAAAAGGTGTGTAGAGTCTAACAGTTTCAGATATCCTATTAATAAGTAATTGTAGTTTCTAAGAATTAAGGGTTTTTTCAATTTATGTGTTGTTGGTTTGTTTGGGGTTTTGGGTTTGTTTTCTAAACTGCTACTAAGTTGTTAGTACCTAAATACTTATTAAGCTCTTTGGCCACAATACACAGAAGTGTTAGGTATTTCTCTGGACCAAGAGGTGCTGTGAAAAAAATTACTGAGCCATTGCAAGCGCCATGAACTGAGAAAGTGCAGGAACCCTGAGTTAGGGCAATGCTAGCTGCCAAAACAATCAGACCCAAGAAACAACTTTAGCGGGAGCTAACAGTCACCGCTACCTTCCTCCCAAGGTAGACAAGCCAGGGGTGCCCCATCTGGTCCCTGCCCCTGGCTCACCTCCCAGGGGCTCTGCGGGCTGCACGGCTGTCTCCATCAAGCCATGCCCGGCTCTTGATGACCCAGAGATCCTCTAAAACTAAACTAAAAAGAGGAATGCCTGCACACCCACGTTCATCATAGCGTTCTTCACAACAGCCAACAGCTGCAAGCAACCCAAATGTCCACTGAAAGATGAGGGGGTAAGCCTATCAAGGTCTATCCATAAATGGAATATTACTCAGCCGTAAAAAGGCAGGAAATCCTGACACCTGCTACAACATGGATGAACCTCGAGGACTTTATGCTGAGTGAAATAAGGCCGTCACAGAAGGACAGATCCTGCGTGAGTCCACTCATATGGACTCACAGAAGAGTCAGATTCGCAGAAACAGAAAGGATGGTGGGGGCCCAGGGCTGGGGGAGGGTTAATTAGTGTTTAGTGGGGACAGAGTTTCTGTGCTGCAAGATGTAAGAAGTTCTGGAGATCTGTAGCACAACTGTGTGAATATCTTAACACTGTTGAACAGTACACTTAAAAATGGTTAAGATGGCAGAAAAAAGAATGAAATCATGCCATTTTCAGGAACATGGGTGCAACTAGAGATCATCACACTAAGCGACGTAAGTCAGACAAAGAGAAATATTACATGATATCATTTATATGTGGAATCTAAAAAATAATACAGATGAATTTATTTACAAAACAGAAACAGACTCACACACATAGGAAACAAACTTATGGTTACCAAAGGGGAAAGGGGGTGGGGAAGGATAAATTAGGAGCATGGGATTCATAGATATAGTCTACTATACATAAAATAAATAACAAGGATTTTTTTTTTTGCGTTTTGACAAATTTATTTAACCATGAAATGACCACCCCAATCTAGATAAAAGGCAACAAGGATTTACTGTATAGCACAGGGTACTATATTCAATATGTTGTAATAACCTATCATGGAAAAAAATCTGAAAAAAATATATATATATTATATATATATATAATATATGTGTGTGTGTGTGTGAATCACTTTGCTGTATACCCAAAACTAACACAGTATTGTAACTCAACTGTATTTCAATTTTTAAAAAATGGTTAAGATGGCAAACTTAATGTTACGTGTTTTTTACCACAATTTTAAAAAATTGTCCCTACAAGGGAAGGAAAAAACTTGAGAATTGTAAATAAAGACGGTAAGAAGAAAAACAACTCAAAAGAGGAGCCACCAGCTCACAAGCCCCACAGCCAAGAGAGCAACAGATCCCAGGCCCCAAATCTACCAGAGTGCACCAGGTCCCAGCCCAACACCCCTCACCCGCCTTCTCGCTGAACCCCAGA
Organism: Physeter macrocephalus; assembly: GCF_002837175.3. Lineage (NCBI taxonomy): Eukaryota > Metazoa > Chordata > Mammalia > Artiodactyla > Physeteridae > Physeter > Physeter macrocephalus. Next base: position 182,363,693 of record NC_041224.1, on the reverse strand, counting down.
AGCTCTTCCGCCAGGGGCACACGGGGCCTTTTGGAACGAAGACGGGACCTGGCCCTGAACGGTGCCCTGACCCCGCTCGGAAGAAACTCCGAAATCCTGACCTGGGGCACAAAAGCCTGCAGCCCCCGCCCCTCTGCGACCCCACCTCTGAGCTCACGTCCTACCCCCTCCCGGACTCCCCCCATGCAGCCCCCGCATAAGCACGCCATTTCCTTTGCCTGGACCACCCTCCTGGACGGGACACTCAGCACCCTCTCCTCCCCTCCTCTACCGTCTGGGCAGGCCTCCTCTGACCACCGCCCTCTGTCACCTCGCACCCCAACCCTGCACGGCCAGGGCCATCGCCCCCTGATGCATATTCGTTTATGGTGCTTGCTCTCCCCCAGCCCCTGCCCCCAGCCCCGGGGCTGCGCCCGTTGAGCACCTCGGGAATCCTGGCTGATGGACGAGAGGGGGAACAGCCCAGCTCGGCCAAGAAGGACAGAGAGGCTGGCGCCCAGCTGCACTCAGCGCCCAGGACCCAGCTGGGGGCAGCGGAGCTCCAGAGGCACGACTTCGTGGCCACCAGCCACACCCACAGGCACGGACACGGGTGCCGGGGCCTATGGACCAAGATCGTCAACTGTGCCCCGCCAACAGGGATTGTCTCCTAAATGCCGCTGAGAGATGCTCCTGTCCCCCCAAACCTGAACTTCAGCAGGCCACGGGGAATACCCCTCAGGCTGCAGGTGGGCCCCAGGGGGCCTCAGTCCTGACCAGCCAGCCACGCCCCCAAGCCAAGGTCAAGCCAAGGTCGACCAATGCAGATAAGGACAAGGGAGAGGGAGGCCGGCCAGTGGGTAGTCGGGTAGGGCACCAAAAGGACCGTGAAGGTGGAGGTGACAGAACAAGAGCCCGAGCACAGGAGGCAGAGCTATCTGGCCGCGGGAAGGCACCTGGACTGGCTCCTCGATTTCTGACCTCACGGTTGACACACCCAAAGGACAGGTGCCCTGGGGGCTAGTGGGAACCGTTAATAAACCCACGACCACGAAGCCCCGCAAGGCAGCCCCGCAAGGCAGCCCCGCAAGGCAGCCCCGCTGTCCCGGGCTTTACCCACAGGTGAGAATCCCTTCCCTACCCCGGTCACGGCTGTTTGGCTTTTTTTGTTTGTTTGTTTGTTTGCGGTGTGCGGGCCTCTCACTGCCGTGGCCTCTCCCTTTGCGGAGCACAGGCTCCGGACGCGCAGGCTCAGCGGCCACGGCTCACGGGCCCAGCCGCTCCGCGGCATGTGGGATCCTCCCGGACCGGGGCACGAACCCGTGTCCCCCGCGTCGGCAGGCGGACTCTCCACCACTGCGCCACCGGGGAAGCCCTGCTTTGCTTTTTTAATATCTCCCTGTGTGTCGTCTTCTGCGACATGCCTGTGCTTTCTAGAAGACTCTGAGGGTTTTTGACTCCGGATCCCAGGAGGCCGCTGCAGTGTGGCCAGCCGGCTGTCCCCGTCACTCCCTCACCCACCCGCCTTGGCGGACGGCAGGGACCTCCCACATCCGCTCCTGCCCCCGCGACTCCGGCGGGGCGGGGGGGGGGCCCTCTCACAAGACGTGCCCGTGTGCTTCCCGTGGGTAGTTCGAATCCAGCCCCACCCCTTCCCGGTGCCCCGCCCACCCGCGGCCACACTGCGCGCCCGCACGTCCCCGGTTACAGCGAAGGCGAACATTTTGACTTACCTGACTTCCTGTTTCCTCTTCTCTGCGGTGTCTTCCCCTGAGCTGATGGCCCTATCTGCTCCACACCAGTTCTTTACGGGCTACAGGTGTTGCGATAAACTCTCCCGCTTGCTCAGGCTTGCCTTTTCGCTGTCTTTACGGTGTCTTCTAATGAACAGGTTTCTAGTCTTGATGCAGTGACTTACTGTGGTCTTAGGAAGGCACTCCAGAGAGGAGCGTGGTATCCTCACCTCCTGCAGGGCTGTGTCTGTGGGTTGGCGGGGAACCCTGCAGCCCCAGCGTGCAGTCCTCACGCATGCAGCCGGGCCATGCAGGCTCCAGTGCACACGTGGGCCCACGCTGCCCCGCACCCCGCCTGTCCCGTGGGTCTGAGCCCTGTGAACCTGTCCTGTCACATGCAGAAGGGGACTGCAGTGGCCGCGGGGCTGCGGGGCTAGGGAGTGTTAGAGATGACAGCCCGTGTGAGGCCTGAGGTCCACGGTGGAATCTCCCCGGGGCCTCCTGCCTGCCCACCAGACCTCAGCCCCACAGAACGGCAGGGTCAGGGCCGTGAGCCGCTAACTTATCACGGCAACAGTCGGAGCCAAACCCCAGGGCCCACGCCTGCTCCCTGCAGCCTTGGAAAGCTCCTGCCTCGCGGGGTCACCGCGGACGGCTCCACTCCCCCCCAGCTTGGCCTCTTGGGCCGGTTCCACCTCGTGTTTCAGAATCACCAGCCCAGGTCCCACAGACACACAGACACGCTTGTGGTTTTGATTGAATTGTACTGAAGCTACAGATCAGTCTGAGAAGTGACAGCTCCGTAACGCAGTTTGCATTTGAGTTTCTAAAACTTAAGTTCCTGAGGGCCAGTGGCCATCCCGGCTTCAGGGAGTTCACAGAAGGCAGGGAATTCCTAGTGGACTTGCCCCGTGGGGCAGTCAGGAGGACGGCAGCAGGGGGTCCAGAAGTGCCTTTAAACACTCGAGGGCCGCAGGCAGGGGCCTGAGTCCCGTGTGCCCTGGACCCGACTGGAGCAAGCAGGGAGCCCATAAGAGGGGCTAGGAGTGGGGGCCAGGCCTTGGAGGGAGGGGCTCAGGCCAGAGGCTCTCTGGGGCCAGCCTATGAGGAGGGTCAGGGGGGCACTCCTGAAGGGGGGCCGGCTCGCCCCCCCGGTCTGCTCAGTGCTCCCGAGGCCAGTGCAGAGGCGCCACAGGTGTGCCCCAACCCAGGACAAAGGAGGCCCAGAATGGCCCAGAGGGGCCGGTGCCCCTGGGCGTGAGCCAGCACTCCCCAAGCGGACAGCAAAGGCCTATGAGAAGGCGTTGTGGCTGGGCCCTGGGGCCTAAGCTGGCCGGCAGAAGGTCGGGGTGGAGCACCCTGGGAGAGAGGGGAGCCCGGCAAGGGAGGCCGGGCTGAGGCCATGTCCGCTGGTGGGAGGGGGACGGGGCAGGTGCCAAGAAGCCAAGCCTCCTGGGAAGGAGAGGGGCCTGTTCTGGCAGGCTGGGGGCACATCCTCCGGACACAGACGGCCCTTTGTCAGGGCGGAGCCCAGCTCCCCGAGCAGTCTCAGGAACAAAGCCCCGACTGTCCAGAGTGTCCTCCCCCTCCACCCCCCGGGCACCACCCCCAGGAACGGAGCAGAGTCCCCCCAACCCAAGGTTCCCATCCGGCGTCCCTGCCCGACACAGACACAGACACAGACACACAGACACACACACGCACACCAGGCACAGGCGTGGCCCAGGGCGCGGTGTACAAAGGAGGCTCCAAGGGCGCATCCAGGACACTGCATCCCCCGGGGCCCTGACACCCACCCTGTGCTGCAGGCCATGCCTGTCCGTCCAGCACCTGGGCAGCCGTGGACCAGCCCAGCCTCAGCCACCACTGCCCAGGGACCCCTCGCCCTGGGCCTGAGGGGAGCACCCCCTCCCCGGACAGAGACCTGGAAGGGTGGCGGAGGGACAGCTGGAGCCTCAGCCCTGCAAGGAGGCCTCCACAATTTATTTCCGGGTCTTCTCCAGATCCTGAATGCCCGTGGCCACCACGATGGGCCTGCCCCCAGCACTGCAGGCTGCGGGGCTGGGTACTGCCCAAAGTGGGGACCCGGGGCCTGGGGCCCAGCGTGCCCGCACCACCGGGGCTGTGTCCGTGTCGCGCCTGCAGCGACCCGGCCTGGAATCTGCCCCTCCAAGGCGCAGCCAGGCTGATGGGGGAGCCCCTGGGAGGAGGCAGCGTCAGCGTCCAGGTGGCAGGATCCAGACGGGGCCGGGCGGCGCTCCCACCAGCCTGGCCAGCTCCTGCCCACATTGGCCCTGGAGCTGGCGCAGCACCACCTCCAGGTGGGCCTCCCGGCTCCTCAGTGCCTCAATCACCTCAGGGGCCCGCAGGCCTGGGCCCCCGGGCGCCCCAGCCTCAGTCCTCACCAGCCGGTGGGGCCCGTGGAGCTGGGCCAGGCTGCGGCCGCCGCCTCGCTCGCAGACCCGCCGCAGAGCCGCCAGGTCCCGACCCACGGCCTCCCGCAAGGCCGTCCTCGCAGCGCTCCACTCGGGCCCACGGCCTCTGACCTGCACAGGGGATGTGGCAAGTGAGCCGAGGGTGACCAGTCTCATCAGGACCCTGGCTCAGGGCCCTCGGCCCTCCCTGAGCCCTGCCCCCAGCCCCCAGCCGTCCTGAGGCCCCTCCCAGGGCCCAGAGCCCGCCGCTCCCAGGCAAGGGGGACCAACCCCAGCGCCAGCTCGAAGGCCTGGCCCCTCCAGGCTGTCACCCGCACCGACCATCTGAGCCCTAAGCCAGAGGCCGTGGGGCCCCGGGGACAGGGCCAGCAGCCTGATCACCCCCCACAGCCCTGCAGGGGCTGAGCCCTCAGGACCACCCAGCTGCAGGCCCAGCTCTTTCACCGCGGTATTGCAGGGGGAGTGGGCCTGGCGGCCCCCAGCAGGCCAAGTCCTGCAGGGTCTGCTCAGAGCCCAGAGTGCAGACCCTCGGGGCACCCACCCCCAATCCCACCCACCGCTCCAGGCGGGGTCAGCATGTCCTCTGCTCTTTCGGCTTCCCACTTTCCCACCGCCCTCGCAGAGGCGTGGCATGGGGTGGCCCTGACCCAAGGGGACGCCAGGCTAAGGGGACGCCAGGCCGAGGACATGACCTGGTGAGGACACCTCTGGCCCCCAGGGCAGGCCCATCCCAGAGACCCTGCAGGCGGCAGGGAGCGCAAAGAGGCTGTGCCCTTGGTGTCCCCAGGGAACTGCCCTGACCCTGACCCCGACCCCGACCCTCAGTGGGCACTGCTCCGTGGGTCGCAACAAGGAAGCATGAAGAGCCCTGAGCCCGGACAAGCACCGGCCCCACTTCTGGTGAGAAACTGCCTGCAAACGTCACCGGTGCTTCAGCTGTCACTGCCCAAGAGGGCAGGGGGCTCCAGCTTGGCCTGGCCGGAGGAGACATGGCCGTGCAGGGCCTGAATGAGCCACGCTGCAGGCCCCCAGGAAACATCCGTGCTCCCCAGGGGTATCTGAGGGGAAAACCACACCTGCAGTTTACTCTAAGATGCTTCAGAAAAAGGGAATCGATGCAGCGCACGTGGCCCACTGTTCACAGCCACAAACCCGGTGCTCGCCCAGTCCTGCTCATGGAGAGAGGAGGGTGGCACCCAGGTGGGGTTGGGGGACCCACATGTCCACCAACAGGTTCAAAAGGCCACAGGGTGTGAGCGGAAGCCAGCAGGGACGACACCAAAACTGCCCCAGGAGAACGAACAGACCTCCATCAGGGCGGCCAGGGTGGGGCGGCAGGGGCGTCTGGCAGGTGAGCCCACCCCCCTTGCAAACAGACCAAATGGTGCAAGTCCCACCGTGGGAGCCCCCCGTCGAGCACAGCCCGGGCCAGGGCCCCAAGTCCTCACCCCGGCCTCCCAGGCCGCCCGCCGGGCCTCCACCGCCTCTCGCAGCTCTCCCTGCAGGGCCTGCAGCTCCCGCACCAGGGTCTCCAACTCTCCAGCCCCTGGCGTGGGGATCCTGGGCAGAAACGTGGGCTGTGAGGCCTCAGGGGGGCAGGCGCCCAGGACCGTGTCCTGCAGAGAGGGACCCCAAGTGAGAGGGTGGGCGGCAGGCCTGGGCCTCACAACCAGAGGCCCAGCTCCCCAGCCGGTAGGGACAGAGGCCCAGGGTCACTTCGCGCCCCCGGGTCGCAGAGCGAGCTGGACAGTGACCCTCACCCCCGTGGGCCTGGAGGCCAGGGAGGCACAGAGGCCCGGCTTCCGGAAGGCCAAGACCCCTGAGAAGTCCGGGCCTCCCCAGGAGCTGGGAAGGGTGGTGATGGGACAGACAGACATCTGGAAAGAGCCACACACACAAAACCCACAGGCCTGGGTGCGAAACCGGCTTCAGGGCTGGGTGTGGGGGGCTTCCCTGAGACTTATCTTTCTGCCTGGAAAATGGGAAGACCCCACCACCACCCCAGGGCTGCTGTGGTCGGACCAGGGGAGGGGAGGGGAGGGACAGGAGGTGGGTGGCACGGCTTCCTGACCATCCACCGCCAGAAGACCAGCTCCCGGCAACGCCACTGGAGGGCCGCCTGCAGCCGCGCGTTCTCCCTCTCCAGCCTCCGCAGCAGCTGCAACGCAAACCGTTAAAAAGCCCCAGAGTCAGAGAGCCCGGTGCGCCCGGGACCCTGCCTACCCCGCCCACCGTCTCTGGCTCAGTCGCCTCGGCGCACCCGCGGGCTGAGCCACCTCCCTGCAGGGCACGGGACGGCAGGGCAGCCTCACCTCCAGCACAAGCAGGCCAAGCCTACCAGGCCTCTGACCACACCAGCGGTCCCCCAGGCCCCCCACAAGCCTGGGTCCTGCAGGGTCGGGGCCTGAGTCCCGGTGCCCCCTCGCTTGGGACTCCACCCACATCCCCCGCTGACTGAGGGCTACACCCCGGAGGCTTCGGGCGCACGGGGAGGCCCCGGATGCGGGAGACTAGTGGGTCCCGGGACTCCCTCCCTGGAGCCCGCTGGAGCCCGAAGGCAGGGCAGAGGCTGCGCGGCGCCCAGCCAGGAGGCGACGGAGGACAGACTGGGGACCAGGGTGGGGAACACAGACGCGCAGCCCCCCGGCCCCGCCCTGCAGGCTCGGCCCGAACAGCCCCGCACCTGCGGACCCCGTGGCCCAGCGCACGGGCACACGCTCCCGTCCCGCCTGCCGAGGCCCCTGTGGCCTCGGGAAGCCGGACAGGGGCAAGGCCAGGCACGGTCCCCCCAGGGGCCCACGGCAAGCTGTGGAGAGACAGACGGGCCCCACTGGGACGGCCCAGGCCGGCACCCGCTGTGCTCCTCTCTGAACACAGCAGCCAGCACGGTGACCCAGCCTCCGGCACCGCTCCTTCTAGAGGGGAGCCCAGGAGTGTGCTCTGGGGCCGGGACAAACGGCCAGAGCCGGCAACTGCCCTGTCGGCGGACAAGAGCCCTGCCAGGCCTCCACTCACAGAGGCTGGTGCCCGAGCCATGCACACCAGCGTGCCTGCCAGGCAACCAGGGGATGCACATAGCTGGACAAGGGGCTCCCGCGCCAGGGGGCCAAGTGGGGGCGGCCTTGAACACGAGGCCCAGGGCCCAGCCCACGGCCAGTGGAGCAGGGCGAAGGCAGGCCTGCGGTGAGAATCGCCCTGTGGTCTGGGGGAGGGCTGCGGACATGCCCACACCACACACACACACCCCACTACATACACCTGCTGGCCAGTGAGAAGAGCAGCTTACTCAGTTCCCAAGAACAGTCCCAGAGGGTGTCCACACCCCCGCGCCCCAAGCCACAATATAAGAAGACTACAAGCCCAGCCAGTAACCAAGGATGCTGCCCAGCCACTCCACAGCATGCCTGGCCACTGACACGGCAACAAGAGGTCATTCCAGAAGCTTCTGGGATGCATCCCAAGAGCGCAGCCCCTTCAGGTCGGCTGGTCCAGGCTGCCACCAGCTCCCCATCCAGAATCCTTGGAAGGAAGCCAACTGTCCCCATGTACCTGGCCGTGCCGTTTTCAGTCCTGTGGCACCAACATGCACCACCCTCCAGGAGGAGGGGAGCCGTACCCGCCCAGGCCCCCCACAGAGGCTGGGGTCCCAGGCAGCACCAGGCCGGAGCTGGCACAGCCTCTGCTCTACTCAGACCAGGGAGGGGACCAGGGGCAGGAGGCCTGGGCCTCGCCGAGTCACCCCTGAAAGGGGACAGAGCCAAGGGCATCTCAGTATGCCCAGATGCTGTCTCAGCACCTTCAGGGCCAAGCACAGCCTTGCCCAGGTAAAGCCAGCCAGGCACCAACCAGGAACGCGGGCCGGACAGGCACCAAGGGCCAGGCAGACAGCCCCAGGTGGCCGCCCTGACCCCACAGTGGGGATGCAGACCCCCTAGGAGCACGCGGCTCTACAGCTGGGATCTGCTGGGCCTGCCCTGAGCCTCAGCCCTCCTACCCAGCCAAGCGCCCCAGGACAAGGCACTGCCAGCCTCACACTCTGCACAAGCCAGAGCCCAGCACTCAAGTAATGGCCAGCCTTGGGCCTGTCCCAGGACCCACTGGCCAGGCGAGCCCAAGGGAAGGAAACAGTGATGATGGATGGGGGCTCCTGAAAAGGTCAGCAGAGGGTGGGGCAGCGCCAACCCCCACCTCCCCATCAACAGGTGACACATGCCCAGCCTCAAGGCACCCACACCATCAGCTCAGACGCTTGAGCATTCTTCCTTAATTCCAGTGGCCCCCCTCGGCTGGCAGCCAGCCCGGCCCAGACACCTGTGCTCTTCCCACAGCCCAAAGTGTGCCCAGCCACGTGCACACACACAGCAGCACTGGCTGCTCCAGGGGGCAAGAAAGGCCCTCAGGTTGCACGTGTCTCCTACACAGGCAAGGGGGTGAGCTTGGGGACTTCCCTGGTGGTCCAGTGGGTAAGACTCCGCGCTCCCAATGCAGGGGGCCCCGGCTCAATCCCTTGACGGGGAACTAGATCCCGCATGCTGCAACCAAAGAGTCCGCATGCCGCAATGAAGATCCTGCACGCCGCAACAAAGATCTCACATGCCGCAACTAAGACCCGGCACAGCCAAATGAATAAAATAAATATTTAAAAAAAAAAAAAAAGGAACTTCATGGTGGCGCAGTGGTTAAGAATCCACCTGCCAACACAGGGGACACGGGTTCAAGCCCTGGTCCAGGAAGACCCCACATGCCGCGGAGCAACTAAGCCCGTGCGTCACAACTACTGAGCCTGCGCTCTGGATCCCGTGAGCCACAACTACTGAGCCCGTGTGACACAACTACCGAAGCCCGCGCGCCTAGAGCTCCGCAGCAAGAGAAGCCACTGAAATGAGAAGCCCGCGCACCGCAACGAACAGTAGCCAGCCCCGGCTCGCCACAACTAGAGAAAGCCCGCGCGCAGCAAAGAAGACCCAACGCAGCCATCAATCAATCAATCAATCATTTTTAAAAAGATGGTGGGCTTGGCTAACACCCACAGCTCAAAGCCGGCCGTCTGGGTCCCCCACCCTCCCAGGCTCCTCCTCACCTTGGGCCGCGCCCACCGTGGTCCCACCCGCCCTCACCTGCCGGCCACCCTCCGGGTCTCTGAGCAGCTCCGTTTCGGTGACAGACAGGTGGCCAAGGCTGCGGTCGCTGTGGCAGCCACGGGTATATGAGTGGATCTGAAACAGGCAGTGCAGACCCCAGGCTGAGAAGGTGGGCGCCTCCCCCCCGCCAGCACTAGGCAAGGACCTTACAGACAAGGAAACAGGGTTCAGAGAGGGTCGGGCCCAGGAGACTAGTCAGTACTGCCGGGAGGCTGGCCCAGGGCCCAGAAGCCACCAGGAGGCCATGCAGAGGGAGGGGCACCCCACCCAGCTCCCAGGGGAGCAGTATAGGTAGAGTGGGGCGCCCCCGCTTCCCCCTCAGCTCATCAAGTGCCAGGCCCACGTGGTGGCAGAAACAGCCTCTGCACAGGCTCAGTGGTTCAGTGAGCCCAGTGGCAGGGACACAGACACAGGGAGGGAACCCCAGCAAGGTGGGGCCTGAAGGCAGCAGGGAGGTGAACTGGTGGGCGTGCCCCACACAGAGGAGAAGCTGGAGCCCAGACAAGAGGCAGTGAGGGGTCCCAGGAAACGCTAGCTGAGCAAAAGACCCTCTCCCAGGGGCAGAGCGCAAGGCGGGGGGGGGTCTAGCACCAGAGAGCCCCGCGCTGGTGTGAGCCCTGGGCCATCCGCCCAGCCACCGCTCAGTCCAGACCATGCACTGGACCTATGGGGACACCTGTGCCCCAACAGCTGAGCCCTACCAGCCTTCCGGAAGCCCGTGAGCCCACACCCAGGATGCGGTGGGAGGGGGTGCCTTCCTCGCCATCTCGTGTTCAGGCAGCAGTGGCTCCCCAGGGCCCGCTTTGGTGCTCAGTGACATAAAGTCTGAAGCTTCTGGCGAGTTCTGGGGACAGGAAGGTCGACCCTGCAGGCTCCCTGCCCCCCTGATTCCCTGCCCCATAGATGTCCAGCAACACCTGCTCTAGGCCCCCTCCTGGACAACCTGGAGCCCTAGGGTCAGGCTCTGGGCCACTCCCCAGGCTGTGCCCAACAGGTCAGCTCCCAGCCAGGCCTGGGAAGGCCCACATTCAGCCAAAGGCTGGGCCCCAGCCTGAGATGGGAATGCTGGACAGGCCCCTACAGCACAGAGGACAACTGCCCCCGGGTGGACAACGCATGCGTGGCACTACCTTGCCCAGGAGGGCGCACTGCTCCTGCTGACTGGCCATCAGGTTTCGCCACCGGAACCGCAGCTTTCCCATCAGCCACTGCAGGTGGCGGATGTCCACACAGCCGTCTGCTTCCACACTGGGGGCAGGAGGGCCAGGGCTGGCCAGGGCCTCGCACTGGGGAGGGGCAAGGGTCACGCACTGCTCCCACACCCCAGGCAGAGACCATGAAGGGGAAAGAGAAAGGAAGCCCCCGGGAGTGAGAGCCAAGAGATCCCGGGGGTGCCAGGAAGAGCTGGGTAAAGAGCCTGCAGGCACGTCCCCGGCCCTGACCTGCCTCCGTGTGCTCACCCGGGCATTCGGGGCAGCAAGACTGACCCCCACAGGGCTGACCCCGCCGGTCCGGTGCCCACACCCAGGATTCCCGCCCGGGTTGGGCGCGGCTCACACTCATCCCTCACCCACCTCGCACACGGGCATCTCGTCGCCCAGCTGCACGCGGTTCTGGGTCAGCAGCCGCTCGGGCAGGGGTCCGCGGGCCAGGAGCCAGGCCAGGGCCAGCAGCAGCTCGCGGCCGCCCTGGGAGCCGTCGTCCGGGAGCTGGGCCAGGGCCCGCCTAGGGTAGCCCTGGGTCCGCAGCGCCAACTTCACAGAGCGGACCTGGGCCTCTGCGGTAGGAGACGCCAGCTCAGGGGGGACTCCCACTGGAGGTGACACTACCCAGACTCCTAAGGGACCCCCGCGGGACGCAGAGCAGAGACCATGCTTGCAAGGGACTAGCAGGGGCATTGGGACCTAACCTGGAGGCGGGAAGGGGAAGGGCTCACGCGGAGGGGGGGAGGGGTCTCATTGGGGAGGCGGGGCAGTGGGCGGGGCCTTGCGGAGGGCTGTCTCGTGGGTCGTGCAGTGGGCGGGGCTCTCTGGGTGGGCGGGGCTAGAGCCTTACCAGGCGGGCCTTACAGGAAGGCGGGGCTTACCCAGGGAGAATGAGGCCGAGGCGCCGTCGGCCAGCTGCGGCGAGAGCACGCGGAAGAGCAGCCGCCAGAGCGCGGGGGCCTGCGAGGATCAAAGAGCGACGGTCAGCAGGGCTGGCGGCGTCCTCGCGTCCTCCCGGAGCCCTACTGGCCCCGGCCGCCTGCCCTGCTGGCCTCACCGCCTCCGGACGGTCGAACTTGGCGCGGCGGAAGGTCTCGGGGCTGGGTCCGGCGGGCAGCATCTGACTCAACGCGGCGATGGCCTCGGGCAGGGCCCTGGCCGCGTCCGCCGGGTCCACCCGGCGACGCCGCCGCCGCCGCCCCATGCAGCCTCCTCCCGCCTTTCTCAGATTGCGCGCCGCCGCCGCCGCCGCGTCCCCGCGTCCAATCCCCGCGAGAACTGCGTCCCCCCGTCCAGTCACCGATCAGGTGCCGCCTCTGCTGGGCCCGCGCCCAACCACCGAGTAGGCTGAGACACGCCTCTAGCTCCTGCCCAATGAGCGGTGCCCCCGGCGTTTGAGTGCTGTCTGTTCTGTCCGGTGCGGAGGCATTTCCGGTGCGTCGGGGACCTATCGGCGTTGAGAGCCTCGCGGGGTCCGCCCTCCGGGACTCAATCGCGGCGAAACCTGACACTCTCCTCGTCCGGACCCCACCAATCAGCCCCTTGCACCAAATGGCAGCCTAGCAACCGCCGGAGGGTCAGCGGCGGCGCTCAGGGTGCCCCCTGCGGCTGGGAGGCGCCACCGACACGCTCGAGCGACCCTCCGCCTCCGGAAGCCCTCTCTGGCCTCCGGAAGCCCTGGGACCCCGCAGCGCGTACCAAGCCGGAGACGCAGGGGCCAGCGCCCGGGTACCGGGGGACGGACCCCGACGGCTCAACCCCGCAGCGCGCGGGCGGGTGCTCCTCCCAGCCGGCCGGCGACTCTCTCTCCCTTCAAACCTACGCCTGCATACCCCGCCTGGCCCCTCCCCGTCCAGTCCATCGTCTGTCCGGCTAACCCCCGGTACCCCCTACCCCCATCCCCACCCCACCCCGGCCTCACCTCTGCCCTGCACCTTCAGCCTCTCCTTCCTGCCATTGAAGAGACAGTCTTCAAAGGAGTAACCGCACAGCCACTTTGGAAAGCAGTTTGGCGGTTCTTTCAGAGCTAGACTTAAGTCTACCAGACGACCCCACCGTGCCAGTGCCCGGAACCTGTGAGGACCCGTGTTCCCACTCACGGACGTTCAAGGCAGCTCTGTTCGTAACAGCCAAACCGAAACAACCCAAAAGGCCGCCAGCTGAGCAGTCAGCCCTAGGACGGAACCCTCTCGGCACCAATGATGCGGGTCAAAGTGCCGGGAAGCGCAGACACAGAGGAGGGCAGATGCAAAACACTATGTTGTACGTGCCTTTCATCTATAGGAAGTGTCCAGAAAAGCAAGTGTACAGAGACAGGAGGCAGGTCAGTGGTGGCCTGGAAAGAGACCAGGACTGGGGAGTGGCAGCAGACGTGCATGAGGGAATCTTTGTGGTTAAGGAGAATGGTTTAGAACTGGATTGTGGTGACGGTTGCAGAACTCTGAACTGGTTAAAAAGCATCGGATGGGATGTGCATAGGTGAGTTTTACGGTATGAAATTTTACCCCAATAAAGCTGTAAAGAGGACAGAGTGAAGGAAGGAGAGGAGAAGGGAAAGAGAGAAGTGATGAAGAGAAAGGAAGCAGGCCTCCCTGGATCCCAAGTGCTCCCCAGACAAGCCCCCCTCCAGCCCTCGCCAAGCCCACAGGAAGTGCGGTCACGCCTGGCGCCCCACCTTCCGCCTGGTCCTCACCTTTGCCCGCCCCCACCCCCCCCAGCCCCCGCCATCTCAGGCACAGCAGCTGCTCACTCCCTGTGTCCCCCCAGAACTAACCCCTTCTCCAGAACTTGGCCTCTGACGCGGGCACCCCCACCCCAGGAGGCTGTTTCAGTGGCCACCCGACAAGCGCCAGGGCAGCTTACCTCCCGAGAGCCCTCCTCCCCCACGGGCACGGGGGCATTGTTGTCTGCCCCTCACCCCACCGTCAGTCCCCTCCAGTCCCCTCCTGAGTTGGGGCTGGGACCAGCACAGGCCTCCAGTCTGGCCCTGCCTTCTGTCTCCACAGCTCAGAGGCCATGCTGCTAAGGCCTGCCATAGCGCCCTGGAGCCTTCGCCCGACATGGTCCTGATTGATGCATTGGGTCTGGAACCCGATGAGCCTTCTCCCTCTCTGGGCCTTTGCACCTGCTGGGCCTTCTGCTTGGAGCGCCTTCCTCCCCAGCCTGAGGCCTGGCTGACCCACTCTCCCTGTGGGCCTCAGTGCTCTAAGCGCTCACCCCAAGTCTGCCCCCCACACCCAGACTGTGAGCCACGCGGTGGCGGAGGGGCCAGGAGTCTCTGCTGCCTTTTCAGGGCCACCTCCCAGCAGCTCGGTGCGGACCTTCCGGTGCACCCCCTCCCCCCTCTGTGCCTGCTCTGGCCACAAGCCCTTAGCTGCTGGGCCCCCAGATGACAGCTCCACCCCCCTGCACCCCACCACTGAGAAACCGGGCCTCACTTGGTATCCTCTGCTCCCGCCTCCCCCGCTGAATTGCATCTGTCCCCAGAAGCACTCCAGCTCCCACCCCTTGGAATTCTATGAATCACCCAAATCTCACACATGCACACACGCACGCGCGCGCACGTGACCCCACACACCACCCTGGGGCCCCTCACGCCTGTCCAGCTCAGGCCTGCCGGACCCCCGGCCAAGCCATGGGGCAGGGCTGAGGCCATATGCAAGGCTGAGATGAGCCCTCTGGGCTTCTTAGATCAGCTGAGCTCTGGGACGGTGGCCGTCTGCCAGGGCCGGAGTGTGAGTGGCCAGTGGGGGGAACGGCGAGGGCTCCGAGGGTGGCCCAGTCTGCAGCTGCTCCCTGAACGGAAACAGGAGTTTTCAGAAAGCCCCTAGCCGTTGCCCCCAGCCAGTCCTCAAAGTCCCCACTGGGCAGCTGGCCACCTGCTAGTCCCTGGACATGGCGCGGGGGCGGATGAGGCAGGTGGTGTCCGGCGGGGTGGGGACGGGGGATGGGGACGAGGGTGGAGCAGCAGGAAGTGGGGAGGGCAGGAGAGGGCTCCCCACCACAGCTCCCCAGAGCTCAAAAACGGAACCAGCTCGGCGGATTCACCCTGCAGCCTCATGTTCCCGCTGACCAATCCCAGAGCTGCAGAGGAGGGCTGGGGCATGTGCAGGGCTGAACGCGGGGCTGTCCAGGGTGGCTCCCCGGCAGAGTACCCCCGCCCCCGCCAGGGCAGTGGGCAGCAAGGCTGGCTGCAGCAGGAAGAGCAAGTGCCCGGCAGGGCCTGGCATCAGGGCCCCCAGCCACAGCCCCCTGCACCGTTCCCCCAGTGAAGTGCACACACAAGTAGGTCTTCCAAGTGTCCGGGTTTATTGAGGGCTTGGGGGTCTACAGGGGAGCCCCAGGTGCCTGTGGGGAGGGCCTGCCATCGGCCCAGAGGGGCAGCGGCCCGCCGGGCAGCCAGGGATGGAGTCTCCAAAACCTGTGCAGAGAGACAGGGACAGAGGTGAGTGCAGGCCCCGGGAGTGGTCGGACCTCACTCAGCGTGGGGGACCCCACTCTCCACTCTCGGGGTTGGCTGGGCAGGGCGAGGGGGATGGGAGGGTACCTGGGTTTACTTGAAAGTGTGGCTCTCTGCCCCACCGCGCCCGAAGCCTGCGGAGAAGCAGTGGGCGGGTTAGGGGTGGCCAGGAGCTGTGGAGGTCAGGGTCAGGTGGGGGCTGCAGGGAGCATACCTTTGGGGCCGAAATTGGCTGCGTAGCAGGGGTGGTTGCAATAGGGCTTGCCTTCATGCTGCAGAGAGAGGCGCGTGAGGGCCTGTCACCCCTCCCCCATGCCCCGGCCTCCCTCCAGGCCCCACCTACCTCGGCGTGAGCCCCGGAGGTCAGCGTCTTTCCACATTTCTCACACTTCAGGCAAGGGCGATGCCAGTCCTTCCCCAGGGAGGTCACCCGCTCAGCTGCAGAGGGACAGACATGCCCCCCCACATCCCCCCCCGTGAGGTGAGACACTGCTCCAGGGACACGGGGCACACCCACCTGCTCGCACAGCACCTTCTCCAGCCACCTGTGCTCCAGGCCTCGCCCACGCACGCCCGGTGGCCCACCCAAGGTCTCAGCGGCACCTGTGCCCCACGGGGGGGCAGGGGCGCCTCCAGTCCCCAGCCAGTCCCGCCCAACTAGCGGGGGTGGGCGCCGGTCCTGAGCGCGCCCCTGAGGGCTTGGGTGGGGCTGCAGGAGGAGGCGAGGGGGCCTCGGGTCGGGACCCGGGCGGGCTGCCGGGTTGAGCCCTCCGCCTCTGCACCGGTGACGGCGGCGGGGCCTGAGGGGCGCCCTTCCCCAAGGCGAGGCGGGGGGAAGGCCCTTCCCCTGGGTGGGCCCCGGGGCGCGGGGCCGGAAGGCGGCGCCCGGGATCTGCGCGCGCCTGCTCTCGCGCCCGGCACGCCCGTTTCCGCGTCTGTTTCTACTTAGCGCTGGGAGGGGCGGCCAGAGCCTCGCGTTCCTTCCTACCCCCCGGGGTCCCCGCCCAGGGCGCGCGCGAGAGGAGGCTGGAGAGCGGAACCCAGAGACGGGCAGAGCCCCAGCGGGCCCCGGAGAGACAGCGGGGCACGGAGATGGAGGGCCGTCCGACGCAGGGGTCCCGACCCGCACATCCAGGCGGCCGCGGGCAAGGCTGAGGCGTCGCCCCGAGGCGGTGCCCCAGGTCCCCCTGCGCCCCCGGCCCACCTGAGCGGCCCCGCGGCGGGGACCCTGGGCCGCGCTTCCGCGTGGGGCGGCTCAGGGACCCACAGTTCGAGCCGGAGAGGGTGGGGGTGGAGTGCGCTCACCAAAGTACACCTCCTTGTTGCACTTGGGGCACTTGGGCATGGTGGCGCCGGGTCCGGGGCGGGTGGCTGAACGGGAGCGGAGAGGATCGCGGGACTGGGTGGGTCGTGCCGGGTCCTCGTCTTTCAAGTACCCCGGGACCCCGCCTCTTTGGGACCCGCCCCTAGCGCCCCGCCCCCTGAGCCCTGGACTTGGACCCGGAGGCCTCGGACCCAAGCCAACAGGCCGAGAAAGGTCATCTGGTCCACGCCCGCCTTGGGGTACGACCCCGGCCTAGCCGACGACAGGGCGTGATCCGAGCAGTGCAGGAGATCCGTGGGGACTGACTGAAGGGGCGGGGCTGGAGCACCCGGAGGAGCCCCGCCCCTCGCCCTGGACTCGGGACTCGCCGGGTCCAGGATCTGGGGCAGTGGACTCCCCAAGGGCAGGAGGGAGCACCCCACCCCAAGCCCCAGATATGCCGGAGCCAGGGAGGGAGCCGGTCACCTCTAAAATGCAAAGAGATGCAAACCAGCGTGTCCCCTTCCCCAGATGCAGGTTTGGGGACACCTGCCGGGGGAGCCTCAGCCTGGTAGCCCTCCCGCAGGACCTCCGCTCGGCCTTCATCACGCGCGGGGCCAGGAGCTCCGCCCCGCCCCGCCCCAGTCCCCCACCCTCAGGGACGTCCCGGTCTCTCACGCGCCGCACCTCAGGCCCGCCCCTGGAAGTCCACCGGACCGCAGCGGGAACGTCCCCAGGGAATTCAGAAGAGGGGACTCCGCGACGGGGCATCCCTTTCCTCCACGGGGACAGCCATCGGCTGCGGGGGCTGGGGGTTCTGTGGCGGGAAGTGGGTGCGGCGACGCCCAGGCCGGCCCAGGCCGTCTGGGAGATGCCGGCTCTGGCGGGGGAGGGGTCTTTATCTCTGCGGGAAGCGCCGAGTGCAGAGCGGTCCAAGTCGTCCGTCCAAGGAAAGCGGGAGCCGCCCCGGAGCCTCCCCCGTGCCAGGCAGAGACCGCGGACCCCACCCGCCCCAGGAATGGGGGAAGACCTAGGGGGTTGGCTCTCTCGCGGGCTGCAGGGTCCTAGGCCAGCCTCTGCGGACCAGCGGAGAGGCCTGCATCTCAAGGGGGTGGGGCCCTCGAGGGGAGGCGGCTGGCCGGCCTCCCATCTGCCCCTTAGCCCAGGCTGAGGTGGAGGCCTGGGTGGGGTCCCAGTGCTCTGTGCCCTGTAGGACTCTGCCTGGGCCAACCCTCCTCCATCACCGTCACCCAGGCCACCTCCCTAGCCGTGTCTCCATCCTACCCCGTGAACCTTTACCAGCGTCCTCACGTCCCCTCAACACACCCATCTCGCCAAACAAAACGTCATCTCTGGGCCTGTCCAGGCCCTGTCCCCATGGAGGGTGCTGGAGACCATCCTCTGACAGGGCCCAGGAGCTCCGGCCTCCCCACGCAGTGACGCCCTCACCCTTCCCACCCGCAGCGAGCACCGCCTGCCCCCCCAGTCTGGCACTGGGACCAGGAGTGGAAGCCGTGGCTGCCTCCACCCCGATGGCGCCCCACCAGGCCCGGCTGGGGGCGGGGGTGAGAGCTCCCAGCCTTCAAGGGTCAGGGAGGCCGCACCCCAGCCTCGGTGAGGAGGACGGCCCGCCAGACCCCACACTCCCGTGGCGGGCCCCCCACACCGCTCTCCAGCCACTCCCACCTCCCTGGGACCCCCTCTCTGAGGCCACAGTTCTGCCCCCTCCCCCAGAGCTGTGCAAGCCCTGGGGTCCACAAGGCGGGAAGCCCCGGTGCCCGGCTGCCCGCTGCCCTCAGGAGGCGGTGCACGCCCTGCCCTGCACTGGTGGAGCCCCAGCCCAGCCTGCTCTGGGCCCGGAGCCTCAACACCCTCTCTGCCTGGCACAGGGGCACCTCAGCGTGGTTTCTGGAGCCGAGGCCACCGGCCCGAACGCGGCCCTTGGTGTCTCCTTGGCTTGCGCCTGATGCCTCCAGGCCAGGCCAGGAACAGGAGGTGGTCCTGGCTTCCCTTATCTCCTGGCTCCATGATCCCGAGAGCGAGGTGGGCAGGAGAGAAAGCAGGAGAGTGATACGGGGGGGGGGGCGGGGGGGGGCGGGGTGGACGGGGCACACGGAGACACAGACACAGCTAGGAAATGCAGACAGGCAGAAGCAGCGAGAGGGGAGGAAGGGCCAGGGGGGGGGGGGGGGGGGGGGGGGAGGGGGGGGGGGGGGGGGGGGGGGGGGGGGGGGGGGTGGACGGGGCACACGGAGACACAGACACAGCTAGGAAATGCAGACAGGCAGAAGCAGCGAGAGGGGAGGAAGGGCCAAGACCCCTGGTGATGGAGAGGACCGGGTGGGCGGGGGGCACGGGGCAGGACACTCCGGGGGAGGTGGGTGTCTGTCACAGCAGATCCCTGGTGTCAGGCCACACGTGTTGCATGCACCGCCTTGCAGATCCCTGAGAAGGCTGCCCCAAGTGGGTGTGCTGGGCAGAGGCCAACTCCACCGGGGTGATGAGCCGGAGGGGGCAGTGACCGACAGGTTGCCTGGATGCGCACGTGCGTGTCCCGGTGCCTGCCTGGGTGGGCGTAGCCATCAGCGTGTCTCTGGGGGCATGTGTGCACGAGGCCCTTCTCTGAGCAGCTGCCTTCCCATGTTTCTGTCCGGCCCACACCCCCAGCCCACTCAGGGCTCCGGGCCAGGTGGGGCTGTGAGCCAGGCTCATCTTCCCTTCTACACGCCTGGCCCCAGGGATGACCCCTCCACACCCCCAACACTGGGACTCCAAACCCGCCTGACCCTGGGGGTGGGGGGAGCTGAGAGCCCCCCCTTGAAAACCAGGGTGACGAATCTCTTCCTGGCCTTCCCCGCTGTTATTGCCACTGCCATGGTCACAGCACGGGCCCCTGTGGGGAGGATGCCAAGGGGGGCCAAGGGCCATGGGCGTTGCCCTCTGGTTGGTATACAGCACGGTTTTTCCAGACACACACACACACACACACACACACACACTCTCTCCCTCTCTCTCTCTCTCTCCCTCCCTCCCTCCCTCCCTCCCTCCCTCTCTCTCTCTCTCTCTCTCTGCCTGGAACCCTCCCAAAGCTTCAGTCACAGACTGACGTGCCCCCCCGACTCCCCCAGCTCCCTGTCTGTCCTGCGCACCTGTGGGGGTGGGGACCCCTCCAGCTGCAGACCCCCCAGCACTGGGGGACTGCGGTGGGTGGACAGATCTTTCAGCCCCCTAGACTCCATGGCCAGGCACACCCCCATCTGAGGCTTGAATGGGTGCCCGTCAGGGCCCTGACAGCCCCCCCAGGAGCAGGCTTCTTGCTTCCATCGGCTCACCTGCCCAGGATGCACTTGTGGGGGAGTGGCAATGACCTGGCCCAAGGTCAACCAGACTCGGGACCACAGGTCCAGTTCAAGACCCTTGAACTGGCCTTGCCCGGGCCTCCACCCCTTTCCTTACTCTTTTGGGGCCCTAGTGGCATTTGCTGCACAAACCCATGGAAGGCACAGTGAAGCACCTCGAACACCCCAAGATGCGGCCCGCCCCAGCGCTACCAGCACCGTGGCCCTGCGCTCTGCTCTTCTCCCTCCCAGCACTGGCTGGGAGGCGCAGGGCCTGCATCTGCAGTGTGAGGGACAGAGCGGCCAGGACGGCTACCTGCCCCAGGCTGCTCTGTGCGCGGAATGTCCACCCTGCCCCAAGCCAGCCTAAGGGCAGCCAGGGCCCTGGACCTGGGGGCGGTCACCGCGGAGTTCCGGCTGCCTGGCCAAGGCCGCCTCCACGGGTCCAGCTCTGCGCACTCCCCCTCCCTCGCCTGCTCAAGCTCCACCCGGGCTCAGCTGGAGGCCCAGACGGGAACCGCGCGGGGCCCTGCCTGCAACAGAGCTCTGGATGGAGAGGGCCGGGCTGGGGCCCCAGGGCAGGGCTTGCCTGGGCTCCAGGCACTGGGAGAACTGGTGAAGGCAGGGCTGGGCCCCAGTGACCGCTGAGGAATCCACCAGGAGGGTTCTGCGCCTCAGGGCTGGACAGACCCCCCCCACACACACACCATACACTGTGACACTTGCCCCTGGCCTTTTCCCTACCATTCTCGAAGCCCTCACCCAGTGCCCAGTACCCCAGTCTCCGGGGCCCTCCTCAGTGTGGACAGGTGTAAGGATGTCCCCTGCTAGGGCTGGAGGCCAGCAGGGCCTGTCTGGTGTTCCTGCACCCAGACGCCCTGCAGGGCCAAGATGTGCTCCAGGACCACTGCTGAGCCCGGGGCCAGAGCTGGCTTCCTGCCCCCAGAGTCCACCCCTCCCTGCCCTCCCCCCAGGCCCGGCTGAGGCTGAGTCCTGGAGACTCAGACATTCCCAGGGCCTATTTTTAACAGCCTGTCTCCCAGGACCCCTTGTCTGGCCCGAGGTCCTGCCCCAGGCGGCCCTGGGGCTGGGGAAGGGAACGGACTCTGTGCTCTCCCAGAAGGACGCTGATCCTGTCCACCAGGCCTCGGCCCGGCCAGGGCAGGAGAAGGCCCCTCTCCTCCTGCTGGAAGCAGGCGCGGGATGCAGAGGAGCTGGGGTGGAGGGACGGGGGCACCTGCAACCTTGAGCTCCTCAGCCAGCCCTGCCCTCCCCCTCCCCCCACCCCAGGCTGAGCCTGGTTCCAGGAATCTCTGTGCCCCGGAGCCAAAGCCCATGCAGCACCGCCTCAAATTCCAGCCTCATCAGTCCAGCAGCTGGGCGTGTTCATGGCCACAAACCCACCCCCGCAGCCAGCTGGGCCCTGAGAAAATGTGCTGCCCACACCTGGCCGCCCCGGTCTCCCGCCAGTCCTTGCCTGGCCCAGCTCCCAGAAGCCCAGAGCCGGGGTCACAGGCACTAGGTGACTTCCTGACCCTTAGCACCCAGGGGGCCACAGCCCGTGACCAGTGCACTGGTGCTTGGAGAAAGGTCATGCTCCCTCAGGCCTAGAGAAGCTCAGCCAGGCTAGCCTAGCTGGGTGGGGTCCCCAGGGAGCCTCCAACAGCAGAGGGCTGGCACTGGTGGGTCACTGGCCCAGGGGAAGGTGGAGGGAGAGGGGCTGGGGGTCTAGGGCAGGGGATTCTGGGCCTCAGGGAAGTGGGGGCCGGGGGAGCTGCAGGCCCCACAGAGATGCCTGGAGGGCGGGGGTACCAGCTAGGGCCCAGGTCTGA
The DNA here is from genome assembly GCF_002837175.3 of Physeter macrocephalus. Taxonomy (NCBI): domain Eukaryota; kingdom Metazoa; phylum Chordata; class Mammalia; order Artiodactyla; family Physeteridae; genus Physeter; species Physeter macrocephalus. The sequence continues at coordinate 182,342,268 of NC_041224.1, read as the reverse complement.
AATGGGGTGCAGGGTGGGTCTTGGAGGGTCCTGGCGAGGAAGTGGGGAAGACTGGACCGGTGGGAGGTGGGGTACAGCTGGGGAGCAGGATGGCGAAGGAGGCCCGGGCGCTGTGCCCAGCCCTGGGGTTCTGGATGGAATAGAGGTGGTTAGATGGCATTTCAGGGCCGCCTCAACTGGCTGGGACCGGGCTGGAGGGGTGGGGGTGGAGGCCGGGCAGGGGGGAGGTGGAGAAGGCCGCACACCGGACAGGCAGGCCTCCCCTGCGTCTTGCAGGGGCGCCCGAGGAGACACCTGGCTTGTGGGGAGGCTTCCTGGAGCTGGTGTCACCCAAGGGAGCCCCGGCAGCGCAGGGCCACCCGCGGCCCCCACCGACGACACCCAGCGACCGCGCAGAGACAGACGGTAGCGGCCCCGCCCCGATTTCCATGACAACCCCGCGGAAACAAACACGGAGGCGCGGCACCCTCCGCACGCAGGATGTGGAACGCGCCCTCCCGGGCCAGACCCCGGCAGTGGGAGGGCGCTGCGTCCATGGCAGGGACGGGCTGACCCTCCCTCGAGGCGACCCCGGCAGCCCTCGCCCCACCCCCCAGGGCGGGCCTTCACACGAGCATAGGCCCCGCCCCTCCCCGGATTTTGGGGAAGGGCGCGCCGCAGATCAAGTCTTCCCCCACGCAGTTTCCCCTGGAGCCTCCCGGAGGAGGGGCCCCGGCTGTGCTCTCAGCAGCCCCCCACCGGCCGGACGACAGGAATCTCCCATCCGACACCGGGAGCCCTCAGCGAGGGCGGGCCTGGGGGTGCTCAGGGAAGCCTGAGTTCTCCCCCAAACGACCCCCCAACCAAGGAGCCTCGTGCCGGCGGGAGGGAGGTGGGAATGTGGAGGGGTGTTGTCCCAGCCCCTCCACCGAGCGTGCTTGCCCGAACCTCCTCCCCTCTGCCTGGGGTGAGAACTGGGCGCCCTTGGGGGTACCTGCTCCAGCGCCTCCCACCCCCAGGGCAGGCCGACCCACCCTGCACATCCTGGCTGCGTTCCAGGCGCCGGCCAGGTACGAGGAGACCCACGCTGGGCGCCTCGACTGGCCAGGAGGGCGGCTTGGCACTGCAGACACCAGGAGCTGGCCCTCCACCCCAGGGACACGGATGGCTGCTCGAGGGACAACGAGCCGGGCACCCAGGCTCAGCTGTGCCTGGGCCCGCGTACTGGAGGGCGGGCCAGGCACGGGCCTGTGCCACGGGCTGGGGCCCTGGGAGCTGCCCCTGGGGGCAGGGCACATGGGGAGCCGGCTGCCTATGGTGCTGGGGACACGGGCCCAGGATGAGCAGGCCCGGATGATGCTCCTGGCTCGGGGAGGGCGAGGCATCTGGGGGTGGGGTGCTGGGAGCAGGCCAGGGCAGGGGCTGAGCACTGGAGGGCAGGTCTCCGAGGGTTCTGCCCCCGTGCCCGGAGTGGAAGAGAAGGGGCGCCCTCTGGTGGGCTGCCCGGGAGCCGGCAGATAAAGGGAAGGCAGACGAGGAGGAGAGGCCTCCTCCCAGCTACCGAAGAGTTGCCGGTTGCAAAGGCAGAGCCCGGACAGCCTGGGGAGGCCAGAGGTGACTCCATCAACACTGCAAGCCCAGATGCAGGAACGCTGTTCAGGCAGGAGCCCCTAGGCTCCTAGGCCCCTAGGCCCCTGCTTCAGACTGCCCACATTCTGTCCCTGGGCTCCCACCCATGCTGGGGCGGCCGACCACGCTCGGCCTCACTCCCCCTAAACCCTCTGTACTTCCAGGCTCCTCCTGGCTGAAGGCCCACCTCGTCCCTGACCACCGTGACCACCGGCCTCTCCCCCTGCAGAGGACCCCTCCTCTGGTCACCTGCCCCTGTCCCTCCACGTGCCATGCATGCCCTTGCCCTCTGCTCTTTCCGGAGGCTGACCTCTCCCTCTGGGTCTCTGGTGGATCGGAGGACCCCCTGGTTTTAGTGCCCATGTCTGGGGACCGGGACCCCACCCCCGGATGCCTCCCACCCTCCCCACGTCCAGCTAGTCTGGTCCCTCGCAGGGGCCCAGCCCACCTCAGTGTCGGCACCCCAGCCTAAACCAGCGCCTCCCCGCCACGACCCCCACCGTTGGGAGGAGGACCCCGGACGAAGGGACGCTATCCCGGCGTCACGCCCACACCACAGACACAGACACAGTGCGGGCTCGTGCGATCCTCAAGCCTTTCATTGACAGCGAAACCCCCGGCAGTCGAATGTGAGCCACGTGAGGGGGGTGGGCGGGCACTTGCGAGGCAGGGTGGGAGGCAGGCAGAGGGCTCCTGGCAGGGATGTCCCTCCACCCTTGGGACACTGTGAGGGGCGTGGCTGTGGCTGTCATGGGCAGGGGACATAAATAACACTGTGGGCAGGACTGGGGCGGCAGGAGGGGGGGCGTGGGGCGGCCACCTCAGAACGACCCACCCAGGCCCCAGGGACACTCAGGGACGTGTGGGCCACGAGACACAGACATGGGGACACGGGGGGCCAGGAGGACGCAAAGGGGGTGACGGGTGGCTGGGGACACAAAGGCAGACACACCCAGAGAGACAGGGTTGGTGGGCAGGGCTCTGGAGTCAGCTCGGGCTTCCTCCCCAACACGCAGGCCCTGGACTCGCAGGTGCTGAGGTGGGACTGGGCAGCGGTCACTCTCCCCTCGCAGCCAAGCAGCGGGCCCCTGGCCAGGGGCCTGCGCAGGCGGGCCCGTGCCCCGCAGAAGGGCCTGGGGGACTAGGGCTGAACTTTGCCCTCCGGGTCCTTGTCATAGATGTAGCTGCCAACAGCTCCGGTGTTCACCCCTGTGGGGAGAGGGGCGAGGGTGGAAGCGGAGGGGTGGAGGAGGGGGCCCCGCGTCCCAGACCCTCCTGGCCACTCACCCTTGGGTCCGAAAAGTATTCCGTAGCAGGGCTTGTGGCAGTAGGGCTGGCCGTCGTGCTAGGGACGAGATGGGGGGGTGAGAAGCGGGGGCCACAGAGTCCTCACTCCCCACTCCCCTTGGTGGCTTCCTCCGGGTCTCCCTGAACCCTCGAGTTCTCAAAGCCTTGGCCAGGTCAGCTCACCTGGGGGGAGCTGGCGGGGAGGACAGCACCGCCACGCCAGGCCACGCAGCACCGCGCGCACGCGAGCCACGAGGCTGGCCACCAGGCGGCAACGCCCACCGCCCGGCACGCCCCGCCCCGTTCACCCCTGTGGGGAGAGGGGCGAGGGTGGAAGCGGAGGGGTGGAGGAGGGGGCCCCGCGTCCCAGACCCTCCTGGCCACTCACCCTTGGGTCCGAAAAGTATTCCGTAGCAGGGCTTGTGGCAGTAGGGCTGGCCGTCGTGCTAGGGACGAGATGGGGGGGTGAGAAGCGGGGGCCACAGAGTCCTCACTCCCCACTCCCCTTGGTGGCTTCCTCCGGGTCTCCCTGAACCCTCGAGTTCTCAAAGCCTTGGCCAGGTCAGCTCACCTGGGGGGAGCTGGCGGGGAGGACAGCACCGCCACGCCAGGCCACGCAGCACCGCGCGCACGCGAGCCACGAGGCTGGCCACCAGGCGGCAACGCCCACCGCCCGGCACGCCCCTCCCCCGCCTCCCGTCCCGCCCCCGCCCCCCCCCCACCCGCAGCTGCGCGCCCCGCCCCCGCCGTCCAGCCAGCGCCCCTCTCACCTCCGCGTGCCCGCCTGGGGTCAGTGTCTTCCCGCAGCGTTCGCAGCGCAGGCACGGCCGGTGCCAGTCCTTGCCCAGAGACGTCACCTTCTCGGCTGGGGACGGGAGAGATGGTGAGGCCGGGGCCCCCCCCCGTGGAGAACTCCCAGGCTGGGGGTGGGCGCGGCCACTCACCGAAGTAGACCCTCTTGTTGCAGCGAGGACACATGTTGGGTTCCCCGGTGAACGTGGTGACGCTGGAGGCTGGGAGGGGGAGGAGTCAGGACGCGGCACGGCGGCTCCGACGCCCCCACCCCCCGCCCCCGGACGCTCAGCCCAGCCCACCTTTGCTGGGCCCCTTCGGGGGGCCACTGGCCTTCCGCTCCTCAGCTCGGGCCACGGGGACCTCGATGGGGCCAGTGACCTGAGGTTTCTCGGCAGAGGGCTTCTCGTAGATGTAGGAGCCGGCACCTCCGATGTTCACCCCTGTGGGGTGGTAGGCACTGTAGGGGGGGGTGGCCAGTGGGCTCGCCCACCACCCAGCCCTCACAGCCACCCCCCAACTTCTCAGAGAAGGGTCCTCCACGGCCCACTGTGGGGTCAGGACCCCCACCCAGAGGGCACCCGTAGGCTGCAGATTTCCGGGAAAGGCACGGAGGATGCTGGTCCTTCAAGGACGGGAGGGGCCGGCACGGGGAAGGAGAGAAGGGGGCCGGGGGAATCCAAGGGTCCACAGCGTCCCGCCAGGCCAGCCCCAAGTCTCTGCTGGGCCGAGGATGGGCACTGGCCACGCCCCCCAGCGCTGGAGCAGACCACAGGCCGCGGCGCCCCACCCAGGCTCACCTTTGGGTCCGAACAGCGTGGCATAGCAGGGCTTGTGGCAGAAGGGCTTCCCGTCATGCTAGGAAGAGGGCAGGGCATGAGGGTGGGGGCCTGGCCTGGGCTCCCCGGCCCCCCTCCCGGCCCGGGGGAGGGGCTCACCTCGGCGTGGCCCCCTGGCGTCAGCGTCTTGCTGCAGTGCTCGCACCTGAGGCAGAATCTGTGCCAGTCTTTGCCCAGGGAGCTCACCTTCTCAGCTGGGGCGGGAGGGGGGTCAGGGCCAGCGCCCTCCTGCCCTCCCGCGCTCAGCCGCCTGCTGCCCCCGCTGTCCTCCCCGCTGCTGGGCAGCCTCTGCGCCGGGTCCCCTTCATCCCCACCCGGGAGCCACGCTCTCCCTCTGGGTCTCAGGCACCCTCATCACCCTGGGTCACGGGCTGCAGCAGGGAACCTGGACGGAGTCCCAGCTCAAGCACCTGCTAATCCCCTCACCAGGACACCTGCCCCTCCCTCACACACATCCCCAAACCCTCCAATCAGGCCCTAATGGAGCTGGCAGAGCGCCCCCGCTGAAGGGTGGCCCCGAGCCTCCAGAACCCCTGCGGAGAGGCCAGTCCCTGTCGCCGCCATGGGACACCCGTGGGACAGGACGCCTGCCTGTCTATATTTGGCTTCCTCGCCCTAAGCTCTGAGAACGCCCCCCCCCGCCCCCCCCCCCCGCTCCTGCCTCCGGCTGCTGCTTTGGCGCTCAAGGTCTGAGACCAGCTGCTGAGGGTCACGTTGGGGCCCCTCCCTGTCCCCTGCTCCAGGCTGGGGCTGCTGGGCCACGTCCCAGTGGACGGAAGCTGGGGCTTCCCCAGGGGAGCACAGCAGGAAAAGGGCAGAGGAGAGGGCGGGAAGAAAGGCCGGAGCCGAGCTGGAATTCCTCCCAACTGGAAAGGGGCCCGGCCAGAGGCGTCGGGGAGGAGGGGTGGGTCAGGTGGGCTGGGCCCCTTCCACCCTGGCAGAATCTGGCCAATTGGCTTCCTCGCCCTAAGCCCTGAGAACGCCCCCCCCCGCCCCCCCCCCCCCGCTCCTGCCTCCGGCTGCTGCTTTGGCGCTCAAGGTCTGAGACCAGCTGCTGAGGGTCACGTTGGGGCCCCTCCCTGTCCCCTGCTCCAGGCTGGGGCTGCTGGGCCACGTCCCAGTGGACGGAAGCTGGGGCTTCCCCAGGGGAGCACAGCAGGAAAAGGGCAGAGGAGAGGGCGGGAAGAAAGGCCGGAGCCGAGCTGGAATTCCTCCCAACTGGAAAGGGGCCCGGCCAGAGGCGTCGGGGAGGAGGGGTGGGTCAGGTGGGCTGGGCCCCTTCCACCCTGGCAGAATCTGGCCAAGCCCCAAGAAGAGGCCAAGGACCAGTGGCTCCTCTGGTCCCCCTCACAGAGCGGGGGGGCCCCGCCTGGGCCAGGCCTCCCCCAGGGCCCCAGCAGAGCAGGGAGAGAGGGCCTGGCCGGGGGCACCCCGAGCCCCAGGAGGCCTGAGTCCCCCTGGTGGCCCAGGTTCGGGGCCCTGAGCGCCGGCTCCCCATGGCCCTGGTGGAACCTGCTGGCCTCGGCCAGCGGCAGCACAAGCTTAGATCCCTCTGGGCCACCCCACCAAGGAGGCTGGGACGCAGGCTGGCCAGGCCTCCCCCCAGGTCCGTGCCAGGGCAGATGGGAGCTGGCTGAGCCCAAGGCGGGCTCGGATCCCACGCCAGCCTGGCATCCTCTCCCAGTTCTCCTTCTGGCCAGCGGCGGCCGAGGCAGCTGCAGCTCAGGGCTGCCAGAACCACTGGCTGGCTCGTAGGATGTGGCCACCTGGGGGCAGGGGAATGACCCTCAGACCCACTGGCCAGGTCGACGGCCACACATTACCGGCCCAAGTTGGGAAGGCAGAATCGATTGAGTCTAATGGCTTGGAAGGGAACCAGCCCTCACCCGGCTGCACGGTTTTGGGGGACACAAAGGCTCGGTGTCCCTGAGGTCACCCTGGGGTATCCTGGCCCAGGTTGCACTGTGCACACGCTTGGGGTGTAGGCTGCTGGGGTGCAGCCTGATTGGGGGTGGGAGGGTCTAGGGTCTGGCCCCTGGCCCCTTCCTCCACCAGGGCCTCCAGACCAGGACAGAAGCCAGCCAAGTCTGAGCCGCCTTTGTTTTCTGCTGGGAGCCGGCGGCGCCCAAGCAGGCAGAAGCGCTTTTCCGGGCTGTCCACGGGACCGTCGGCCCGGCCCTGAGCTAGCCTGACTGGGAGCAAAGCTGTGGGCAGCGGGGCTAGCAGCCAGGACCCTGGCGCTGGCCCCCACCCTGAGCCTTACAGGATGAGCCCCGTCTGGGATGGGGACAGAGGGCTGGGCGGACTCCTGGGGAGGCATCCGGAAGCCCCTCGGCTTCCAGCCAGCCCAGAAGCACTCCAGGCCAAATCCGGTCCCTCCCCTCTGGGAACAGCAAACAACGTCGGCCTCCTCCGGCCTCGGTCGACGGCCACACATTACCGGCCCAAGTTGGGAAGGCAGAATCGATTGAGTCTAATGGCTTGGAAGGGAACCAGCCCTCACCCGGCTGCACGGTTTTGGGGGACACAAAGGCTCGGTGTCCCTGAGGTCACCCTGGGGTATCCTGGCCCAGGTTGCACTGTGCACACGCTTGGGGTGTAGGCTGCTGGGGTGCAGCCTGATTGGGGGTGGGAGGGTCTAGGGTCTGGCCCCTGGCCCCTTCCTCCACCAGGGCCTCCAGACCAGGACAGAAGCCAGCCAAGTCTGAGCCGCCTTTGTTTTCTGCTGGGAGCCGGCGGCGCCCAAGCAGGCAGAAGCGCTTTTCCGGGCTGTCCACGGGACCGTCGGCCCGGCCCTGAGCTAGCCTGACTGGGAGCAAAGCTGTGGGCAGCGGGGCTAGCAGCCAGGACCCTGGCGCTGGCCCCCACCCTGAGCCTTACAGGATGAGCCCCGTCTGGGATGGGGACAGAGGGCTGGGCGGACTCCTGGGGAGGCATCCGGAAGCCCCTCGGCTTCCAGCCAGCCCAGAAGCACTCCAGGCCAAATCCGCTCCCTCCCCTCTGGGAACAGCAAACAACGTCGGCCACCTCCGGCCTCCTCCTCCTCCTCCTCCTCCTCCTGCCTGCCGGGAAGCCAAGTGGCCATCTTCACCTCGGCTTGTCCCCAGCCCAGACCCGGACCACTGCCCCTAGGATGACAACAGAAGGATCGGATCCCCTTGTCTGTCCCTGTCTCTCCCTGCCTGCCCTTCTGGCCACCCTGGCTTGTGCCACCAAGTCTGTCTGTGTGGGCGTTGGTGGGAGGCTCGGTGGGCAGGGACTTTGCCGCCCTGGCAAAGTCGAGGAGAGGATCAGCCAGGATGAGGGAGAGTGGGTAAGCCAGACAACAGGGTAGGAGCGCCAGGGAGTGGGTGAGCCAGTGCTGGGGGCGGTGCCGCCAACCCAGGGGACATCCTGGCAGAGAGGACCCCCTCCTACCCAGCTACCTCCTCCTGAATGCCACTGTTCTGACCTTGAGGAAGCAGGGGGCCTGGCCACCTGGGCTCCAGCGTCCTCTCCTGCATGTGGGGACTCGCTTGTCACCCCACCCCCGGGAAAGTCCTGAGGGAACGTGCGCCAAGGAAAGGAGCGCGCTGGGACACGCAGGAGGTAGAAGCCAAGGTCGCCCCCGCGTGGACTGAGTCCAGACAGAGCCCAGCCCTGGCCCAGCCCGGCGTGAGCAGAGGTCGGGGTGGGGGTTGGGGGTCACGGGTCGAGGCCACGCCAGCCCGGCCACGTGTCCGCGGAAGGCGGGAGTGCGGTCCGGCGCGAAAGGGCCGAGAGGGGCAGGAGCGCGCGAGAAGCGCCCGGAGCTTGCTGCCCCGCCCGACCCCGCCCCGCTCGGCACCGCCGGGAGAACCGCGATGCGCCCGCGAACCCAGAGCTCTCCCCCAAGCCCGGCCGTATTCTGGGGGGACCACGCGCCCCCGCCCGCCGGGCCTCGGGCCCCCGCCCCACCCCTATCTCGTCCACTTCGGGGTTCGGGCGTGGCCGCCCCCAGCTTGTCGCCGCTCCGCCCTTCAGCCGCACCCGAACGCGCAGCGCGGCGAGCCGGGTCGGGGCCGCGCATCCTGGACCGAGAAGGGCGGCGGGGTGCTGGCCGGGCCCGGGCACTCACCGAAGTACACGGTCTTGTCGCACTTGGGACACTTGGAGGCCATGGTCGGTGCGCGCCCGTTCAGCCCGTGTCCTCCGCCCGCGCCCGTCTCCCCGCCGCGGCCGCCGCGGCCGCCCCGCCCCGCCCCGCCCCGCCCGACCGGCTGTCCGTGCTCCCATTGGTCTGCGTCCGGGGCGGGGCGTCGGGAGCCCGCCCTCGGGGTCCGGGCGCCGCGGGGGTGGCGGCGCACCTGCAGGGGCGGATGGGGGGCGACGGGACCCGCCGGGCGACCCTGGGTCGCGCGCGCGAGGTGGCCTCTACCCAGGCCCGCCCTGTCCTCGCCTGTTTCCATGGCAACGTCGGGGCAGCCAGCCGGGCCGCGGGTGGGGCTGGGAGTCCGCGGCCCCCTCGACTGGGGGCGTCCTGGTCAGCGGGGCCTCGGCCCGGAAGGGCGGCGTCGGGACAAGCCGACTGACTCCCCGACGGCCCGCCCTGCCCGGTCCTGGCGCCCGGGTCCCCAAGGGAACCCTACCCCACCCTGCCGCGCGCCGCCGCCCCGCTTCCCTTTGTTGCTCGGTTTCTATAGCAACGGCCTTGCGGTGGGATAGGAGCGGGATTCCGGCCGGGCGCACCACTGGTCCGGGCCCGGTTCCGGCCCCGCCTAACACTGTCAGCGGTGCTGAAGGAAGGCCCAGCGGGTGGAGGGCAGGGCGCCCGCCACTTCCCAAAACAGCGCGAGAGAAACTGCTGGAAGGGGGTTGGGGAGGGGGTGCCTGGCAGCGAGGGGACCCGCCGGGCTGTGCTGCAGGCTCTGAAGTTGTCCTCCCCAAGCTCTCCCACCCGAGGGCGGTAGGGAGGGGAGGAGAGGAGGGAGAGGAGCTGTGGGGCCCCTGGAGTGCCCCTTTCGCGGGTGCTGTGGCCGGCCAAGTGGGCGGACCCTGCCATCAGCTTCTACCCCTATCCCCTCCCCCGGCTCCCGCCACGGGCATCCCCCGTCTGGACCCCACTAGCTTAGGGCCCAGGGCCTCTGACCTCCAGCCTGGTGGCGCCAAAGCACCCTCCTGGAGGGCCGGGGAGCTAGCAATCTGCCAGCATTCAGGGTCTCCCCCCGGGGTCCACAGCCGTCCTGCCGACAGGGACCTACCTACCTGCCTGACCACGCCCACCCTCCCTCCCTGTACGTGGAGCCATGCAGGACCCGGCCCTAACCCAGGGGTCTGGGGGACCTGGAGGACGCTGGGGCCACCTCCCAGGGGCTCTGCCTCCTCATGGGCTCTCCTCTGGACCTCCATCCCCAGCCGAGCCTCAAGTCTGGCAGATGGACAGACCCCCCAAGCCCAGATGACTAGACCCAGTCTGGACAGCGGGCTCCAGCCCCCTCACCCCCTGCCCTGTGTCTTTGAGGCTCTGTGCTGGACACTGAGGTCTGCCCCCCACTCCCCATTTCCTCTGCCTGGTGGCGTCAGGCGCCTCTCCTGGCCCCTGGTGCCAGCGTGTTCACAGTGGTTGGGTGAGACAGTCTCACAGGGCAGTCTCAGGGCAGCCCTGCCGTGGCCCGGCTCTCAGCGGTGCCCCCCACCCACTGCACTCACACCCTACAGCCACTGCCATTTCCGTGAGTGAGGACAACAGCCCAGAAACACGCGGCCCCCCTCAGGCCTGACTGACCAGCCTGGCTGGCCCCCTCTCCCTCCGCACTCCGGCTCTGGCCCCGAGCCAGCCAGGGCAGAGACCAGAGGGGAGGCCTCAGCGGGCCCCCCCTTCTTGGACAAGGTGGCCTGCAGGTCAGTCATTCACAGCGCGCTCCTGGCTCAGGCTGGGTGTCCGGTGTCTCTGAATAATTCATGGGCCCACTGCCCCCACTTGGCACCTGTTACCACCTCCTCTGCAGCTTGGGAGCCCCCGGGGACCCCAGGGCATCAGCCTCCGTGACTCCACCCCGCCCCTGAAATTTGCAGGACTGCTGTGGAGGGCGGACTGGTTGGGCACTGGTGTTGCCCAGCTTGGAGAGTGAATGGGGGTGGAGCAAAGGAAGGCACAGGGCCCTGGCCAGATGCCCTGGAGCCAGGGAGGGGAGGGGGGGCGGCGCAGGTACCCTGCCTCGCAGCTGCAGTGCCTGGGCTGATGCACCGGGGCTGTTCTGGGCCTGGCGGGAAGGCGCACAGATCACGGGACGCAGAGCAGCAGCATCTGCCTCTGAGGCCACTGAGGGCTAGAGACTGGGGCAGGTACAGGCCGGGCCAGCTCCTGGTGAGCGGGCCGTGGGGCTGGGTGAGGACAGCAGCGTTCGCGGCAAGCAGGCGGGGCCTGCCCCGAGGTGGCCAGGCCAGGTGGCTAGGTGTTAAGGCAGGTCCCTCCCCGAGGGCCGCAGCGCTGGCAAATGGCACACAAGAGCCCAGTCTTGCTTTCCCGCAGGGCCCCCAGGGCTGCGCCCAGCGGTGGGTGGTGGGAGGTCCCAGGCAGGGCAGGCGTCCGGGCTGAGTCCCTTGTGGGGACTCTTGTCCCCCTGAGATGGCCCTGGCCCTGGGGGTTGGGGGGATGGCTACAGCCCCCCGCCAGGCCCACGAGAACAGGCCAAAGCTGGCAGACTCTCGTGGGCACCCAAGACCTTGCTCCCCCAGCCCATACCCACCTCCCACCCCGCCGCTGGGCCCCGGCTCAGACCACCCAGGCCCTGCCCAGCACAGCGCTGGCGTGGGGGCGGGGGACGCCCGGCTCCCGCGCAGGGCCTGCCTGTCCGTGGGGGGGGGGGGGAGCCCTCCCCTCCCCACCCCACCCCACCCCACCCCATCCTCAGGCCCCAGGATTGGAAAAGGCCCCGGAGGAAGCTAGTGTCTTTCTCAAGGTCACCAGCCTGGCCCCTCAGCCCCCGCCCCCCACACTGCAACGAAGCCCTGGGGCAGCAGGGGCGGCTAGGGGTGGTGCCAGGACTGCAGATTAGAATTGGCTGGGGGGGGCGGGGGGGCCTCCACTGCCACTCCTGACACCCTGGCCCGCCACCCTGCTGGGGGCCCTGCAGCTGGGTCCTGGAAGGCCAGGACGCCCCTTATCTGTCTCCAGCGAGGGAGCAGGGTGGTTTCTATTTCAGTTCCCCAGCTGAGATGCCCACGCGTCACAGTGGGGCTGGAGGCACAGGAGGCAGAGCTCGGGGAGGGGAGCCGCCTGGGGAGGGCCTCGCTGACCCCCTCGGCCGGCGGAGGTTAGCGTGGCTCCCAGACCCCTCCCCGCAGCGGCCTGGCCGCACCTGTCCCCTGGGCCCAGAGCGGCTGTGCGGGGGCCAGCCGAGGCAGGATGTCTGAGAGCGGACTTGCTGAAATCTGAGCAAACTCTCCCTGTGGAAACTCCACACCTGCTAGGGGTGGCCCTGCAGTTCCTGGCAAAAACCCGCAGACAGCTGGGGCAGGGCTCTGCCAGGAGCAGGCTGGCCGGCCGGCTGACCCAGCTATGCTGGCTGCCCCGACGGAAGCCAGGCACCTGCCAGTCTGGGTCCCAGGCCAGGTCCAGACCACCCCCTGCCTTGGACAGACACAGGGGGTCTCGGCTCCCCCCGCCACCAAGTGAGCGCCAGCGAGCCCTGGCTGGACCTCTCCCTGCCCCCAGGGCCAGGCGGTGGGCACCGGGCCAGGGCCTCCGGGAGGCAGGTATGCGGGCCAGGCCGGCCGGCCACGTGCTGCTCGCCGGGGGCCTCTCCCTGAGCGTCCTCCCCCATGGCAGCTGGGGGAGTCCAGGCTGGGGGCGCCTCTGGAGCCACCCTGTCGAGGGAGCCCGAGGCCAGCGCCGGCTCTGCCCTGGGGGTGAGGTGGGCCCAAGACAGGGAGAGGACTGAGGACAAAAGACAGGGAAAGGGCTAGTTGGATTTTTTGTTTTTATGAGTTTTTTTTTCTTTGTTTTTTTTTAATATGAAAATTACTTGAAAAGACAAGGGGCCAACCCCACCAGGCAGCTCGGCAGGCCGCTGGCCACGCCGATCCTAACATTCCAGGTGTAAGTTACAGAGCTTAAATTCATCTACAAAAAAAGTAATAAAAATAAAATTTAAAATGGCACCTTCAACAGAACACAACGAAACTCCCGGCCGGCCCGCAGGCCCGCGTCGCAGGGCAAGCGCTGGGGGGGCCCCTCAGCTCCGCTCCGGCCAAAAGGTAAACACAAAGCTAAAAAGTGACTCCTCGGAGGCCCTGGAGTAAGTTAGGCGGCGCTTCCCCCGCCCCGTGGTGGGGGGGGGGGGGGGCGAGGAGCAGTCTCTCTGCGGGGGGGG
>NC_041224.1:182324803-182329331 GCF_002837175.3 Physeter macrocephalus | reverse complement strand
GGGCGGCGGGGAGGGCACTACCGAAACCGGGCGACGGGCGGGGCGGGCGGCGGGCGGGCGCGGTCTGCGGCTGGAGGGCCTTGCGGGCAGGCGGGCGGGCAGGCGGCGCCTAGTCCTCGATGACGATGGGCTCGTCGTTGACGGGCGCGGGCGGGGCCGGCCGCAGCGGCAGGGCCTGGCTCGGGCGCAGGGCGATGGGCTTGTAGGGCCTGCGGGCCGCGCGCTTGGTCTCGGAGGACGAGAGCAGCTTGCGGATCTTCCTGTGAGCGAGACACCGAGTGACGCGGACGAGAGACGCGGACACGGTGGCCCCTGCCCCCTGCCCGCCGCTGGCCCTGGAGGCCCCACCTGGTCTCCTCGGTGGCCATGTAGAACACGTCATCGGGGGCGTCGATCCAGTTCATTCGCCGCCGCTTGACAGGGGGCAGGGAGCCCCCCCGGATCAGCCGCACCTTGGTGGGGTACGCCTTCCCATTGAGCAGGAGGTTCCGGCTCGGTCCCTGCGGCGGGGAGGCGCCAGGGGTCAGCCCGGGGCCTCCCCGCGGGCAACGCGGAAAGCCCGAGGTGGTGGTCCCGGCGGGGAGCGTGGAGGCTCGGCCACCCCGGGCGGGCAGGGGGCCCTCCGGGGGCCGTGGAGACCCGCCGCCTGCCCCTCCCCTGGTCCCACCGGGCCTCCCAGATGCGCCCGTGCAGCGCCTGGCAGGGCTGGGGGCCTCCCCCAAAGGCCCGCGGGAGCTGTGGGAACACACGTGGGTACACGCGTGCGGAGAACGGGGGCCCTCCCTCTCACCATGTGCCTGGTCTGTCCGTGATTCGCCAAACCTGACAAGAGGGAGGAGAACAGGCTGTGAGGTCCGAGGCAGGGCATGTCCTGCGCTCAGCACACTCGCTGAGGACCCACAGCCGACAAGCAGGAAACCTGGGGCCAGGTCCCGCCAGAGCCGCAGCCCACACCCAGGTGGCGCTGGGTGGGGGCCAGGAGTCTCGGATCTGAGCTCGCTCCCTTGACTGGGCCGCAACAACTGGGGCCTGGTCTACAGTGGGTATAAATACAGTGGCGCCAGGGAGCCCCTCTGCAAGGCGGCCACTCCCCGGGCAGCACCACTCAGACCCCAGGAGGCCGGGCCGCCCTGGGCTTCCTCCCGAGGGGCCCCCAGCCCCCCTCGCAAACCCTGGGGCCAGCCACCCAGGGAGGAGCTGACGGAAGCTCCTAGGAGTGGCCAGGAGGCCAGGCTCTGGCCAGGGTTCCAGCGCTTCCACCCCGTGGCCGGGGGTCTGGAGCCACAAGCAGCTGCCAGTGACTCAGGAAAGGCGCCGTCCCAGGTCTCAGTCCACACTCCCAACCGGCGCCCAAGGATGGCTGGGAGCGTGTGGGCGTGGGAGTGCGCGGCCCTGAGGGCTGGTCTCCACCACCTGCGTCCTGCCAGGGGCCTCCCAGGGCCAGCTCCTCCCAAAAGTGCCCCTTGGCCACGGTTCGTCTCTTGACGAGCAGAGAAGAGCTGTCCAGCCCTCCCTTTTGCAAACCGCCTCCTAACTTGGAGTACCCCAACCCCGGCAGGGCAGAAAGAGGGGCCGCGGCCCCCGGCCTGCAGCCCTCGAGGCCCTGTGCTACTTACCCAGGTAGGTGCCTACCAGAGGGATGGGTGGCGGAGGAAAGAAAGCACACGGTCAGCGTTACAGGGGAGTGCATGCGTGCGGCGGGCCCAGAGGGTGGATGCGGCCGCAGGCGCGTCCGTGGGCCGGTTAGCCCGTTAAGGCCCCACTGGTGCCAGGGGCCGGGCCTCGCCCAGAGCCAGCTCCCGCCACCCGCTGCTGCCCCGGCCACCCCACAGCACCCCAGGAGGCCAGCTGTGGCCTCCTCCCAGGGCTCGTGTGCGGCCCCCCCCCACATCCCCGCCCGGGATCCGCACGCTGGAGCTGAAGTAGGTAGGCACGGAAGCACATCGATCTTGGAAAACCCGACAGAAGCAAAAGGATTTCATCCCTCCCGCTAACTAACGGTTTTTTCACAGGTCGAACCCCAAAGCCCAGAGCTGCCTGCTGATGAGCACGCGGCCCCTCACCCCCTTCCGTGGGCGTGATCAGACCATCCCCAGGGCACCTGTCGCAGGGGCAGATGAGCAGCTAGCCCCACTGCTGGGACCAGGGGCTGCAGCAGCCTCCCCGCCCAAGGGCTATGGTGGGGAGGGGAGAGATCAGCAAGCTAGCGCCCTGCCCTCGGAGCCCCGCCGAAGGGTCGTGAATGAGGCAGCCGGGGCAGGGGGGGCCTGGTGCAGGCAAGAGCCTGTGTCCAGATGGAGTGAGACAGCAGGACCCGGCACCAGTACCACCAGCTGACCCTCAGGATGTGCCTGCCGGGGCTCCCAGACACAGCCGAGAGAGGGAGCGTCCAGGGGACAGGGCTGGGCCGGGTGGCCACTGGCCGCTGCCACCTCCCAGGTCCCCATGTCCGGCCCACCCCCCACAGATCCCAGGACAGCCAAGCCTCGGCCAGACCCCCGGAGCCAGTAGCCCTCCAGTCCCGAGCTTGAGGAGGGCTCTGGACGTGTCCATGCTGGCTGCCCCACGGAGCTGGGGTACCCACACCAGACCTGACCTTGCCGTCACGAGGGGCTGTGGCAGGAGAAGCCCCGAGTGCACTTCCCACGTTCTCCCCTTCAGCTGGTTGGTTCCCTGTTCACCACCCCCCACCCCGACACGGGTCCGGCCGCAGGCAGACCCCTGGGGGGGCCCGGGACACCCAGGTCTGACACATCCCCCGCTGCCACCGTGGCTACACCCTCCTAGAGCGGCCCCAGCCCACGGACACCCCACCCCCAGCTGAGGGGGCAGAAGCCGGGCCCTGGGCAGGTGAGAGCAGCCACACTCCAGAGGCGCCCGACGGCAGGAGGGTCCCACAGAGGGCGGCCCCAGCACACCCCACGAGCGTCCCACCCCGCTCAGGAGAGGGCGCTGCTGCCTCAGCTCTGGGACCCTCAGCCCTGGGCGCGCCTCCCTGCGGGGCCCTGACCTGAGCATCCACCCGGGCCTCGCCGACCCCCACGCAGCCATGCCGGCCACGCCACAGCTCTGTCCCGTCTGCCCCCCGAGGAGACCAGGGTCCCACAGCCCCCCACCGGTGCAGGGGCGCGGGCAGGGTTGCAAGCACAGCACAGGCGGCCAGGCAAGCTGAGGCTGGCGGCATGCGGACAGTCGCAGCACGACGGCAGACAGTACAGGCGGGCGGCGGGGGCACCAGGGCCGCCGGAGCGAGGACAGTCCACTGACCGGCGCTGGGCCCACGAGCCGGAGGCCCCGGGGCAGGAGGCAGCGCGCGGGCGAGCCGGGGCCCGAGGGGCAGGTGAATCGGGAGGAACCGGGGCAGCAGGGTGCGGCCCAGCCCGCGTGGACTGCCCTGGGACGCGCCCTGAGCCGTCCGCCGCGCACGCGTGAGCACAGCACACACAGGCACGCGCGGAGGGCCGGGCCTTACCCCTACTGGGCATCAAGAGGCGCTTCTTCACGTTGCCTGGCAGCGCCCGGCGGCAGGAGAGAGGAGAGAACACGGTCAGCGGGTGCGGGCGCGGCGGGGCGGGCCCCGGGGCCACAGGCCGTGCGGGCCAAGCCCAGGCCCCGCGGACTCACCGTCCACCCCGTTGTGCTGCTCGTAGCTCCTCTTGCCCAGGATGGTGGGGGAGCCGCTGTTGATGACGGGGGCCGACTTGGCAGGGGTCGGGCCGCCGAGCACGCCGGACACGCTCTTCACGGGGTCGGGCTTCGGGGGGCGGGGGTGGGTCTCTGCAGGGGCAACGTGGGCAGGTGGGCGCGCTGCGGGACCTCAGCAGCAGCCCTGCCGCCCGACCGTGGGCTGCCAGAGCGCAGGCCCATGGCGACCGGGCCTGGGAGGGCACCGCGGTCCAGCACCCCCGGGCATCCTGCGAGCAGGGACAGCTGCTGGGGCCGGTCTCCTCGGCTCCTCAGCCCCAGCCGAAGGGCCGCCTCGCCGGCGGCCACCGGCAGCTTACGGGCTCCAGACACCCACAAACAAGCAGGTCCGCCGAGCGGCCTCCGGAGCTGACAGCACAGGGCGGGCCACCAGCCAGACAATGCATTTTAACGGCCCAGCTGGCTGGCCGAGGACGAGCCCGCGAGGGCCGGCCCGGAAGGCACGGGCTCACACCTGCCAAGGTCCCCCAGCCCTGGGTGGCTCTCAGGGAACAGAGACGACCTCCTCCCATGGGTCAGGGCGAGGCCAGCCCCGGGACCGAGACTCCAGACAGCAAGTGCTGCCAGAGCCACTTGTGTCTGCTGGGAGCATGCCTGGCTCACGGTTCTGGAATGTCCCTCACGGAGAGAAAGCCACCCCCACCACTGGGGGGACCGAGTCCGCCCAGCCAAGCCCAGGGCCCTGCCCCCTCCCCCCCCCACGCCCGAGCCCCTGGCTGAGCGCCAGGGACAAGCCGGGCAGGGAGGGGGTGG
Organism: Physeter macrocephalus; assembly: GCF_002837175.3. Lineage (NCBI taxonomy): Eukaryota > Metazoa > Chordata > Mammalia > Artiodactyla > Physeteridae > Physeter > Physeter macrocephalus. Next base: position 182,324,873 of record NC_041224.1, on the reverse strand, counting down.
AGCCAGCCGAAGTGCCGAGGGTCCCCAGGCCACAGGGCCCCCCCCCCCCCCCCGCAGGGCCCTGCCCAGT
>NC_041224.1:182289379-182324464 GCF_002837175.3 Physeter macrocephalus | reverse complement strand
AGGGCCCCCAGCCCCCGGGCCCCCCCCCCCCCCCCCGCAGGCCGCTGCCCAGTTGTGCACGCCTCCCACCCAGCCGTGACCCTGCCCTGGGGGGTAGCGCGCGGAGAAGGCCCCGCGGGAGACGCCCAGCCAGGCTCAGAGGCACCACAAGAGCCAGTGTGCCCGACCCAGACCCCCGGGGACTGCGACCCAGACCCCCGGGGACGGCAGGGGCGAGGGGAGCGGGGTGGGGAGAGGCTGGGACCCCCTGGGGGGGTTAGGGATGCAGCAGCGGGGGGGCCAGGGAGGCGCTGGAGGAGAGCAGGCTCACCGAGGTGCCGCAGGACGGCCTCCAGGGGCTTCCGCGTGGCCTGCTTCAGCACCAGCGGGCTCTGAGAGGCTCCAGGCAGCCGTGCCGTGCCTGCGGGGTGTGAGGCCCGGGTCAGAGCTCCCGCGGGGGCCGCACACCCCGACCCCACCAGCCCCGCCAACGCCCCTCCCGCAGGAACACTCACACTCAGCCTTGATGGCCGCACTGTTGATGGGCATGTAGGGGTGCCGGGCGGCGTGCCACGGGCGTAGGATCTCACGGCACAGGCGCCGGGCGATCCGCGTGAGCTTGGTGGTGTGCAGGTAGAAGGCCTGTCTCGTCTTCATGGCAAACTTGGGGCTCCCGCCGCTCCGGGCTGGGATGCCGTGGGGGCTCTGCGGAAGGGGGCGAGCCGCCCCGACACAGCGCCATGACCGCGGGCCGGACCGCGGGGCGCGCTGGGGCAGGGTGGGGGGAACCGACTTACCATGTTACTGCGGTTGGGTCCTGGCCTCTCTCCATCTAACCGGGTTGGCATTTTCAAGCCACCATATTTCTTCCAATATGTCCAACAAGACGCGCAGAGGCGACACTGCATGTTAGGGGGACCCCAAGAATACCACTGGTAAGACTGGGTGGCTACGGACAACAAAGTTGGAGATAGACGGATTCTTAAGCAGAACCAGTGACGGCAGAGAGCATTACACAGCTGGCGCCCGCCCGCGCCCGCCCGCGCCCGCCCCCCGCCCCGTGGCCCGGGCACCCGGTGCTCCCTGCGAGGGCTTCCCCGGCAGGGCGTGGCCACCGCCCCCAGGCTGGGCCCCAGGACGGTGCAGGGGCGCCCAGGGCTGTGGGCTGGGGGGCACCCGGATGCCGGGCGGGGCACTTACTGTAACAGCTCTCGCAGGCCCGGCCGGCCCCAGGGCTCTGGCCTGGCGCCCCCGCGCCGTTCACCACGCCTGCCTTGACGTTGTTGGCGCTGATCTGGTTCGGGTTCGGCTTGTTACTCGGGTAAGGGAGGGAGAGAGGGAAGACGTGACGGGAGCGCCGAGCCCTGGGCGCGCGGCTCCGGGGCCCCGCAGCCCCCGTCCAGACCCGCCTGGCCCCAGGGCAGCCGCTGACCCCTGGCTGGGGGTGCGTGACCTTTCCCCCCTCGAGTCCTAGAAGCAGCTCCCACCGCTGCCCCCGGGCCACCACGGGCTTCGGTGACAGGCCCCCGACTCTCTCTAGGACTCAGCCAGGGCAGCACCCCGGGGCCACGTGGGACGCGGGGGCGGCGCCGTGAGGGGCGTACTTACTAGTTGGGGATATAAACTTGCTTTAACTTGCTCTCCGCTTCAGCTGCTTTCAAGCGTTTCTTCAAACACAGAACCAGGGGTCAGGGCGGCCAGCAGGGGGGTCCGGAGAGGGGATCCCCCAGTCCCCGCGCTGCCCCCCTCCCCCTAAAATTCCCACGGGACCCCTCGGCCCCCGCCCGGGCCGGGCCCTCACCTGCTGCACGTATCTGTCGGTGGTCTTCCACATGTAGTAGTACTCGATGATGCTGGTGAGCGACTTCCAGGGGAGCTGGGGGGAGGGGGGCACGTCGGGGCCGGGGCATGGCGGGCCGCGAACCCCGCCCCGGAGGGGGCGAGCCTCCCCCAGCCCGCCTCAGGGCCCCCTAGGGCCTCGCCCTCTCTCCCATCAGGCACGCTGCACTCAACGCAAGCGCTTCCTCCCCGGTTTCGGTTTCGGCGCCTCTGCCCCGCTCGGTGGGTGGTGGGTGCTCCCTCCCCACCGCAAGGCCCTGGGCGCCCAGACACCAGCCCCACCCAGGACCGTGGGCCGCAACGCTTCCACCGGGACCCTCTCGCAATCGACGGCTCTCCTCCCGAGTCCCGGCTGCCCCGCTGTTCGGGCGCCACCTCTGGGCTCCACAGGCTGCGTGGAAGTCCAGGGTGGCCGTCACAGTCTTGCTGCTGCCACCCCGCCCCCTGCGTTCCCACGCCGCCTCCGGGCCAGTCTCAGCCGAGTCCCGCGGCGCGGATTCACCCGCAACGTCCGCCCGGGCGCGTCGACAATTCAGACTCTGTGCGCACCTGGGCCGTCGTCGCACGGGAGCACGAGAGGCCCGGGACGTGCGGGAGACGCGGCGAGGTGAGCGCTGTATTTCCCGCCCGCCTTCTGGCTCCGCTTATGTCTGTGTGAGGAGGCCCTGCTGCTCTGCTTAGGGTTTCAGTTGCGGTCTGCGCATCTGCCTCGCACGGGGGCCGGCCGTCCGGGCTCGGCCCGTGTCCACGTCACCAGGGGCTGTGCGGGTCCCTCTGATGGCCTCTGGGGACCGACACTGCTTCTCCACCCTCCGTGGTGCCGCCTGCCTTCTGACGTGGGTCCTGTGGCATCAGCCTCGTCTGTTACCGCGAGGTGCTGCTCAGAATCGGCTGCTGCCAGGGCCGCTGCGTCCTGGCCCCTCCCTGGGACTCGCGCTCCGGCCGGCCCGGCCGCCCCTGCAGCCCTCTCTGCACAGGCGCGCTCTTCTGACTGAGCAGCGGTTCGCCTCCTTTCAGATGAGTTCAAGTGTATTTTAGGGGCTGTAAGGGCAGGAGGGGTCCCTGAGGGCACAGGCCCTGCCCATGCTGGAATTCCCACGGGCTCACTGGTGGACACTTTCAAGGGACACAAAGCAAGGACGCACGCGGAGACGCCCGGCCACTTAAGAACAACCGAGGCAGCCAAACAAACCAAGTCAAACGAGGCCCGGCGAGGACCCCGGCGACACGAGCGCGGACCCTCGCCTTGGTGGCACAGCCCAGGCCCCACCAGGCGGCCCTGGGCGTTTCCTCTGGAGCCACTAACGGACAAGGGGACGGACACACGGCGGCCGGGCGGGCACAGCAGGGCCCTGAACCCGCCCCCCGGTACTCACAAAATCTTGCTGAATGTCAGTGAAATCCTTCCCGTACTTCTCCAGGGCCTCCTCGAAAAGGCTGGCCTCCGAGGCCGACCACTCCTCCATCTCGTCCCTGCAGAGGACGGGCCCGCCCTGCGGCACCAGGGCCGAGATGGCCTTGGCGACGTCGTACACGCTCCTGTGCAGCGTGTCCATGGCGTGGAACTGCAGCAGGAGAGGCGGGGTCGCCCGGGCCCCAGAGCTGGTGCGACCCCACCCCGCCCGGCCCCAGGCAGGAGGCACACCCGGGCCGTGCGCGGGAGGCCACAGGACCCAGGGGCTGGCCCTCCCTCCCCGCTGAGAGGGGATAAGGACAGTCTCGGGGGGGCGGCTGGGGGCCTCTGGGGAGAGTGCAGCGAGAGGCCGAGCTGCTCGGAGCAGAAGAGGAAAGCAGCCGTGCTCCCAGGCCCACCTCGGCAGGGCGGGGCTCCAGGACGGGGTGGCTCAGCCAGCAGACAGTGGGTGACGGACCCCGGGCCAAAGTGCCCTGGTCGGGAGGGGCCGGCCTAGGGCACGAGCCGTCCTCTGGGCGGTGCCGCTGCCTCTGAGGTGGGAAGCGCGCAAGCAGCAGGGCAGGCTCAGGACGTGCGGCCCGCGGCCCAGCAAGGGCCCAGTAGGGCCTGACCACGTGCCGGCCGGCAGCCTCTCACCAGCGTGAGACAGGGTCGCCACACAGGGCCGTGAGAGCCCTGCGCCGTGCCCCCCAGGGAGGGCTGTGCCCCCCAGGGAGGGCTGTGCCCCCCAGGGAGGGCCGTGCCCCCCAGGGAGGGCCGTGCCCCCCAGGGAGGGCTGCGCCCGGTGGCCGGTGGACACTTTCAAGGGACACAAAGCAAGGACGCACGCGGAGACGCCCGGCCACTTAAGAACAACCGAGGCAGCCAAACAAACCAAGTCAAACGAGGCCCGGCGAGGACCCCGGCGACACGAGCGCGGACCCTCGCCTTGGTGGCACAGCCCAGGCCCCACCAGGCGGCCCTGGGCGTTTCCTCTGGAGCCACTAACGGACAAGGGGACGGACACACGGCGGCCGGGCGGGCACAGCAGGGCCCTGAACCCGCCCCCCGGTACTCACAAAATCTTGCTGAATGTCAGTGAAATCCTTCCCGTACTTCTCCAGGGCCTCCTCGAAAAGGCTGGCCTCCGAGGCCGACCACTCCTCCATCTCGTCCCTGCAGAGGACGGGCCCGCCCTGCGGCACCAGGGCCGAGATGGCCTTGGCGACGTCGTACACGCTCCTGTGCAGCGTGTCCATGGCGTGGAACTGCAGCAGGAGAGGCGGGGTCGCCCGGGCCCCAGAGCTGGTGCGACCCCACCCCGCCCGGCCCCAGGCAGGAGGCACACCCGGGCCGTGCGCGGGAGGCCACAGGACCCAGGGGCTGGCCCTCCCTCCCCGCTGAGAGGGGATAAGGACAGTCTCGGGGGGGCGGCTGGGGGCCTCTGGGGAGAGTGCAGCGAGAGGCCGAGCTGCTCGGAGCAGAAGAGGAAAGCAGCCGTGCTCCCAGGCCCACCTCGGCAGGGCGGGGCTCCAGGACGGGGTGGCTCAGCCAGCAGACAGTGGGTGACGGACCCCGGGCCAAAGTGCCCTGGTCGGGAGGGGCCGGCCTAGGGCACGAGCCGTCCTCTGGGCGGTGCCGCTGCCTCTGAGGTGGGAAGCGCGCAAGCAGCAGGGCAGGCTCAGGACGTGCGGCCCGCGGCCCAGCAAGGGCCCAGTAGGGCCTGACCACGTGCCGGCCGGCAGCCTCTCACCAGCGTGAGACAGGGTCGCCACACAGGGCCGTGAGAGCCCTGCAGGGCCGTGAGAGCCCTGCGCCGTGCCCCCCAGGGAGGGCTGTGCCCCCCAGGGAGGGCTGTGCCCCCCAGGGAGGGCTGTGCCCCCCAGGGAGGGCTGCGCCCGGTGGCCCTCTCACTTACCAGGGTGATGTCCCGAGAGGCGGCCGCGGCGCTCATGTGCAGGCTGGGCTGTCGGACAGAGCTGCTGCAGTCCAGGGCGCGGGCAAAGGTGCCCACGGAGCTGGGGAGGGGGAGAGACGCTGAGCACCGGGGCGGACAAGCAGGAGGGGCGGCCGGACCAAGCCGGACACGCAGACGCGTCCAGACTCGGCTGTCTCGGGACGGAGCGCTCTGGTCTGGAGCACGGGGACGCCGTTTCTGAGACTTTGCAGACCTCTTCTTACCGGAGAGAGCCCTCAGGTCCCGAGGCCCAGGACCCCGTTCCTACACTGTTTCCGACGGCACCCGGCCCAGGCGCCTTCTGGGCGTGTGGCCCCCGTGTGCTTGCAGGAGCTCCCCTCCTGCTGTCCCAGCCCAGGGACCCCTGGGGGCCGCCCCTTTGTGCCCAGGAGGCCCCGCGCCTCCAGGCCACATCTGCCCGGTCCCGGAGCCAGACAAGCAAGCACCTCTGTCCTGCCCTACCGTCCGGGGAAAGAGCCCCCATCTGCGGCCGGCTCACTTGGCCTCGGCCGGGGGGCGGCCCCTGAGGTCCACGGGTCGGGTTGGGGGTGGAGGTGGAGGTGTCGGGCTGCCTCCCGGACCCGGGGACCCAGCAGCCCCCCAGAGCCGGCTCCACCTTCAGGGAAGGGCCAGGCCCCACCCTGCAGGCCTCCCTAGGAGCCACGAGGGGGTCTCCACAGAGCAGGGCCCCGGGCCCTCTGGCCTCCCAGGCCCGTCACTGGGGGCCGCCCTGTAGGACAGGCAAGCCGCCGCCCGCCGCGGGGGTGGGGCAGGGGCTAAGGCCCCGTGCCAGCTCGTGCCCGCCCCAGCCCAGCACTCACCGGGCCACCACCAGGAACTGGTCGATCTGCTTGTCCACCAGCGGGTTGTGAGCCTCCCACACCTTGGTCTCCAGCTTGGACTGGTCTCGGCCGTCCTCCTCGCCTAGGAGGAAGAAACACTGCACGGTGAGGACCACCGAGGCCGTGAGAAGACCCCCGAGGCCCCGTTTGGAGCCCAGACCAGGCTGCTGAGGCGGGGAGCGGGCTACACGCCCTCCTGCAGCGCCGGGAGGGGCGGGGAGGGGGAGCGAGCCCAGGGACGAGGCCACGGCGCGCGCGCGAACACACACGCACGCCAGCAGGCACGCGCACGCGGAGGCGGGCGGGCCCAGAGCTCCAGGGCACGCTCGACACACGACAGCCTTCACCTCTGGAAACAGTGGGCGCCTGGGGCTGGCAGCCCGTGGCCCCCGTGGAGGAGCCTGAAGAGGTGCCGTCGGGAGGGCCCAGGGAGCACGGCCGGCCGGACAGAGGGGCGGAGCCGCTCGGCGCTGATCAGCCAAGCTCTTTACTCCGAGACGCTGCAGGGGGAGGCGCAGCCGCTCCCAGCCCCCAGCGGCAGCCCCGTCACAATGAGGACACCGATGTCGCCTCAGGGCGGACCCACTCGCCTGCCACCCAAGGGCCCCCTTGGTGCCAGAAGGCTCCGTCTCGGGGCATCTTCCCTCTGCAGGCGGGAGCCTCGCTCCTCACCCTGTACGTGGCGGGCGTGGGGGCTCAGGGCCCAGCCAGGAGGGCTTCTATCCTGGGCAGCTGCCCCTGCCAAGCACCATCTGCCACGTGCTCCAGGCAGCAAGGGGCAGACGAGGCCAGCACGAGGGTCCGGAGAACGCCCGCCCCGAGGTCACACCCCCACCCAGCTCCGGTGCTCTCCGTGGCAGCCGACTTCCAGACCCAGGGCGGGACCCCTCACGGCACCCAGAAAGCCCGCGGAAGCCCTGTGTGAGCGCGGTCACGCAGGGCCGGGCACGGCCGAAAGTCACCAAGGAAACACGTGCTCCCTCGCCCTGGGGAAGGTCAGGCCCTGCCAGGCTCCAGGGGACGGCGCCGGGCCAGGGGCTCACGGGAGAGAAGCCCCGCACTGCAGACGTACAGGACCGACCCGGGGACGAGGAGATCTGAGGGGTCAGGGTCCCGGGGGCTGCATCTGTAGGACGAGCACAGGCGGGGTTTTCCCGGTGTCATGGGTAGGCTCCTTCCTGGTGGTGACTCGGCACGGAGACCCCCTCCCCAGGGACACTGGGTACCAAGGAAGGCAGGGCCCCCACTCCTGGATCCAAGGTCTGCAGGCCGCAACCAGCCCCCAGCGACTGCCGGGCAACTGAGCCCAGAGCTACGGGCACAGCTAGCTGTGGCCCCACCTGTCGCCCACGCCCGCTGGTGCACCCTGCAGATGTCTCACGCGTCCAACGCAGGGGCACGGCTCCACCCGCTGGGAAGGGTCCAGGCTCCGAGAAGAGAACAGGGAACTGAGGCCCAGGCCGAGCCCGCCTCGCCCCAGCGGCCCAGGGGTCGGGAGGAGGAGGGGCTGCAGGAAGGGCTTCCCCGGGGCGCCCCACGGCCAGAGACGCATCCTCCCGCCAGGCACCCGGGGACGGCCAGGGAGCGAGGTCCTCGGACGTCCCAGCCACTCAGCGCTCTCCTGCGGCCGTCGCGTGGCCTCTCCTGTTTCCCGCTGCACGTGGCCCTCACCAGGCCCTTTGTCCTCAGCCAGGCTGGGTGGTGTAGACCAGAAGGCCCCATGGGGCCCCGCGAGGACGCCCGTCCCTGGAGCGGGGCCCCGGTGCCAGGTGCACCCCGCCCAGCAGGGGGACGGGCTGCATCAGGAGACCAGCTGGGCCGGCGCATCCGGCTCTGCTCAAGTGCGAGGAGCTCCCCCCGAGTGACGCGAGCGGCCACAGGGCAGGACCACAGGGCAGAGCGCCAGGGCTGGCAGGAAGGGCAGCCTCGCCCCACCCAGGACGGGGCCGGACACCCGTGAACAGAGGGAACCGCCCCCACCAGGTGCTTCCCCTCAGCCCTCCCTCTCACATCCGAGCGGCGGCAGGAAGCCCCGTACGGCAGAGACCGAGACCAAGAAACGGGGGAAGCGCGCGCGCGTGTGTGAGCGTGTGTGTGCGTGTGTGCGCGTGTGATGCACCTGCATGGGAGGCGTCCAGGACGGGGCCGGACACCCGTGAACAGAGGGAACCGCCCCCACCAGGTGCTTCCCCTCAGCCCTCCCTCTCACATCCGAGCGGCGGCAGGAAGCCCCGTACGGCAGAGACCGAGACCAAGAAACGGGGGAAGCGCGCGCGTGTGTGTGTGAGCGTGTGTGTGCGTGTGTGCGCGTGTGATGCACCTGCATGGGAGGCGTGGCGCGCGTATGCGCTCGCGTGTGTGTGTGTGTGTGTGCGCGCGCGCGCGCGCAGGCAACAGGAAACACACACACAGGCCAAGAGCGGACGTTTAGGACGAGCGGACCAGCTTCTGAGGATCAGGAGTCGCATCCGCGAAAGGAATGGCAGCCACGGAAAGAAGGGACATCCCGTGTTTCTACAGCACAGAGGAAACCGAGGCACAGACAAGAGGGGAGCCAAGCCCGACCCACAGCCCCACAGGTGCTGGGGACGCTCGCCAGGAGGACACCACGCTCCCGAGGGACACGGGGGCCCCGAGGCCACCCGGGCACCACGCGGGGATGGCCCTGCACACAGGGGACCAGCTCCTCAGGAGCACAGGCTCCGAAGAGGACAGGCCCCAAAACGCCATCACGGACAAGCAAGTGCGCGGTTCAGCCGTCAGGCCTGCTGCACGGCAATTACACGGCCGCGCAGGAAGGAAGGGGGGGAGGGGAAGTGGCGGGTACCACGAGGCCCGGACCCCGCTGTGCTCCCGGTCAACCTGAGCTGCCTGAGTGGTGGCCACACCACCACCCAAGTGACCCGGGCTCAACCACGTGGCCCCAGAAGGAAGCCCGCCACACGGCGCCCCAAACCAGACAGCCCCGGCCTTGCTGGTCACCGCGGGTCCACATTCCTGCCTGGGCTGCTTGGTCGGGGACAGAACGGGCTGAGAAGATGGGGGTCAAGCCCGCCCACGACCCCCAGGCTGCTGAAGGACTGGAGGGCAGGGGAGCTGGGCACTGCGTCCCCGTGCACTTCGGCCTCGCGGACGGCACCGCCCGCTAGAAGTCAGTGAAATGGGCAGATCCTTTCAAACGGGTTTTGGGGAGAGAAAAAGCGCTTTGCAAAGGTTATGAAAACAACCGCCAAAAGGAAACAACATCTCCAGGTGCCAGGGAGGGTCCGACGACCCCTCCTGCTGGGGTCCTGGAGCTTGCCGCCCCATCCCAACATCCAGAGCCCCCGCCCTCCCCGCCAGCCTCCCGGCCCACCCGACCTTCTTTCAGCAGGTCGGTGATGTCCGCCTGGTACCGGTTCCCTACACGGATCTCCCCCTTGTCAGCCAGGAGGGTCTTCTGCTGGGGGTCGTAGACGAGAGAGTAGAAGAAGAAATCCTGGAAAAGAGCACACGGGGCGGCGTCAGTACACAGCGCCCTCGGCCACGCTCACGGGAGGTCAGCAGACAGGAGGGGACGACCGTCAGGAGGGACAGCGATCTGCTCGGAGACACACAGAGCTGGCAGGTCAGCAGGCTTGAGAGAGCAGGTGAGGCAGCTGGAGGACCAGTTCCCCAAACTGCCGCGTGCCCACCAGCAGCAACAGTTGGAAAACGGAGTTTACAAGAGCATTTAACACCAACAAAAACGCCAAGGCATCGGGGAATGAACCTGACAGGTTCTGGGCACGTCCTTTGAGAAGAGGGTGCCGTTTTCGTGCAGTTGTCATGGGAGACGTACACAAAGGGGGCTACGTTACAGAATGTTCTGGACTCGGTGCCCAGAGCTGTCAGCGGAGCAGCACGCTGCGGCCCTCAGCCTCGGCGCCTGGCTTCACCCCGCACGCCTGCGCCCAGGCTGTTCTGGCTGCAACTGGCACAATCCGGCCTTTCTGGCCCTTTGCTGCCTGGCACTCCACGTGCCGATGCTGTTTCTCAGAAGCTGCGTCTAGCTGGCTTGGGCTGCTTTGCAGAAACCAGCCTGCCGACCCTGGGCTTCCCCGGGGGTCTCCCCGTGTACACCGAGGGTCGCGGCACCCCGTGCCATAACTTCTACCTGGCCCCGTGTCCCCGTCTCGCCTTTCTAAGTCCCTTGTGGTTGCTTCTCGCGGCCCCTGCTCCCCGGGCGGCGGCCAGCTCCTGCGTCAGAGCCGAGGGCTCCTCTGGGTGCGGGTCCGCGCGGGCTGCGGCTGCACCCGCACCCGAGGACTGACTCCCTCGGCGCCTGGCTTCACCCCGCACGCCTGCGCCCAGGCTGTTCTGGCTGCAACTGGCACAATCCGGCCTTTCTGGCCCTTTGCTGCCTGGCACTCCACGTGCCGATGCTGTTTCTCAGAAGCTGCGTCTAGCTGGCTTGGGCTGCTTTGCAGAAACCAGCCTGCCGACCCTGGGCTTCCCCGGGGGTCTCCCCGTGTACACCGAGGGTCGCGGCACCCCGTGCCATAACTTCTACCTGGCCCCGTGTCCCCGTCTCGCCTTTCTAAGTCCCTTGTGGTTGCTTCTCGCGGCCCCTGCTCCCCGGGCGGCGGCCAGCTCCTGCGTCAGAGCCGAGGGCTCCTCTGGGTGCGGGTCCGCGCGGGCTGCGGCTGCACCCGCACCCGCACCCGAGGACTGACTCCCTGAGGCCCGAGCAGGACGGCGGGCCTGGGCGCAGTCAGTCGATTCTCGCCCGGGGCCGCCCAGACCGGGAGGGAAGGCTGCCCCAGTGGGCCGCCTGCCGTCTCAGGCTACGAGCCACCCACCCCTAGACAGGTGAGCGGAGAGAAGCAGAAAACACGAGGCGTGCGCCCAGGAGACACACACAGGTCCCTGAACAGGGCCCACGCGCCTGCCAGAGGCCAAGGGGTTCACAGCCGCCTTTTTGCTCGTGGCCGTCCCTCCGCGTCACCACCTCTGTGTGGCTCTCACCAAGGGGTCTTTCTAAACTGCAGACAGCAGCCCCCAGTGGACACACGCCTGGGGGCCACGGCCCCTGCTCTGTCCCGTGGGCAGGCACGCGGCGGCTCCCTGGAGCCCGGACTGCCCTGGGGGCTCTTCAGCGCCAACTCCAGGCAGCGTCCTCCTGGCGGTGCTCCAACGCCTGACTGAGTCAGGCCTCGGTGAGGCCACGGCACCGGGCTCGCCCTCGCTCGCGGGACCGCTGCCACCGTGGTCCACGGTCCGACCCCCCACCCACCTTGCCCCTCTGGGCCCCCGGGAAGAGCCGGGCCCTGCCTCGGGGGAGGGGACCGTGGCCGAGAACAAGCGTCGCCCACAGACGACGACACTTCTGCTAGCAGCTGCGGAGTGGCCGCACACAGGTCCCGGGGGAGCCCGCAGTGCGTGGGGACACGCAGGGAGGGGACCCCGGACCCACAACCACTCCTCGCCTGACCCCAGGAGCTCCCTTACACCGCGACCTGTCCCACTAGCTAACACCCGTGCCCGCGCTGCTCCTGACCCCGCTGGCCTGCCACTGTCCCCAAACACGCTTCTCGCCGCTCCCAGGACTCACACGTGCGCCCTCTGGGGACGTTTTCAGTCGTTCCGCCTCGGGGGAGGGGCGCCGGGTGGGCAGCACGGACAGCCCACAACAAGCACCACCCGCGCTGGGGGTCACCGCGGGTGCAGGGTGAGCAGCTCGGGTGTCACAGCAGGGCCCAGGCACCGGCCGCCGTGGCTCCCCTCCCACCCTTGCCTGTGGGGTGAGGAGGTCGGTGCCCTGGCCCCAGACCCTGGCAGCGCTGACGTTTTTGATTTCATAAACTCAGAAACCCTCTGGTCGCCCGGCCAACACAGTCACGGGTCAACCCAGCGAAGACTGGCGACGGTGGCCTGGACTGCGGCAGGGCCGCACGCCCGCTGGGAAAGCCTGAGGGCGACCACGGCGGCCAGCTCGGGTCCCGTCGTCCCCTCCAGGACGAGTCGTGCCCCTCCTGGGGGGCGGGGGGTGGTGGGGAGAGCAGACCCCCGGGCGCCGTCGCGCCCACTCTGGGCCCTCGCTCTGGAGGTGCGAGGAGTGGGGACCGCACGGGACGCCGGAAAGGGCCGAGCCAGCGCCCGGCCTCGGGGCGCCACGGGCGGGGAAGGGCCCGAGCCCGGCGTGAGGCGGGAGCAGCAACGCCCGCCCACCCAGACCAGACCAGCGGAGCCAGCACGCGCCTCTGCCCCCACCCCCCCAGCCCCGCGCCCGGCGTCGGGGCCTCACCTCCCGTTCCAGGTAGGACTTGAGGGACTCGGTCTCGTTGAGCAGAGTGACGCTGCACTTCCCTCTGCAAGACAAGGGCGCGCGTCAGGGGAGCTGGGCAGACTCCCCCATGCCCGCCCCAGGCCCCCGGGCACCTGATGTGGGTGGCGGGACTCCCCCGTGCCCGCCCCAGGCCCCCGGGCACCTGATGTGGGTGGCGGGCAGTGACTCCAGCTGTCTTGAGAGGAAGAGCTCTCGATGCCTCAGCTGGTGCTTGAGCTTCTCGGGCAGGTCTGCCATTTCTGGGTTTTCCATTTCCTCCTCTGCTTCACCTGAAGGACAAAGAGCTCCTGTGAGCTGGTCCCAAAGACACACGCTCAGGCGGCCGGACAGAGGCCCACCCACTGGCTGCAGAGGCCCCTGCCTGAGCCGGACCCGGGGCAGGTGGCAGTGTAGGTCCCCGCAGCACACCCCAGAAGTCCCGGGCGTCTCAACAGGAAGGAGGACAACGTCCTGTGCTGGCCTGGGAAGCAGCACGTCAGAGAAAGAAGGGAAAGCGCGACAGCAGCTGCTGCACGTCCAGGACAGGGGGGCAGGACCCACCGTGCCCCGCAGCCCTCCCTGTGCCAGGAACCCCTCGGGCCCACCTCGCGGCAGGGCACACAGGCGCGGGCACGCGGACAGCCCGGCGCACAGACCCCAGGACCCTCCCGCAGGGGCGGCTCTTACCTTCCTCGCCGTTGTCGGCCCCCGATCCGGTTTTATAGCAGACCGACAGGGCTGTGAGACAGACAGACAGCGCCCAGACGGCGGGTCAGAGACAGCGCGCCGCGGCACTCACTCCCCGCCCGGCCTGGACCGAGGGCTGTGAGGCCGGGAAGCAGGGTGGACAAGGGGGCCGCAGACCACCCAGCCGAAGACAGAGAACACATGAGCATCTGGACATCCCGCCTAGCTGACCTCAGCCCCTGCCCACACCACGCCCACGCTGCCCGAGACTCTCCGAGCAGAGCCCCACACAAGCCTGGGCAGCGAGGCCCTGCTACCTGCACACGGAACACACCTGGCCCTGCGAAGTCGGGAGAAGCAAGGACGGGGTGGGGGACACGGCCGAGCCACAGCATGGTGGCGGGGGGGTGGGGGGGGCGGGGGACGCGTCCCAAGGCCAGGTCAGCAGCGCGTGCTTCCTGCCTGCGGATGGTGACCCGGGGGGCCTCGGGCACACCTCCAGGGCTGGGCCATGGATGGGCCCAGGGAAAGGCTGAAACTCGAAACTGGCATGCGGTGGGGCTGTGGAAGGTCTCCACGACGTGGGCCCCAGCACATGAAGCCCTGGGGCTGGGGTGCCCCCCAACACACGCTGGCGGTCTGGGGTCACGCACAGTGGGGCGGGGGAAGCCAGACGCACGGCGAAACCCATCCTCTGCCCCGAGACCCAAAGGTAGGGGCGTGAAGCCCAGCCCCCCAGGCTCTGGGCCACCACAAGGCCCCTGGCCCTCTGCTGCCCCCCTGTGGTGGCCGCAGGGAGTCCTGGTGCCCCTGGGCAGGGGACCCCCGCCCCCCCCACAAACCCCGGTTGCGGCAGTTCAGACCGAGGCCAAGGCGAGGGGCGGGGGCGCTGGGGGAAGGGGGGCAGGGCCGGTCGGCCCGGGCCATGGGCCACGGGGGCCTGAGCAGCCACACCGCTGGCCTCGGCACCTCCCTGCCCCTCCCGGGGACGTCACCAGCACCCGGAAGCCGGCCCGCCAGCCCCACACCTCATCCTGCTCACGGGCGACGGCCCCGCTGGCCCCGCAGTACGGCTAGGGACCGGGGCCGGGGGCAGCCACCCTGGCCCCTGCCCGCAACAGGCCCTTGGGCATCCGTTCCAGGTCTGCAGACACCGCCCCTCCCCGTCCTGACACTAGCTTATGGTGGCTCTGAGACCCCCAGCCCACCAGGGCTCCCTGCCATCAGCGACGGTGAGGAGGGACCCAGGAACGCACACCCCAGGGCCACGCTTAAGGCCTCAGGGGTGGCCAGGGCTTGGGCCAGGCCGACCTCCAGCCCCAGGGAGACCAGGAGAGAGCCTCCCCACAGCCCCCAGGCCCCGTCCCCAGCGGACCCTCAAACGAGCGTGGGCTGTGGCGCTTGGCCTCTAGGAACCCAGAGCACATGGCCCCTGGCGCAGAAGCCCCTCCCTCTGGGATCCAGGGTGCCCAGGCCCTGGGCTCAGAGCTGGGGGGCCTTCCCCACAAGGTCCAGGCAGCCTCCGGGCTCCCACCCTACCCCGGCTCAGCTCACACACCCTACTGGCTCTCCCGAGCCCTTGCAGCTGGCTCTGGGGGGTCCCAGGGAGGACCTGTCACCTGTGCCCACTGTCCCCCGGGGCAAGGCCTTGGTCTCAGGAGGACAGCGCTGGGGGAGGGGCCACACCCCTCGAGACGGGGCCGTGGCGGAGCCGAATGCGACCTGGAGACCCCAGCAAGGGCTCTACCGCTCCGGGGAGGCCTGTGTGGCCCCAGGGCATCTGTACTGCACCAGGAGCTGGACGCCCTGGTAGGGGCAGGGCGGAAGCTCGTCCCTCAGGCCCCCAGGCCCAGAAGAAACGCAAGCAGCTAATCTGACCGTGCCGTGGGCTCCCCTGGGTCTCTACCTCTCCTGCCAGAAGGGCCCCCAGTGTCCCTACACCCACGCCCTGATGCCAGGTGAGGCCCTGGGCAGCGAGGTGGACCAGCCTCGCCCCAGCTGCAGCGAGCTCACAGATGAGCACGCCAGGAGAGTCAACCCCGAGAAACGTGGTCTCTGCACAGATCACCGCGAGACGGAGCAGCCAGTACAGACTCCTGAGAAGACAGCTGAGGCCCCGCACTGAGATGCGGCGAGCTGGTGGGAGCGGGCGGCCTCGTCAGAGCGGCACCCCCCGTGCGCGTGACACCTGTTCCCTGCAGCTTGGCTCTAAGTGCCCGGCAACGAGCTTTCCCTGCGCGTAGAAGCCCCGCCGGCACCGCAGGGCCTCTCTGCCCACCCTGCCAGCTCCAGCACTTCTGCAGGACCCCCTCCTCCCACGGGTCTCGGGGCCTAACACCTGGCCAGGCTCCCCCTGGGGGCCTGAGAGCAGGAGAGCCTGGGCCCGTGGACACAGCGCGCCCTGTGCCGAGGGGCAGGGGCTGCGGTGGCTCTGGGCCAAGCAGCAGACACAGGGAGGAGATCCTCTGTCACCGACACCCCCAGGTCACCAACCGCCAGGGCCACCCCCAAGGCCCCCGTCAGCGTCCTGACAGCATGAGCGGGAGCCCGCGTGCTGACACCTGCAGGGCCAGTGACTGCACGGACCTCTCCGCTGGGCCACGCGGCTGTGCGCCCGCAAGACCCCGGCTCTTTTCCTCTCTTCCTCGGCACCCGGAGGCCAGAGTGCAGGGGTGGCGGGCACAGGCTTTAGGGTGGGAGGCTGAGAGGCACTGTATGCCATCTCTGTCCCCTCTGGACACAGCCTCAGGGTCCACCACTGGCGTGCCACAGGGACGCTGCTGACAGAGGCCAAAACCCAAAGGTGGGATCCCATCCTCCCGTGAGGCCAGACGAGGCCGGCAAAGAACCGGCTGCTCCCTCAGGGTCGGCCGCACAGCCTGCATCCACCGTGCATGGCGCAGAGGCCTGTCCTGGGCAAGAGCGGGAGGGGAGCGGCCTCCCCCCCCCACAACCCCCCGCAGGCCTGGGGCCCGGGGCCCGGCGCTCCATGCACCATCCAAGGAGCGGTGCAACCAAGGATCTGGGAAGTCCCCCAAATTAAACTCCTCAGGTAGGTGAGAGCAGCCACACCCCAGGACAAGCACGGCCAGGGTCGCTTCTCAGAGAAGGAAGGCGGCCCCAGGGACATGCATGGACTTCAGTCTGCACCCGCCCGGAGGCTGAGGTGGCAGCCACAGGCGGGCCGGAGGGGTGGGCTGGGAGACTCACTGGCGTGCTTGTCAGCCAGGGCGATGAGCGTGCTGGAGATGTCCCGCCTTCTGTAGAAGCACACCACCTTGGCCTCCACGTTCCCGTTGGCCGTCTGCAACAGCAAGGCAGGGTCTAAGGGACGCACGCCCCCGCGGGCCTGCGGCTCCCCGCAGGGGTGTCGCCCAGACGGGGCCTCGGCTGTGACCAGGGACGGGCTCGTCACGCAGAGCCCACGCCCCACGGAAGGCCCTGAAGGGCAGCGGCAACCTGGCCGACGGAGGGACGCACACCGGACCTAAACCGAGTCTGCACCCGGCTCCTGTCCTATCCCGAGCCGCCTGAGGACACCAGGTGGACCCCGGCCCCCAGAAAGGACAGCTCTGCCTTGGCCTCGGGAGCTGCCCCTTCCTTTCGGGCACCAGAGGGGGTGTGATCAAGGACAACGACTGCGAGCCTCCGTCACCCCCCACGAGCAGAAACCCGGCCAGCACGCGAGAGGCGCGGCCCTGAGGCCTGGATCCGCTTCCGAGACGCAGGGCAGTCTGGCGGGGCTAAGCGGCGGCCTCCAGGATGGGGCGGCTGCTGCCTGGGATGACCCGGGCTTGCAGAGCGTCCAACGAACACGGCAGACGAGCTGCAGCAAGGACACCACGAAGCCCGCGGGGTGGAAACCTCACACCGAGAACGTGTTTTTTCTTAATCGACAAGTTCACAAAATTTTTAATGACGATGCAAGGATTGTATCACAGTTCTAATCTTTGTAAAGTATAGCACAGCAGCATTTATAACATTAAACAAAACTATCTTTATGAAAAGTATTTCCCTTTTAGTTATTAAATTCCATTAGGCCGGGAATTTTTCCCAAGAAAAAGTCTTCGGAATTTTTCACATCCCTGAGCTTACGTTAAAAGTGCTATCAACTCCGCTGCTTTAAAGGTTCATCACAAAAACTGCAGAGTGCACGCGGATGAAAACCATCCTCACTCCAGTCTACGAAGAAATATAAAGAGTATGAAGAATTCTTCCAGGAAAACTGAAATCAAGTATCAAAACAAGGGACTGTGAGAGGGCCTGAAGGTGACGCGTCCGTCTTCAGCGTGTGAAGACTGGGTTTTTAGAAGCATGACTTGTCGGCTTGTCGGGATGGCTGTGTCAGACCCCTAAACGTCTGCAGTGTTCAAGGGTGCCCAGAGTTTTGCAAGACAGGATTCCCAGACCAAAAAGCGCCTCCTAGAAATGGTCCTGGAGACTGTCCGCTGAGCTTGGAACGACGAGGGGCCTTCAACACGACAGAGATGATCTGGCACCGCGTCAGGACCACAGAAGCAACCGGACAGAGTCTAGAAGGACGACCGCGAGAGCGTCACGCGGCAGCCACGGTCCCGGCCTCTGGGAGCCCCTGGGCCTTGCGTCTTCAGGGCTTTGTCCGAGTCTCTGAGCCACGGAGGCGGCCCCCCAGCAGGCCCGCGGAGTCGCGGCAATGCCCCCTCCTGGATGCGCACCAGGTGCAGCCCCGCCCAGGGGCCCCTGGGAACGCGCACCCCCTGGGGCTGCGCGTGCTTCTGCACAACCTCAGCTCTGCGAGCCTGGCCTGGGGACCGGGGACTCCAGAGCCCTCTTCCCTCCGGCGCTCTGCCCGGGTCCCTGCTACCCCTCACGACACCCGCGTGTCTCCTCCAGCTGCCTGTGTCCCCCTCCCCGGGCTGGGGTCCCAAAGGGCCTGTGGGAGGAAAGCTGGGGCGACTGCAGGGCACCCTCGCCCGTTTCCTGTCTCCACGGAGGCCGGCTCAGCGGCCCCGGAGCGAGGGCAGGACGGCAGGGGGCCTTCCCACAAGGCTGGGGGTGGCCACGGCTCGGGTGCAGGCAGACTGGGGTCCTTGGCCCCCCAGAAGGACCCCACCGGAGGACAAAGTGGGGTGTGGGGAGATGTCCCACTGGGGTCAGCAGCGTCTGCCTTTCGTCCTTTGCTGGACTTTTCGGAGACTCCCACACGCCACGGTCCAACCTGACTCCCTAAAACCTGGCTTCTGATCCCACGACAGATGCTTCCCGGGAGGCCTCCGCCTGCCCTCTGGTCCTCTCTGGGCCTCTCCTGCCTGGCTGGCACCCAGAGGGCCCGCACGGAGCCTGGTCCCCACGCCGCACCCCCCAACGCCCGTCCCGAGGGTCTGCCCCCACCACGCACCCCCATTCTCACGCCCCCGTCGGCCTTTTCCTGTTCTTTCACAACGGCAATTTTCTCCAGTAGTGTAAAGATTTAACTCTTCATGAAAACAACGTAAATGGCACATATATCCAATCAAAGTTCTAAGGAGAAAACTCGACAGTTACTTTGTAAGCTCACGAAAGCCCAGAGTCCCGGGAGGGCTGGGGGAACTGGTGTCGAGCACGGCCCGGTGGAGGGGCTCCGAGGGGCTCAAAAGAGCCGGACTTCGCGGGAGGGGCAGCGAGCCCCGCAGGGACGCAGACACAGCGGCTGCGGCTTCGTCAAGAAAACTCATTTTAGACTTGTTTTCATTTACAGAAAAGAGAAAAAGCACGGAGCCACCGGCACCCCCCGACCCGGCCTACACGCCCCGCTTCCTCAGCGCTCACTCCAGGGTCCACTCCAGGGCCCCGCCAGTACCCCGCGCCGCCCCCCGCTGCTCTGGGTGGGCGGCGTGGGGGCTGGTCAGCAGCCCGCAGGGCACCCTCCGCCGGAGCGCCCGCTGTCCCCGGGGCTGGACGGGGCTGTGGCTCTGGAGGACCTCGGGGTGGGGGCATTTTCTCAGGCCACTCCTCTGCTTGCAGGGCCCTCGTCTCCTCTGATTCCTACTAACTGGACGTTGGGCCGTTGGAGGACTCTCTACTTTCCTGAGTTTTCTCTCTCTGTGTTTTCGTCCCAGTTTCTGCTAGTAACTTCCAGGAGCTTCTTCTCACTCCTGAGTCTCCCCAGTCACAGTGGCCGCCATGTCTCTCTGAGGGTGCCCCTGGCTCGTCTGGCCTCAGTTTTCCTCTGCGCCCTCATCAGCTCTCTCCTCCGTTTGTTTTGATGGATCTCACGGTGGAAGCCGTCCTCCCTGCTCCGTCCAGGTCGCGGGCTGAGAGCAGGCGTTTTGCTGGGCCGCGACGCCAGCGGCTCAGATCTGCCCCCAGAGAGCACCCCCCTCTCCACCTCCCTCTGCACACGAGGCTGCCCAGCATCCTGGGGCCGTCAGAGGAGAGCCCTCGAACTGACCCCGTTTTCAGCCCCTGCCTGAACTACGATCGCCTGGGCTGCGCCCACCTCTCCAGCCGGGACGGAGCCCCCGTGCCCCGTGGGGTGGGAGGGGAGGCCAGTAGGGGTGCAGGGCTCCGAGGACCCCGAGGGCCATAGCAGACATCCGTGCTCTCGGGTGCTTTGGACCCACGCCCCTTTCCACCACCCCACCAGGCAGAGCTTCCTGGTGCCCACGCTTGCGTCCACCCTCACGGGGTGGCACTGCCTCTCCCTCACACGTGGCGTCGCGGCCAGAGTGAGGGCACCGTGGCCACCCTACGACCACTGGCCGCCATGGCCCCGCATGCCAGGATGACTCCACGCAGAGGCCTGGGGGGGCGGGGGGGGGCGGGACAGACGCCTGCTCCCATTGCTGCAGCGGGCACGGGCCGCACCCTCCTGCCCTACGGCTCCAGCAGGCAGTGAGCAGGCGCCCTCCCGCCAGCGCACCGGTTCCAGCAGTGTGGTGGCCTCACGGGACATCCGGCCACCGCCCCCAGCCCCGGCCACTCCAGCCAGGCCGACACGCTCGGGCCGGGGCCGGGGCTTCGGGGCACGGGCACGCCACCCATCTCCTGGTCCCGGCAGGCACGGCCGCAGGGTCGGGGTGCCGCCATGGCTAGTCTGATCCTTGGGGGACCGGCACCCTGACCTTCCCGCCCCACCCTGCCTGGTCCCGAGAATCGGCTGCACTGCCCCAAGGCCTGAGGTCCAGGAAAGCAGCTCGTCCCCTGCCGGCCACGTGGAGGCACAACAAGGTGGCCCCTAGCCAACACGAGTGACAACAGTGCTTCTGGGACGGGGGCTGCTCCAGGGCGGGGGTCCACAGCCGCCCTTCTGCAGGAACCAGGGGAGAGAGAAGCGGCAGAGCCAAGGGCCCTGCTGACCGGGCACCGCCGTGGCCCTGGCCTCGGAGGAGGGTCACACGGATGCCCTCGCCCCCAGGGCCCCCGCCAACGCCTCCAACTAGGAGGGCGGCAGGAGAGGTGAGGGGCCTCCCCCACCGGGGTTGGGGGTCCGCCCCCACTCCTCTGACCAAAGAGGCCCTTCCGAACCTGCGAGCCCACGCCCACCGCGCCCCACCGGGCCCAGGAGGGCTCCGGGGGCCCCGCCCCCTAATCCACTCATAAGCGCCTGCGCAGGACGCTCGGCAGACGTGGAGGGAGAGAGGGAGACGGGCAGGGGAGCTTCGGGCTGGGGCGCCCAGGCGGCTCCTTCCTTCACTCCTCGGCTGGGACCGTCCAACCCAGACCCTCTCCGAACACCCTACCAGGGACCCTCCGGGATGGGCTCTCCGGGGAGGGGCACCCCCGCCCCCCAGCAGGGACGGGGCCACACGCTACCTTGTTGAGCTCCTCGATCCTCCGGATCAGGTACGGGTTGCTGGAGGAGTTCTCGAAGTAGACGTAGTCTGCAAACGGGCGAGAGCGCGTCAGCCTCGCGAGTGCGCCAGCCCGGGAGCCGCCCCGCCCCGCTCGCCCGCGGCCTGGCTGCGTCTGCGGTGGTGGGCGGGGGCCAGGCTCAGGCGGGGCGGTGGGGGGCCGCGGGGGCTGCAGCCGGCCCGGAGGGGGCCCCAAGAGCGGCACCGCCAGGGCGGGAAGGACAGTCACAGGCACTGCTACCGCCGGCCCGAGACCACGTCGGCATGGAGGCTGTCAGGCGCCGGACACCCCCCCGTGCACATGCCCCGGCGTCCCACCACCTCCCCTCCAAAGACAAAAGAGCTGAACGGAGGCCGGGGCTTCCCGGGTGGAGGAGACACGGAGCTCACCGGGGCGGGACGAGGTCGGGCGCCGAGGGGAGCGGGGTCCTGAGGGTGCTGCCGCCCCTGCCGGGTCCCCCAGACCTCAGGTCAGCACAGGCTCCCCGCACAGAAAAACCACACGTGCTCTCCGTTTCCCCGATGCCCCCGAGGGCGAACGGGGCTCTGGCTCAGGGAGGCCCCCAGCGGGAGGCCAGGGGGCCCACCAGCAAAGCCCAGGACAGCCCGAGGCCAGCCCCGCAGGGGACAGCTGACCAGGAGGCTGTCCTGGCTGGAGTCCGCTGAGGCCTGCACGTGCACACGGCCCAGGTGCCCCCGGACGGAGGTGAAGACCCCAGCGGGATCACAGGAGGGATGTGCCCGGAGGCTGGCTGGACAAAGAGAGGCCTGAGGGAGGGGCTGGCCGGCACGAGCTTGTTTCAGGGCGACTGCGGCCACGCTGCACCTCACCGGACCATACACTCCAGACGGGCGGGTTTTACCACACGCAGATTTTATCTCAACTAAAGAGTTTTTATAAAAAGGTCTCAAATCAATCATCCAAGCTTTCGTTCTAAGAAACTAGATAAAGAGCAAATTAAACCTGAAATAATTATTTCACACACACTCCTGCGTGTCAGGAACTGGAAAGCACCCAAACGCTCCCCCGGGAGGGTAGGGGGTGGCAGACAGGCAGACAGCAGGTCTGCGTCCAGCAAGAGTCCCGGCAGCACCAGGAAAGGTGCCCTGGACACGGGGCGGCGGGGGGCTCGGGGGACTGGGCGTCTCGCGCCCGGGCGGCAGCTACACACCTGCCGGCAGCTGCCCTGGGCTTCCGAGGACTGGGCTTCACCGCCTGTAACTCGTGCTTCGGTAGGTGGGGAACAAAGAAAGAGGCAGGAGGGGGAGGAGACACAAGCCGCCCCGAACACCCGAGAAAGAGACTGAGCACAGAGGCAACCGCCTTCCAAACAGAGAAAGAAGGGAAAGGAGAGCCCCCGTCCCCGGCCCAGATGGCTTCGCTGGTGAATAGCACCGAACCCGGAAGGGAGGCTGAGCACAGTCTACACGACCTCTCCCAGAAAGCACTAGAGCAGGGAGCGCCCGGTGGCTCAGGAGGCCGGACACCGCGAGAGACCACAGAGCCGTGCCCCTCACCGACTCGAGTACAGCTTCTCAGCACAACCTCTGCACATGGGAGCTGGCCGCCCAGCAAGGGGCCAACGCCCCTCGACCACTGGGAGTCACCTGGGGACACGTCGAAATCACAGCAGTGGAATAAAGAAGAAAGACCATCTCAACAGATGCAGAGGAGCTGACGAAACCTACACAATTCCTGATAAAAACTCTTGACACAGGCGCTTCCCTGGTGGCGCAGTGGTTGAGAATCCACCTGCCAGTGCAGGGGACACGGGTTCGAGCCCTGGTCCGGGAAGATCCCATGTGCCGCGGAGCAACTAAGCCCGTGCGCCACAACTACTGGGCCTGCGCTGTAGAGCCCACGAGCCACAACTACCGAAGCCCACGCGCCTAGAGCCCGTGCTCCGCAAGAGAAGCCACCGCAATGAGAAGCCCGCGCACCGCAACGAAGACCCAACGCAGCCAAAAATAAAAAAATAAATAGATTTGTTAAAAAATGAAAAACCTCTGACGCAAACTAGGAATTCAAGGGAACTTCCTCGCCTGCTAGCAGACGTTTACCAAAAACCTACAGTGAAGTCATGTTTACTGACGAAAACACGGTGCCCTCCCCTAAAGCCGGGAAGAGGGCACGGGAGTCGATCCACTGCACTGCTTGCTACTCACCCACAGGTCCTAGTCGGTGCCACGAGGAGAAAAAAATAAATACATGGAAGGCATGCAGATTGGAAAGGAAGAGAGAAAACTCTCTAAATGCAGAGGACATGACTGTCCACAGAGAAATTCCCAGAGTACACAAAAAGCTATTAAAACCAATGAGCGAGGAGCCGCTCTTGCCTTGGGATGGACTGCATTCTGCCTGTGGCGTGTGGTGCTCTCTCCATAAGCCTGCTTTCACTTACAATAGAAAAACTAGTGAGTGAGGGTTTAGCAAGCGCATAGGATACAAAAATAGTGTATTAAAAGTACCAATTACAATAGCTCACAAGTACTGAAGTATTAATTTAACAATCGACAGATCTTTAAAGATCAAGAGCTCCGTGCAAAGATCTGT
Organism: Physeter macrocephalus; assembly: GCF_002837175.3. NCBI lineage: Eukaryota > Metazoa > Chordata > Mammalia > Artiodactyla > Physeteridae > Physeter > Physeter macrocephalus. Next base: position 182,301,116 of record NC_041224.1, on the reverse strand, counting down.
ATGCTGAAAACTACAAAACGCTGAGAAAAATCAACAAAAACTAAATAAACCGTAACATAAGATATGGTGGATCAAAACACAGACTGTCAACCGTTTTCGGTACAGGGCCAGAGTAAATACTTAAGGCTTCGCACGACAAGAGGCTAAACCGAAGATATCACTTAGGTATTAACATGATACGTTACCACAAACATTTTGCCAATGAAATGAAAATTAAAACAATAAAAATTGAGTATACTTTTTTGTGATAATCCTGGCCTACTAAGGAATTCTGTTTTGGGGGAGGACAACTTGCTGCATCGGGGCTCAAGTTCACGTTCCGGATCACGAAAACCCATCGCAACGTCCCTGTTAACGCCGACCCGTGACGCGGCCTCTATGTCTTTCTGCACAAAAAGTACCCAAACGACGATATCCATCTGCAAGCGTGAAATTTTAATTGAGCACTCTCGTTCTGGACTCTCCGAGATTTCTCTCGGCCTTTCCCTTTCAGCATTTGTGCAGTGAAGGGTGAACCCAGCAGGCCGGGGTCGTCCACGCCCTGCATGTCCAAAGGAAGGTGTGGCCCCTGGCCTGCTCCTGGGAGGTCGCCCCAGAGCCCCTGGAGGGTCCTGCCTGATGGGAGTCTTTGCCCACCTGGGGGCATGGGCCACACAGACCACGCCGACAGTGTGATCTGTGGTGGGCCAGAGATCAACCTGACCTCCGGAGGGCTGGACACTAAGGCCAGCCACGCCGATGGTTAGCCATGGCCATGTGACCAACCTGGATAAACACCCTGGACACCGGGTTGCGTGTGGTCTCACCATCTGTGGCCCTGGGACAGGCCAGCTGGAAGCCTTGACCTTTTTACCTTTGCTGATTCTGGTGTATATCCTTTAGTTGTACTAAACTTAGCCATGAGTGTGACGGCTTTGCTGACCCAGAACTGCAGCAGGTGACACAATACAGATGGTGGGGCAGCTCCTCAAGGCAGCTAAGTGGCTTCTGAAACACAGAAACCTCCTTCGCACTTGCACTGCGGCCCAAAACACACCGCGGGGACTGTGGTCTGAACTCAGAAAACATGCCCGATGCAAATCTGGGTCCGAATGGAGATCCCATTTCTCTCTCTCTCTTTTTTTTTTTTTGCGGTACGCGGGCCTGTCAAAAGTGTCAAGGCAATACACAAAAATAATAATTAGGTTTGAAAATACCCAGTGAGAGTTAGAATACAACTCAAACAAGGTAAGAAACAACCTTGACCCTCTTCCATTTTTATTTTTATTTATTTATTTATTTTTTAATTTTAATTTTTAATTTTTTTTATTTTTTGAGGTACGTGGGTCTCTCACCGCTATGGTCTCTCCTGCTGTGGAGCACCGGCTCCGGACGCGCAGGCCCAGCGGCCGCGGCCCACGGGCCCAGCCGCTCCGCGGCACGTGGGATCCTCCCGGACCGGGGCACGAACCCCTGTCCCCTGCATCGGCAGGCGGACTCTCAACCACTGCGCCACCAGGGAAGCCCTCCCATTTCTTCTTTTAACATCTGACAGTAAGAAACTGTATAAAGCGCTCTGTGATTCAAACAATGTCAGTCATCACCAAAATGAATGTACCACAGTAGAAGTTTGCAGTAAGTGCCATTTCCTGTAATTTTCAGATGAATTCATAAAGGACCATTATCAAGTATGCAGCAAAAACTAATTTCCAAAGGCACTCAGTGTTTGATACTCGTGGTTGGGAGTGGTTCTTCTCATTCTGAAAAGTTCTGACTTCTGCCCCGAGTTTAAGAAACCACAGTGAAATCTGACCGCCGCCACGCGCTCACGCTGCCGCACGGCAGGCCAAGTCAAGACATTCAGCCTCCACCTTCTTTTTGGCCGTGTTGGGTCTTCGCTGCTGCGCACAGGCTTCCTCTAGTTGTGGCGAGCGGTGGCTTCTCTTATTGTGGAGCACAGGCTAGGTCTAGGAGTGCGGGCTTCAGTAGTTGCAGCACGCGGGGGCTCAGTAGTTACAGTGCACGGGCTTAGTTGCTCCGCGGCATGTGGGATCTTCCCGGACCAGGGCTCGAACCCGTGTCCCCTGCACTGGCAGGCGGATTCTTAACCACTGCGCCACCAGGGAAGCCCTCAGCTTCCACTTCTGATAAAAATTCACAGAACTGATGATGGCTAACTCCTCGAGGTCAAGTGCAGCTCACTGTTGACACAACAGGTTGGGTGAAGCGCGAGACTCAACATTTTGCACAGAACGCCTGCTGACAAGCAGCCCGAGGGACAACGGGCTTCGGGTACCTGATGTGTTAACAAGCTTTGTCCAGGTGTCCAGCCAAGCCCCGTTCTGCTCCATACACCGAATTCTGTTCGCACATACAGCAGCGTGTCCTACGAATCAGCTCACGTGGGTACAGAGGCTGAGAGGTCAGATGATCTGCCGTCTGCAGGCTGGGGACCAGGAGCCAGTGGTGAGAATCAGCCGGAGTCCAAAGGCCTGAGAACCGGAGTCCAAAGGCTGAGCACCAGGAACCCCGATGTCCGAGGACGGGAGAGGACGGAGGACCCAGTGCAACCAGCAGGACGCCAGCCCCTCGCCTCTCCGCACCATCAGGCCTCACAGACTGGACGCTGCTGTGCTGGGAGGGCTGTGATCCAGGCTGACCTGTCCCGCAAAGCCCTGGCAGCCGCACCGGCAACGATGTCCCCCCATCTCCCTGGCCGCCCTGTGGCCGCCCTGAGCCCAGCCGGGTGGACCCAGCGTCCTAGTAGAGCCCAATTCAGTCGGCACGAGGCTGGCATTTTCCCCACTTCTTTGAACATCTCGGCTGTGCCCGGTCCCGGCAGCTCTTCAGAGGCCGGTCTCCTCGCGGGGAGCCCATCCCGCGCACCCCGTGCCCACTCCCAGCCCCTCAGCCTGGGCAACCAGCCTCCCAAAGGCTGCTCCTCGGCCAGCTGCCACCAACACGACTAAATGACGTCACCACCAGCAACCGGCTTCGCCTGCCCGGCCGATAAGCGAGCAGACTCTGTTGGAGGCTCTTGTCCGGTTCGCGAACTTCCGTGAAGGAGCCCTGCGGCTGCACCCACACACACCGCGTCCCTTGGGCACAGCGCCCACGCCCCTAAAGCCACCACCTCCCAAGCCCGGGTGCCCTGCTCGCTCGGCGGGGACGGGGACGCAGACAGGGCTCCGAGCTGCTGAGTTACGACACGTGGGTGTGATTCGCAACGACGGCACCGCAGGTGGGCAGGTGAGCAAGTGAGGTGACCTCACCACCGCTCGACCACACTGAGGCCCCAAAGCAGCCAGAGGACACACGCAAACGCACAAGCACGGCTCGTTCCAACACGACTTTATTTATGGGCACTGAGATTTGAATTTCACGGAATTTTCATGTGTCCTAAAGTATTCTTTTGATTTTTTTCCCTCAACCATTTAAAGATGCAGGAACCATTCTTAGCTCATGAGTCACAGGGGAACAGGCAGTGGGCCGCAGGCCTGCCAGTGCCCGGAGCAGAGGACTCGATCCTGGTGAAGATGCCAGTTTTCCCCCAAACTGATCTCAACCATAGTTTCAACGTGATCCCAATCAAGACTCCACCGTTTCTTTTTCTGTAGAAACCAGCAAGCCAATCCTACACTTGACGTGGGAAATCCGAGACACCAGAATAGGCTAAACAATTTGGGAAAAGGACAAAGTCAGGGAATTCCCTGGCAGTCCAGTGGTTAGGACCCTGCACTCTCACTGCCGAGGGCCCGGTTCAATCCCCGGCCAGGGAACTAAGATCCCGCCAGCTGCGTGGCACGACCAAAAAGAAAAAGAAAAAGGACAAAAGTTGAAGGATTCCCACCTGATCCAGATTTGCCGTGAAGTTACAGTAATCCCGACGGCGTGGATTGGCACAAGCACGGCTGCGTCAATGGAAAAGAGGAGGAACAAAGGGAACCACGGCAAACAGGTTCGACCGAGGTGCCTGGAGATGGGGGGGCGGTCAAGACGTTAACAGGTGGAGATGCACAACTGGACATTCACACGCAAAAGGGGAAGGACCCGAGAACCATCACCTCCACCACACACAAGAAAATGCACTCAAAACGGGTCATACACTTGCAGGTAAAACCTGGAACTATAAAAATGCTACAAAAAAACAGGATAAAATCTTTGTGACCTTGGGGTAGGCAGACTTCATACACTTCTCTTTTACAAAAGAGAAAATGTGCAAAATACGTGTCTCGTAAAGAACTGAAATCCAAAATATAAAAGAAACTCTCACAACTCAACAGTAAGCTTCTTTCCAATTTTAAAAACCGGGCAAAGGATTTGTCCAGACGCCTGATCAAAGGCACAGGGATGGCAAGTAAACACGCGGCAAGATGGCCAGCAGCACGGACGCACAGGGAAACGTGAATCACAACTCCAGTGAGATGCCCTGTGTGCCAGTCCGACTCCCGTGCAGAGGACCCAGGACCCTCAGCATCGCTGCCGGGAGCACAGGAAAGTAATGAGGCTGCACGGCGGACAGGCGACTCCGCCAGGCAACCCCGCCCCTGGGCACTTTCACCCACGAGGAACACCCATAAGAACATATGTTCACACTCAAAGCTGAGCACAGGTGTTCACGGTCGGCTTCCCTCCACCACCAAAACTGCAAATAGGGGCTTCCCTGGCGGCGCAGTGGTTGAGAATCCGCCTGCCAATGCAGGGGACACGGGTTCGAGCCCTGGTCCGGGAAGATCCCACATGCCGCGGAGCAACTAAGCCCGTGCGCCACAACTGCTGAGCCTGCGCTCTAGCCCGGGAGCCACAACTACTGAAGCCTGCGTGCCTGGATCCCGTGCTCCGCAACAAGAGAAGCCACGGCAATGAGAAGCCCGTGCACCACAACAAAAAGTAGCTCCGCTCGCCGCAACTAGAGAAAGCCCGCGCGCAGCAACGAAGACCCAACGCGGCCAAAAATAAATAAATAAAATAAACAATTTTTTTTAAAAATTATATTAAAAAAAAACCTGGAAATGGCCCAGCTGTGATCTGAACATCAGGTCCTTCCAAAAGTCACGTTGAAATCCTAACCCCAAAGCCATGGCATCTGGAGGCAGGGCCTTTGGGAGGTGCTTAGGTGGGGCCCGGAGTGGGGTGAGTGCTCTCACAGGAGACGCCACAGAGCTCCCCAGACATCGAGGCTGCTGGAGCCTTGGCCTGGGACCTGCAGCCTCCAGAACTGCAAGAAGTTGGCATCTGTTGTTAACCAGCCCCCACTGGCTCATGCCTCGTTACAGCAGCCTGAAGGGACCGAGCCGACCCCAATGTCCCTTCGCTGCTGCATACACCTCGGTAAGTCCATTCGACGGAACCTATTCAGCAAGCAGAGGATGAGCCACCGACACGAGGACAAGTCCCGAACGCGCTGCACCCCATGAAGGAAGCCGGCGTGCCGCGCTGCATGACACCCTGTAAAGGGGCTCTGCAACAACAGGGACTGATCGGGGCTGCCAGAGCTGGCGGGGGGGCAGGCGGGCTGACTAGAGAAGGCAAGAGGGACACTCGTGGGTCATGGAAGCAGTCTAACCGCTGCCCTCCCCCTCCTGGCCTGTTTAGGACCACACACGTGGAAGCGTGTGCGGCAGTTACGCAACGGTGTGTGTCTGCCCAAATCAAAGAACCGCACACATAAAAGGGTGTTGAAAAGTGTACTTCCATAGACCTAACTTTAAAGGTAAAAGATACACACGAGCCATTCCCGTCTGTCTCAGTAATGATGTTCCCTAATGTCACCACTAACACCGAACCGTCCTGAACTCAGCCGTCGCCCCAGGGGGAGCCCAGGGTCAGGGCCCCAGCAGCCTCGGGCCACCTTTTCATCAGCAGATCGACACATAACCTGTCCTCTGTGAGTATCCATTTAAAGACACCGTATCTGGTACGTATCGCATCGTCCATTCATGAGTGTTGGGCCCGTAGCCTCCCTGCCCTTAGGGACGCTGGACGCACTTCACGGCTATGCTGGGGGGCACTTGAAACACCGAAATCTCCAACTAAAAGCTCAAAAATTCAAGCGGCATGGTCCTCAGCAGGCCGGGGGACCCAGCCCTCGCGGCTCCACTGCTTCCACATAAACCTTAGGGAGATGGCGGATTCGCAAAGACGATCCGTGAGGAGTGATGGGCTGGACAGGATGTGTCCGCTGAGCAAGTGGGCGAGCTGGTCACAGCCAGGAGGCCGCGCGAGGGGAGCCAGCGGGGACAGAGGCCCCACAAGAACACAGGCGCACACCCCAGGAGGGCCGCCAGACCCCTGTCAGCATCCCTCCAGAACCGACTCCCACCAGGTCCCCTGGGGCTGGGGACCCCGCAGCGGGAACGGCGGGGCGCCTGAGGAAGCCAGACTCCTGACCCTGCAGGACCACGTCCGCTTTCACCTGCTACACCTGGGCGCCCCCCAAGCCCAGAGCCAGGCCGTCTGCACGCGGGCCCCCTCCTGCTCCTCTGTCCCGGCCCCGGCGGCTCCACCTCCCCAGCCAGGCCTCCCGTGCACACACACCCACCCCCGGACGGAGGCCGGACCCTGCCTCCCTCCAGGGGCTGGAGCACAGGGTGGAGGCTGAGGGCTGGTCACGCGGGCGCCAGAGGCCGGGCCCCAGGCCTGAGCACGGCAGGTGTCCCCCACATCTCTACAGACGGAGGGACAGAGCCGTCCTCACCCGCACACCAGGGAAAGCCCGGCCAGTGCCCACGGCTGAGCTCACCGGAGCACGTCCCCCCGCGGCCCTGGGCTGAACCCAGTCCCCTCCCGCGGGGTGCGGCCGCCTCTCAGAGGCGACCTCCTGCGACCGCCAGGGGAGCCCCGCCGCGCAGCGCGAGGAGCCCACTCTGCCCGACACCGACGGACCCCCGCCTTGCAGAGGGCAGGGAAGCGGTGGGCCTGCCCTCCAGGGGTGCCGAGCGCGGGGTCCCGCTGGCTGTGCCGCAGCCACGCCCCCCACTCCCAAGGCAAGCAGTCCTCACCTCGGGTCACCACCGCCACACGCGTCACCCACAGGGACCTGGGCCTCCGTCTCAGGGGCCCGTGCCCAGCTGGGACCCCCGCGCAGTGACAAGAGAGCCAGGACCCGGTCAGGGGCGGTGGGGGGCCACCCAAGGGCGGGGCCACATCACGGGGCCCCGAAGGTGCTGGGAGTTGACCCCCCACCGCAGGAACCACTAAGCAGTTTGAAGCAGGGGAGACGGAGCAGACCCGCTGCTCAGAAGGGTCATCTCCTGAGGCAGCCCACGAATCGCAGCCAGGAGAGGGTCAGGGCGCTGCAGGGCCGGGAGAGCAGGCGTCCCACGAGAAGGCACAGCTCGAACCCGCGTCCCGCTGGCCGGGAGCGGGGAGGCCGCAGGGGCCCGGCCCGTGTGCGACAACGGGCGGCAGCCCCGCCCGCCAGGCCCTCCCCAGGAACCGCACCCCGACGTCAGCCTGGACCCCCCGGCTGTGGAGACGGCACCAGCACCCTCGTCCGTCCACACAGGGGCCCCCAGAGCCCCGGGAAGGCTGTGCCCGCTGCCATCGGACATGGGCCCCCTGCTCCCTGAAGACAGACGGACAGGGGTGCAGGGCAGACAGAGAGACGGAAGGCAGGAGGACAGGACATTGTGTAGAACATCAAACTCTTGAGAGAAGGCAGGCTGGGGGTCACGGGGGGGGCCTCAGGGCACCCCACCACCCTCACTCGGCCCCGAACTTCAGCGGGAGGCAGCCGGGAGGAGGGGCCTCTGTGCCGACCTCACCCAAGCCACCCCTCGGGCCCCGCACGTCCAGCACCCACGTCCACACGTCCGGACGCCCTGGGAAGGCCACTGCGCACCGCAGGGGTGCCCGCCCCGCCACGTGAGAACGGCACCATCTGCCCCAGCACGCCCCTGCCGGCCCCACACAAGTTTGGCATTTTCCCGCGTGTGGATGTCTTACCTAGGCAAAAGTTAAAATTAAACAAAGAAGCGTTTCTGACAACAGGACAGGATACAGATGACAAAGACAAAAACAGCAGGGGCAACGGAGACACTGTCAAGCTGCCCAGAGGACTAGGGTGTTCCTATCACCTTTTCAAAATATATTTTTAAAAATCAACGACCCAAAAGAATGGGAGTTAATTTCTTACAATGACAGAAGAAAAAAAAGAGACGAGACCTGAGGGGAGATGGCTGCAGCCCGCCCATTAAAAACACACCCACCGCCCCAGTGACCGCGGAATCGGGTGGCTCCTGGCTGTCGGTTTTCACTTTCTGTCCTGGAGCATGACAGCACGTCTCCGGACAGAGACAAAAAGAGGTGCCCGTGGTGCCCTCAGTCCACAGCTGGCTCCAGAAGACTGGCCAGGTGCCCCCACTCCCCACGCAGAGCCCCGAGGAAGAGGGGTCGTGGACCCTGACCCCGCCACCCGCGTCCAGGCCTCCTCCACCGCATTTGCTGTCGCCGCCGACAGCAACCCTCTGTCCAGGCTGGGTCGCCTCCCCGGGAAGAACCAGGCCCTGTCCCCTCCCAGGCTGACCCACTCCGCCCAGCCGGTCAGCTGGCACAAAGCTGCAGCCATGCCTTCGCCCCGCCCAGACATCCTGGCAGGGCCTCAGGACGGCCTGCCAGGTAGAATGCAGGACACCCAGAGAACGCTGGACTCTGCTGACTACTCTCTAGTGTGCGTCCCTCCCACGCGATCTTCGGTACAAACTTACGCTAAGAAACTGTTTATCTGAAACCCAAACTGAACGGGTGTCTTGTACTTTCCTGGCTGAGTCTGGCACCTTTGGAAAAGGTAGGGCGTCCTGAGTGGAGACAACGGGGGCGGCGGGGAGGGGGGCTTTCCCAGACTCTGCTCCTGCACTGCTCCCCCGGCCAGAGCAGGCTGCCCAGGCAGGGCCAAACCCCAGCAAGAGAGGGGCGTACCTTCCTCTGTCCGGGCCCTGAGAAATGCAGACACCGCCCCCCAACCCCGAGCAAGCAGCACCTCAGGACAGGATGCCGGCCTGCCAACACCCCGCCCACCGGGACCACTGGCCTTGCAGACCCACGGGACAGCGCCTTGGGATTCCATACAGAAACCGGGGACGGAGCTGCAGGCACCAAGAGGGAGTCCAAGTGGAAGCGGTCCCGCAGCGCAGGCCCTGGGAGGGCCTCCAGGACACCCTCGGGGGGACACGCACACCCCTCCCCTGGAGGAGGCACCGCAGGACACAGAGATCCTGGTCAACACCGTGGGGAAACTGAGGCACGAGAAGGTCTGAGGGTGGCCAGGCCCCGCTGACTTCGCAGCCAGATAGGTGGCTTGAAGCCCACATGTCAAGGAGTGGACAAAAGTGGAGATCGGGGCATCCACGGCCTGGATGGGGCAGGGACAGCTCCCCTTGGAACCAGCCCCCACGGGCAGGCACGTGGGGGGTCCCACCCACCGAGCCAGGGGCTGGCAGAAGTGCCTGGCAGCAGGTGAGAGCGCAGCAGGGGCCAGCTGAGGGCCTCCAGCCCCCGGCCGCCGCCGCCACCTCCTCCTGCAGGCCTCCGAGTCTCCTCCATCCAGGAGCTGGGCGCCTCCGTTCTGCGGACACTGCTTCGTTTATTCAGCATGCCGATGTGACCGCAGGGCCAGCGCCTGGGATGGGAGGTAAGACCACACCTACCAAGGGGCTTCTGGCTGGCTAAACCCAAGGGGGCACCGGGCGAGCTGGAGGGTGGGCAGACAGGAGGAGCCTCAGGCTGCGCAGGAGGCCAGGAGGGGTCTGCGCTGCGGAAAGGTGGTCCAAGAGGGCACGGGTTCGGGGAGCACTGAACGGGCAGCTACAAGAGAGGCAGGAGCCCAGGGCTGCGCAGCTGGGGTGAGGCAGAGGCCGAAGCTACCAGGGTGGAGAAGGCGGCTCGGTCCTGGGGGTGACCCTCCCGCCTCCATCCAGATGGCCGGCTCCTGCTTGGAGCGGCGAGGCTGGGAACTGAACAGGCCCCTCCCGGAAGGGCCCCTACACTGCAGCCTGCTCCCCACAGGTGTCCGCCAGGGGCCTGTGCTACACGGGGTACAGGCCCCCGTTCCCATGACCACCTCTGGGCCAGAGAGAGCAAGGAAGGGCCTGACGGCCGGGCAGGTGCTGCACTGACCCACTGCACAGATGGGGGTGCACACCCAAGGTCACAAGGCTGGCTTGGCACTCGGGGTCACCTGGCCAGCGACAGTGTAGACCGAGGACAGAGGAGACTTGGAAAGCGAGGCCAGCGCCATCCTCAGCCCTGACACACTCCACCAAAGGTGGGCAAGTGAGCATCTCAAAGTCTCAAAGAGGGTGGGCACCTCACCTCCCTCCCTGTGAAAGACCAGCTCAGAACCCCATGGAAAACCCGCGGCACAGCCTCCCGGAGCCCCCGCCCCAAGAAGTGGGGCAAGGCCCAAAGCCGGCGGCTTCCTGGGGCCCAAATGGGAGGACGAACAGCCCAGGAAGGAAGCCCCCCCAGGGCCTCAGCCAGCTCAGTGACCCCCGAACCAGGGGGCCATCTGCCCCTTCTGCACCCTGGCAAAGCACCTCCCTGCTGGGCTGGGGAAACAGGACGCAGCAAAAAGTTTGGGGGTGTCTTAGAAAAGCATGCTCGGGGTGACCACAGGCTGCTGAGGACCCGGAGAGGGAACCCTGCTAGGGGAAGCCCCGAAGCACACGCCCGGCCCAAAGGGTAGCTCTCAGCCGCCCCTGGGCTCCCACGCATGGGGCTCCCCACACCAGAGGGGACCCACTCCCCACCCCAGCACCCGAGCCAGCCCTGCCTGCCCCGGTGGGCACTCCACACCCCTGCGGCCCCCAAACTCCCGCTCCCAGGACGGCAGCCAGCACCCCCCGCCCCAGACCATGTGCTCTGCTCTGCTCCGGGGTCGGGGGCTCCCGCCAGGTCCCTGGCCAAGAAGGATGCTCTGCGACTCCAGAGCCTTCCACAGTTCCTCTGCCAGGGCCCAACAGGCTACACGGTCGGCCCCCAACAGGTGGGCAGAGCCCCCGCCTCCCTGGTGCGCCGCTCGGCCACTACCCGCACCGGCTCATGAGGGCCGGCCCACGGGGTCACTTCGGGTTGGGAGGTGCATGGCCGGGGCAGAGGTGGCGGTGGAGGAACGGGCTGCTCAGAAAGGGGGGGAGGGGAAGGAGATGGGGTGGGGTGCAGAAGAGTGGGTGAGCGCTGCCGGGGGAGGGGGAAGGACGGCCCAGCCGGGACGGCGTGCAGTGGGGGAGGGGTGCAGAGGCGGAGGGAGGGGACCAGAAGTGGGCCGATGGGGGGGCTGGGCCGATGAGGAGGCGGGCGGAGGAAGGGAAGGGGAAGAAGGGAAAATGGGGGAGGGAGGGACACGACGGGGGACCCGGGCAGGGGGTGCAGAGGGGGCCCGGGCGGAGGTATGGCGAGGCCCGGGGCGGCGGTTTGGGACCGAGGCAGGGAGGAGAGGAGAGATGGGGGACGGAATGGGGCCCGGGGGGGATGGGGACCCGGCGAGGACTGGGGGGATGGGGGCCGGCGGCGGGGGGGGGGGGGGGGGGGGGGGGCGGGCGGGGCCCGGGGTGGCAGGGTCGGGCCCGCGGCGCATAAAGGCGGCGGCGGCGGCGGGCGGACAGGCGGCGGCCTTACCTCCGACCCTGTACATGTTGGCGGCCATGTCCGGCGGCGGCGGCGGAGGCCGCAGGCTGGGCCGGGCTGGGCGCGGGGCTCGGCGCGGGCGGCCGGGAAAATGGAGGCGCGCGGGCGCGAGGCGCGGGGGCGCGGGCGGGCG